>NC_052149.1:28708347-29016550 GCF_902713615.1 Scyliorhinus canicula
GGAGTGAGAGATCAGGGTGCCATTTTTAAATGGCGTCCCAATCTCTGCGGCCCCCAAAAGAATCTCCGACCCAGCCCGAACGCTGTGTGGCAGGATCCTCCACCTTTCCTGCATCGTCCCAACACCCACGCAAGGCAAATCACTTGCACACAAAAGATGCCAGCTTGGCAGTGCCAAACTGGCACCTTGGCAGTACTCTTGCCATCTGAAAATTCCACCTGGGTACCTTGGCAGTGCCAGGCTGGCACACATATGGCACTGCCAGGCTGACAGTGCCAGGGCAACACCCTGCCCAAAAGGCATGCAGCTCCAAGGGGATTGGAGACCCCCATGAGTGCCTTTCCGTCTGGTCCCCATTTGTGGGGATCAGTACCGAACAGCGCTCGCCCAAGGTCTCTGAGGCAAAGGGACTGAATCCTAAAGCCTTGGGTACCTTGGGAACCTGCACATTAGAGTAAGGCTTACTGCCTCGCTCTAATATGCAGATATACCAAAACGTGATCCTGCCCATTGTGGGCAGGATTCACCTCAAAACATCTCGCGAGATTCCACTGAACCTCGTGAGGGGTTGCAAGGCGGATAGATCGGGGGATGGGACTCCTGGCTTTCAACGACCACGCTGCACCGTGACAAACTGCTTTTCCAGTGCAGCGTGGCCAGAGAATTGCACCCTTAAAATTTGTACGACATTATTTGTTCACTAACCAATGTTTTACAGACATAATAGAATTTTAAAATGTCCACTGTGGAGAAAACATTCTCTCCTTATAGATTTTGTGTTATATTGTTTAAATTTGTGAAGGACTAAAGTTCCATTGCAATGGTGTTATATTCACCCCCTCAAGAGTGTGTGCTGAACGGAAAAGCAGGCTTGGTGATGGTATTATTGAATATCAAAAATGGCAGTGGGATTCTCTGTTCCCGCCAAGTGCCAATGGGATTTCCCATTGTGGCCACCCCATTCCACCGTGAATTCCGCCAGCAGAGAATCCCACCACGTTCTCCCGCCAGAGCTGAATTGCACCTGAGAGTGCAAATGAGGGAGCTATTCCCAATCCTTTGCCAAGCAAATTTATGTATGGCAATGATTGCTTGGGATTCCTGAGGGAATTCGGCTATTGGGCCACCATTTTGAGCGGGCGGCCCGATAGCTTGGTCCCACAGTTGGCACTCCTCCCTTGCATCAAAATCAGCCACCCCCTGTCCGCTTCGCAATTCAGCGTACCACCCCCAGACCCCCTACATAAAGGGACCCCCAAGAGACCCCGCAAATATCCCCCGCTTCCCCAAGAAGCGAACAGGCTGTGTGGTTTTTTTTTCTCCATGCTTTTGAGTGGGGGAGTAAGGGGTAAGTGAAATTTGCTTTGAACGTTACTCTCCGTGTTCACTTCTGTTTGTGAAAGGAAGAATTTTAATAATCTGTATCTGGTCATGTGCCTCCCCCAAGTGTTTCTCAGCGTGCCTTCAAAAGGTTGTAGATGTTAAAGAAGCAATATCTAGCTCAGATCATAAATGGTCCTATTGTTAGACAGGTATATTTTATTTTCATAGAAATAGATATTGGAGGAGGTCTTGTGGCAGAGTTGGTAGCCTCCCTGTCTCTATATCATTTACTCAGGGTTCAAATCCCAACCCAGGACTTGATGGCCAATGAAGGTAACATGGCCAATTAGTTTGAGTGCCACTTTGTAAATCCTTTCAACACTTGCCAAAAGCAGGCAATAAGAACAGGATAGATTCCTGATCACGTAAGCATGCAATGGAAAGAAATTAGAGCCTCTAAAATTCCGCTTCATAGCTCCATGACATGCAGGTAAAGGTTGAGGCTGCCGCAACAACCCTTGGGGACACAATTGACTGGACCGCTGGTATGGATCACAGAGTGTGAGACTCCTTCCAACTGGGATGGATTCAGGACCTGCCTCCTTGCTCTATTCATAGTAGAGATCATGGGCAGGATTCTCCCCTACCCAGCGGGGTGGAGGGTCCCGGCGCCGAGGAGTGGCATGAACCACTCCGGCACCTTCAGAGGCTAGACCGGCCCCGGTGTGGTTTGCGCCATGCCGTCCGGCGGGGAAGGGACTTGGCGCCACGCCAACAGGCGGCGAAGGCCTCCGCCGGCCGGCGCGAGTTTGCGCATGCGTGTGAGCGCCAGCGTGTGCTGTGGTCATTCCAGCGCATGCGCAGAGGGGTTCATCTCCACACGGCAATGGCGAATTGGAACAGCTGCCGGTGGCGGCAGAATAGAGTGCCCCCAGGGCGCAGGCCCGCCCGCGGATCGGGGGGCCGTGATCGCGGGCCAGGCCACCGTCACCGTGGGGGCACCTCTCAGGGCCAGATCCCCCCCCCCCCCCCCCCCCCCCCCGCCCCCTGAGCACCCCGAAGGCCGCCTGTGCAGCCAGGTCCCGCCGGCAAATACCTGGTATAATATACGTCGGCGGGATCGGCCGAAAATGGGCATTGCGGGCCGGAGAATTGGCGGGGAGGCTGCTGCCAGCGGTTGCCGACCAGCGCAGCATGATTCCTGCCCCCGCCAAATTCCCGGCGCAGGAGAATTCAGCAGACGCCGGGGGTGGGATTAACGCCACCCCCTGGCGATTCTCCGACGCGGCGGGGGTCGGAGAATCCTGCCCCATAGTACTGTTAGTGAGACCTGTCTTTGCATGAAGAATTTAAAATATTAAGAGGAAATTGATATTGGGAAGTATGAACGCACCCGTTTGAATGCAGGTCACTCCAATTTCTATAGGGAGTGACAGGAGTCACTGCAGCCAAGAGTGTGGTCCAGAAATAAGCCAGTACAAACTGGGAATTGGTATCATTGGATCTACCAGAACAGGTAAGCCCAAAGCCCACCTGTGATGATAAACCAACTTTAAGCTGTGCCTGGCACTAATCTCAGTTCCATGTCTTACGTCCACATTCAAAGTAAGGAGATATGGGGCGCGATTCTCCGCTCCCCAGGCTGGGTGGGAGAATCGCGGGAGGGCCGCTCTGGCACCCCCCCCGCGATTCTCCCACAACCCCAAAATGGCGTGTTGCGTTTTGCAACACGCCGCTCGGAGAATCGCAGGTCGCCGTTTTTCACGGCGACCCGCGATTCTCCGGCCCGGATGGGCCGAGCGGCCTGCCGTTCCCGACCTGTTCACGCCGGCGGCAACCACACCTGGTCACTGCCGGCGTGAACAGCGCGCGAAAGGTAAGTTTGGGGCTTGGGTGGGGCGGAGAGGGGATTGAGCCCCACGGCCGTGCTCGGGAGGGGACTGGCCCGCGATTGGTGCCCACCGATCGTCGGGCCAGCGTCTCCAAGAGACGCATTCTTTCCCCTCCACCGCCCCGCAAGATCAAGCCGCCACGTCTTGCGGGGCAGCGGAGGGGAAGACGGCAACCGCGCATGCGCGGGTTGGAGCCGGCCAACCTGCGCATGCGCGGCTGACATCATTAGGCGCCGCCGGCCGCGTCATTCTCGGCACACCGCCTTGACGCCAGCGTCAATGCCCGGCGGCCGAGTTTGACGAAACGCCGCTCCTAGCCCCCGGGGGGTAGAATAGGGGGCAAGGAGCGGCCTCCAATGCCGTCATGAAACACTCCGGGTTTCACAACGGCGTCGGCAGTTGCGGAGAATTCCGCCCGGGGTGTGATCTAACAGAAAGGTTTCAAAGTGTTATTTCAGGCGGGTTTTGCTGGGAACTTTCCACCGGCCCTTTCGGAGTGTTCCCCACAGAACCTAACCACACTTAGTCACTTTTTTGGGCTCTGGGGAGTTTCTCCCCAATCAAGCCCACACTTCGAATTATTTTCATCATTGGGGAGCTGAACTCGCTGGCCAGACTGACTACTCAGAGGTCAAGCCGCCATTTTGAAAGGGTGTTCCAATCTCTAACTGGGCCTATGGGTCCCTTACACCCCTCACCGATGGGCAATGTCACCCCCCACACACATGGGCATTATCCCACAGCCTCCCAAGTGATGACACCCCGTTATGGGGTCATTGGGGCCCCATTTTCAGATGCCGGGAGCCCTATAGATCCCAGGTCACCATGTCCATGTGGGTTTTAAACCTACTTAAGCATGCAAGGCTTGGTCCCACCCATTGTGGGCATATCCCGCGAGGCACACTGACTGTCGGCAAGCCCACGGGAGGCCACTCCCAGGATCTACCGGGCGCGTCACACTCCCGTTTGGGTGCAACTCGGCTGGTAGATCGTGCCTGTGGAATCAAGTGGTTTGAGCTGAACATGAACCGAGTGATCATGAGATTGTCAGTGAGTATTGATGGCTCTTTACATCATGTTTCTGATTAATGGAAGGAAGCCAGTGTCACTAATTGGCTGAATTAAATGTTTCCTCATGAATGAGTCAAGTAGTGATCTGCTTAAGTGCTTCTCTGCTCATTTCTCCACATTTTGCAGTCTTCCTCTTCAGTCGTTCATAAGAGGCGCCCATATTCAATTTCAATGGGAAATATGATTTGGTTAAAGAATACCTCAGGCAGTTTCCATTGCCTTCCTTGTGTGTCCTCCTCCACCTTTAAGCAGCCTTTGTCTCTCGAGGACCTCCTCCACCATCACGACCAAAACATCCTCTGGTTCCAACATAGACAATGGGCAGCATTTGACTAAAAGGGAACAAAAACCCACAGCAAGCGCATTTAGCTGCGTTTCGCCCGGCGCACAATGTACCAAGAACCAGAAGTCTGTAAAACGGCACTCGCGTTTGATAGGGGGCCTCAATTGGGAATGCGCGGCCAAGGCCACACAAAGCCCCACTTTGTACACTGAGGAGCTCTGCTCGCTGGAACCTCTCAGTGCAGCAGGAGATCAGGACACCATTTTTAAATGGCATCCCGACCTTCCCCGTCTTACCCACCTACCCCCCCTTGCACTATGGGAGGGATCCCAGGCTCCCAGGCCAGGCCCCTGCCCCCCCACCCCCCCAAAGCAGGGTGCCCCCAGGCCAATTACCAGTGCACACGAAATGCCAGCTTGGCGCCTTGGCAGTGCCAAGCTGGCAGTGCCCCTGACAGCTGAGAGTGCCACCTGGGCACGTTGGCAGTGCCAGGCTGGCCCCCAGGTGGCATAGCCAGGATGTAAGCTAGTTGGCACTGCCAGTACACCAGGCTCTTGCCTGAGGTCTCCAAGGCAAAGGGGATTGATCCCACACCTCAGGTAACTTGGGAATCTGTACATTACAGCAAGGTTAGCTATCTTGCTTTAATATGCAGTTTTTCTAAAAAGTGGTCCTACCCACCATGGGAGGGATTTCCATTGCAATGTTTCACACGATAACGTGAGATCTTGAGAGGCGTTGCGAGCCGGATAGACCCCGGGAGCGGGATCTCCTTGCATCTATCGGCCACGCTGTGTCACAATGAGTGGCTTTTCGGGTGCCGCGTAGCCATTCAATCACACACCATGGCCGGTATGACGTCAGCAGCCGCTGACGCTCCGGCACATGCGCGGTCTCCCCTTTCGGCCCCGGCTGGCATGGCGCCAAAGGCCGTTCACGTCAGCTGGCGGAGTGGGAACCACTCCGTTGCGGGCCTAGCCCCTCAATGTGAGGGCTTGGCCCCTAATGGTGCGGAGACCTCCACACCTTTGGGGCGGCCCGACGCCGGAGTGGTTCATGCCACTCCAACAGCCGGGAGTATCCTGGCCCATGACTCATAACCCTGAGCATGGAATTATTAACTGGGCTTAGAGCGACTTGCAAAAGGCCAGGGCCGATCAGTCCCTGAGGCCTCACCTGTTCCTGCTACACTGCATGTGTGGGTAAAATATGGACAACCATCACATTGTCAAGTCGATATTTACTGTGAACGGAGTAGGCTGACTTGAACTGAGCAGCTCTGGGAAGCATGTTTTCAATATTACAACCAAATTGGTGTCTCAGTGGCATAGAGATGTCATGGGTTTTCCCCAATTATTCACCTGTTTTCCACTAGCATTCTCAAACGGTCCAAATTTCATGTTTTACAATGGGTAGGCTGGTGAGGCACGGTAGCACAATAGTTAGCACCTTTGCTTCACAGCTCCAGTGTCCCAGGTTTGATTCCTGGCTTGGGCACTGTCGGTGTGGAGTCTACACGTTCTCCTCGTGCCTGCGTCCGCTTTCCTCCCACAGTCCAAAGATGTGCAGCATAGGTGGATTAGCCATGCTAAATTCCCCCAGGTGGGGTTGCAGAGATTGGTTTCCTCCGGGTGCTCCGGTTTCCTCCCATAAGTTCCGAAAGGCGTGCCGTTAGGTAAATTGGACATTCTGAATTCTCCCTCTGTGTATCTGAACAGGTGACGGAGTGTGGCAACTAAGGGCTTTTCACAGTAACTTCATTGCTGTGTTAACGTAAGCCTACTTGTGGTAATCGAGATTATTGTTATTGCGCAAATGGAGAAGGGAAAATTACCACCATAAATTAGAAATTTCTCTCAGTTACAAATATTAATTTTACATATATAAAATAGAAATTCTTGGGATCTGAAGCAGGACTCATCTATCATAGTTACATTGCATGGTGTCAAGAGTCTGGTTATAAATACACATCTTCCTATTTAATGTAACTAATTACGCAGTTAACCCAGCACAGCATGCTGGCTGTAAACTGTTGTAAACTGCCACAGCTGTTGCTAAGTCAGTTGTAGGACAATTAACCTCATTAATTCAGGTATGTTGTTCTTCTATAAATAGCCACAGACTGCTGGTCCATACCAGGGTGCGAGGATTATAATTAACAGACTATCTCACTGGTGATGGCAGGGTAATATATGTTAAAAGAGCAATTGAGTTGCAGTGGTCCTTGCCATGAGCACTAACGCCGAGGCGTTAATGTTGCTAAAATAGATTGGTGAATATTGGGCGGGATTCTCCGATCCTGGGGCTCAGTGTTGATGCCGGAGCGTTTTACAACGACGCCATCTGGCCCCGAAGATCAGCGATCATGCGCTGCACAGGGCGCCAGCATGGCACAGGAGAGCCTCACGCTGCTCCAGCTGCCAATACAGGCATCAGCATGGCCGGCGTGAGTTTGCGCATGGGCGCCATGGCCGGCGTGACTTCGCGCATGCGTGTGGGCTGCTGTCTCCCCGCCAGCCCCGACACAACATAGCGGAGCCCTACAGGGGCCCGGCGCGGAGGAACATAGGCCCCCATTGGGATAAGCCTGCCCTCCAATTGGTATTCCCCAATTGCGGGCCAAGCTATTGTGGAGGCCCCCCCCCCCCCCCCGGAGTCGGATCCCCCCTCCCCTTCACCAGGTCACCCCCCGCAGCCAGAACGCCGAGGTCCTGCCGGGTAGGATCACACGGGAACGACGGCGGCAGAGAATCGGCAGACCAGCGTCGGAGCGGCGTCACGTGATTCGCACCCCCCCCCCCCCCCCCCTCCCCGTCCGGTGATTCTCCGACCCGGCGCGGGGTTGGTGAACCCCGCCCATTGTTTTCTTGCACAAGCACTAAATTCACAAGTGAGCAGGATTGCACTTTGGAGCGTGATATTTACATTTCACTCATTCCCACAATAACAGATTACTTAAAATATGGTTTATTCCTGATAATTCAAAATCATTTATTTTGCACGAAACAAATTCAACTTGTCCAATCATTATAATTAATTAATTGGAGTTGAACCATCCTGGAGGCTGTCATGGTGGTAAAGGATTCAAATGATCTAGTAATTCGAAATAGTTGATTTTCAATTCAAAGTAGATTTTAGCGTGATAAAATGTTTGCAATTGGCACAGTGGCTAGCACTGCTGCCTCACAGTGCCAGCAACACAGGTTTGATTCCAACCTCAGGTGACAGTTTGTCTGGAGTTTGGACATTTTTCCCTTGTCTGTGTGGGTTTCCTCTGGGTGTTCCAGTTTTCTCCTGCCCATCATGTCTTTTTTTTTAATTTAGTGTACCCAATTCATTTTTTCCAATTAAGGGGCAATTTACTGTGGCCAATCCACCTACCCTGCACATCTTTGGGTTATGGGGTGAAACCCACGCAATCACGGGGAGAATGTGCAAACTCCACAGAGGCAGTGACCCAGAGCCGGGATCGAAACTGGAACCTCGGCACCGTGAGGCAGCAATGCTAACCACTGCACCACAGCGCTGCCCCTGCAAATCATGTCTAATAGGTTAGATCATTTGTAAAACAAATGTAAGTCGAGGGGAAATTGTATGTGTCATCCATCAGACAAATTAAAAGATAAAAATGATCTCCACTTCTATTATTTTGTTGAGTTGATTTACTGCTATCTTCTACTTTGGCATTCATCTCACATTTAAAACATGTACGCAATGATAGCGTTTAAAATTCATTGAAATCCTTATCACATGATGAAAACGGTGCATCAAGTACTACTTAAGGAGTCTGCCATAATTCAAATTGAGTGCCCAAAAGTGGAGGGAAGGATGATAACCAAGATGAATACAAAAAGTGCTGGGGAGAACTGAAGGAGGAAATAAGAAGGAAAAAGAGTGTGTCCAGGAATAGCCTCACAGGAAACCTAAAAGAGAAGCAAAGATCTTTCATTAACATAGAATGATAACAGTCTGGTTGAGGAAGGAATAGGACCAATTAAGAACCAGAGGGGAATGCTGGTGTGGAGGCAGATAGCATGACTGAGATGTTGTGCAGCATTTTGTCCTTTGGATCAGGATGCCAACATTAAAATCACATGGGTGAGGGAATCCTCTCCACAGAGCAGTCTTTAGTAGCAGATGGAACTGAGCAGATGGGGAGGGCCTCAACGCCTGCCAGAAATGCCCTAAAAGACCCCCCCCTCAACCCCGTGCTCCACAGTCTGCTGTCAGAAGGCCATCACCAGGCCTGGTCCTCGGTGCCTTGGGGACCAGAGGCTGACTGGAAAATTCAAGTGGGCCTCTGAAACGAGAGGCCATTAACTATCATTAATTGATTACCCATCCCTTGCAGGCAGGCAGCCCAGCCAGCTCGGATCATACCTCTGGATAATCAGCCCAAAATAAATGTTTGCATCCATCTACCTGTGCACTTGTCCCCTGTTATGTATCTGGGAACACATCCTTGCTGGTTCTGCATCACATGATGTGCAGTAACGTCAGCAGAGTGTTTGCAAATCACCATCTTTATTGTATGGAAAAATCCTTAATAAACCTCTCATCTTGCTTTACAAGAATCCAGAGTGCGGCACCTCCATACCTTTTCTCTTTGCCGCAACAAAGAAATATAACATCTCCATTGGGACTTGAAACATACTTCCCATTAACTCAATACTTCACATCTGTCCTCAACAGAAGATGCGCTCTGATATCACAATATTGGAGGAAGCATAGAGAAATTGGATAGAATAAAATGAGATAAAGAGATGGCGCGGGCCGGAGAATCGCCGGGTGGACCGCTGCCAGTGGCCGTCGACCGGCGCGGCGCGATTCCCGCCCCCGCCAAATCCCCGGCGCCGGAGAATTCGGCAGCCGGCGGAGGCGGGATTCACGCTGCCCCCGGCGATTCTCCGACCCGGCGGGGGTTCGGAGAATCCCGCCCCGTTAGGTAATTTGAACATTCTGACTTCTCCCTCAGCGTACGAACAGTCAGAGGAATTTGGCGACCAGGTACCTTTCACTGAAACTTCGTTGCAGTGTTAATGTAAGTCTACTTGTGACAATAATAAAGATTATTATTATTAAATAGAGGAATGAGGGGCAATAGTTCATGCTAAGCTATTATATAACGCTGGTGAGGCCTCAGTTGGAGTATTGTTGCCATTTCTCTGCACCACACTTTACAAAGGATATCAGGGTAAAGCTAGTGCAGAGCAAAATTATTAGCATAGTGCCAAGGGTGAAAGATTTCAATTATGTGGAGAGGCACGTAAAACAAGAGTTATTCTCATTGGAGCAGAAAATGTCCTGGGGATATTTGATAGAGGGTTATGAAGGGTTTGGATAAGGTAAAGTAAGAAAGGGAAATTGTCAGTGAATAGAGGATACAGATTTAAGGTAATTGGCAAAAGATCCAGGGGCAACATGAGGAAAGAAAAAAGTACACCTTACATTGTTGTGGCCTGAAGTGCATTGCCTGAAATGGTGAGAGGAACAGATTTAATAATAACTTCCAATTTGGAATTGGATGAATTCTTGAAAAAGAAAAAGCTGCAGGGCTTTGGGGAAAGGGTGGGGGAGGCAAACTAGGCGCTGGAAACACAATACCTTCTTTGGTGTATCATTCTCTGAAAGCAACCCATAAGAGTTCAAGCTCAACACTGATGGATTTATCCAATGCTGCTCCTACACTAACCCAGTCAGCAGAACGACCATGCACTCATGGTGGTGGAAATTAATGTTAACTTAATGAAGTCCACCAGTCCAAAAAATGGGAAAGATTGAGGCGCTGTCAGCATTCCATTTATAAAGATACTGTGGGAAGAGGCATTTCTAATGTTTTAATGTGAATTAAGAAAGTCCTTTTTTCAAATTTAGGCTTTTTCCAGGTGGGGGTCGCCACCCGCGTGTCGGTCACGGACAGGTGTAAAATGGATCGCGGTGCACCCAGAAATTAACAGAAGTATCTCAACCACTGGGTAGGATCAACAGGATTGCGGACAGAAAGAGTGTCATGAGAATTGCTTTTGTGACGGGAGATACGCACGGCCCAGGAGTGAGAAGCAGAGTGGACTGGTGGGCTGACAGACATCCCAACAGCAAGGCAGGAGGTTGACAGTAAATTCGAACCATCAGACGAATGAGACTGAAGCCGCGCAAAGGGAAATCTGATCATCACGAATCATTCCGCTTCTTCACTGTACTGTAGTCTTTCAATTAACCAACCTTAAATTGTGTAGCTTTTCAGGATCACTCATCAAGTGAATCAGTCCCCATTTATGTAGAGAAGCTGGCATAGACCCCCCCCCCCCCCCCCCCCTCTCCCCACACCCCCACCCTGCAAGCCCATCACACATACACACATACACAATCTCTCTCGGTCCTCTTGTTGGAAGGAGCTTTTGGGAAGATAAACACCAGGTTGGAGAATTTACGCATCTGTTCAAACTGTGTTGAGGGTTTTTTCTTTCCTCATGTAGCCCCTGGATCTTTTGCCAATTACCTTAAACCTTCTTCTTTCTTCCTGTCTGGGTGTCGATCCTCACCTGCAGGATAACTTGCTGCATTAAAACTGGCACAGAACAATCCCAGTCCGACTCTTTCACAACAGCTACCAAAGGGAAATCCTCCGAACTCCAAACTCACTGCCATTGTCTGCACAACCGCGCCCCCCCCCACCCCCCCCCCCCCCCCCCCCCCCCCCCCCCCCCCCCCCCCCAAAGAGAATCTTGCATCATTAAGCAAAAAAAATACTTGATATCAGTCCTCAAAATAGCCTTTTTGAGTTTAAACATGTATCCTACTCTCACAGTTTAATTTACAGTAATGTTCTGGATTCATCTTTCCCAACCCTTTATTCGCATAATTCATCTTCCAACGTATGGTCGTCTTTAAGACTCAGCTAATAAGCCTTCATTCCTGTAGACTTTCCTCTGTGTTCGTCATGGCTCAATGGGTGACATTATTGTCTCTGCATCAGACGAACAGGTGGTGGCGATGGCAGTGGCATGGTGTATTGTCACTGGACTTTTAAACCAGAGACTCAGAGTAATGCTCTGGGGACCTAGGTTCAAATCCTGCCACTGCTGATGGTGAAATTTGAATTAAATAAAAATTTGGAATTAAAAGTCTAATAATGTCATAAAAACCCACCTGGTTCGTTAATGTCCTTTAGGGATGGAAATCTGCTATCAGTGGGCTAAATTGCTGGCTTGTGATGCAGAACAAGGCCATCAGTGTGGGTTCAGTTCCTGTACTGGACTCCCTGAACAGGTGCCGGAATGTGGCGACTAGGGGTTTTTCACAGTAACTTAATTGAAGTACACTTGTGACAATAAATGAATATTATTATTATGTGACTCCAGATCCACAGCAATGTGGTTGACTCTTAAATGCTCAGGGGCAATTAGGGATGGGCAATAAATGCTGACACAGCCAGAGATTCCCATGTCCCATGAACAAATTTAAAAAGCGACAGTTGTGGGTTCAGCTCCACCTCTAGGCCAACACCCCAGTGCCGTACTGCAGGGGTGCTGCCCTGTTAAAAATACTGTTTTCCAAATCCACGTTAAATGGAGGCTCTGCCTCTCATGTGGATGTAAAAGATTCCATGTGGCTACATTAAATAAGAGCAGGGAGTTATCCCTGATGTCCTAACTAACATTCATCCCTCAATCAACATCACACAAAAAACAGATTATCTGGGCGGGATTCTCTGGCCGTGTGCGCACGGCGACTGGAGAATCCCACCCGAGGTCAATGGAGTTTTCCATTGTCGGCATCTCACCCGTGAAGCTCTTGCGGTGGGCGGAGTGGAAGAATCCAGCTGCTGGTCTTTATAACATTGTTGTTTGTGGGATCTTGCTGTGAATAAACTTACATAAGTGACTGTACTTCATTGGCTGCGAACTATTTTGTTCTCATGTAGCTGTGAAGGTGCTAGCAAAATGCGAATCCTGTTTTTGTTCCATAATTCATACATTGACATCAACCTCGTGGCTTTCCTCTGCACTTTGAATATCTCTCTACTTTCGGAGAGTCATAACGTTTTACCGCACAGAAAGAAGCCCTTCAGCCCATCGAGCCTGTGCCAGCCTTCACGTCCTGAGATCCGCCAATTGGCAAAATTGGGTCCCGGGAAATAAAGTTTGAAAAACACTGTTCTAATTCATACTCCTCCTTGAATTCAATACACTGGAAGAAATAAAGCGAAGGACTTTTAAGGTTTTTGTCCCTGGTTAATGTACATGGCAGGTGGGAATATCGATGCTTGGCATGATGTCAAGTAATTTATTAAATCAGACTACACCATGCCTCCAGGTGACGGTGTTGAAATAATTCATAATAAGCATTGTAATGTTTCAGGGTCACAGGAGGGTTACCAAGGGAAAACCAAGTAATTCCTGCAGGGCTTTGAGAAAACAGTGGCTTTAATGGAGAAGTGCCAATTCAAATTGAATCACAGTAATTACACCTTTCCTCAAGGATTTCATACACATATAATATGTGTGTGTGATAACTCTCATGAGGACCACGAACGATCACTCATTGATCTCCCCACGGGGCTTGTGAAGCACCAGTTCCCATGGTAACGGACAGAGGCCTGTCCAGCTGGGACTCGTTATCAAGCTTTTTAAATAGCATCCCCGACCCGAGGTTCCGGTTAGTCCTGGGCTAGGACACTGGTGTTACATGTCGCGCGTGTGGCTTTACTTTTGAGCTAAAATAAATTTAATTAACCTTTATCTCCGTGTCTCCTAAATTATTACACTGTCGACGAGGAGCAGGTATGGGATTCTGGACAGCCCTACTTGTGAAAAAGGAAAAAGGACAATGCCTCCATTAAAAAGTGTACAACGGGAACCCAGAAATTCCATTATTTGGGAAACTCGAGCCGTATTATGCGGGTATAGAGGATTAGTCCCAGGATGCCATTATTTATTTCGTGTGAATGGCATAGAAGGTGGTGACCAACAGAAGGTCATTCTTTTAACTACCTGTGGAGCCCAAACCTCCTTCATAATTAAGAACCTGACTTACCTGGAAGTCCAGGACTCAAAGACTTTTACTGAGCTGGTAGACTTAGTGGTGAATCACTACAACCAAAGTTATTCTCCAGTACCACAGGTTTAATCCAGCTGGAGAAATCCCTGGAGAACCTGTAACAGAGTTCCTGACCAGGCCCTGGAATCTGATTGAGCGATGTGAGTATGGGCCATCCCTGCGGAGATGCTACAGGACCAACTGGTATGCAGAATAAACAACGTCACAACACAGAGGAAACTGTTTGCAGAACCCACCCTTGATCTTAAAGATCCATAAAACTGGTGCTGTCCCTGGAAAATGCCAAACCTGCATCCGAAGAGGAACCGGAATGTGGCGACTAGGGGTTTTTCACAGTAACTTCATTACAGTGTTAATGTAAGCCTACTTGTGACAATAAAGATTATTATTCTTTTTATTAATTATTATTATTTTAAAAAGGAGTCCAGTATTCAATGGACTGCAGCATGCTCAGTGTCGGAGATCCCCCTATCGGAAAACTGGACTCCCTGTAGACAATACTTGCACACCCTGCCCAGCACCTGGACATTGCTTAGCCACAGCACACAAGGACATGGGCTGATGGCTGTGAAAGTTCAGGACTCTTAGAGAAACTTCCCCTGAGGACTTTGGGGAGCAGTCACGGCAGTGGTGTACCTGCAGCCGAAGGATACGCCCAACGCAAGGCTGACAGAATGCCCATAGATGTCTCGCCCAGGCCAGCAGCCAAAGCCAACTCGGGCCTGGGCCCTGCAAATCCACCAGCCTGAACAAGACAAACTAATGCAGTTGAACTCCATCACCACCCCCAAAGTTTCCCCTATCTAAATTAAACCCGGGGTCAACGGTCACCCCTTGGAAATGAAAGTTGACATGGGAGCCGTTGTCTTCATTATATGCCTGCGGGACACCAGCGTCAGGTTGGTCATGTTCATGGGGGGGGCCTCTACAAATGGGAAGAACCATTGTGATCCCAGTAGCCCTTATCTATGGGATAACAGTTGGTCCGGCTTCCCCTAAAAGACGTGGAAGGACCCGGACCCAGTCTTCTGGGAAGAGACTGGCTGAAAGCAATCCGATTGGACCAGCAGCAAGCCTTCAGGATGCAAACTGGCATCCTATATGAATTCTTACAGTGCAGAAGGAGGCCATTTGACCCATCAAATTTGCATCAACTCTCTGAAAGACCACCCCACCCAGGTCCAGTTCACGCCCTATCCCCATAACACCACTCAACCAGCACATCTTTGGACACTAAGGGGCAATTTAGCATGGCCAATCCACCTAATCGACACACGTTCAGACTGTGGGGGGAAACCGGAGCAGTCGGAGGAAACCCACGCAGACACAGGGCAAAATAATAATAATAATCTTTACTCATGTCACACGTAGGCTTCCAAAAGCACTGCAATGAAGTTACTGTGAAAATCCCCTAGTCGCCACATTCTGGCTGGTGCCTGTTCAGGTACACTGAAGGAGAAATCAGAATGTCCAATTCACCTAACAAGCACGTATTTCGGGACTTGTGGAAGGAAACCAGAGCACCCAGAGGAAACCGATACAGACACAGGGAAAACATGCAGATTCCACACAGTCAGTCACCCAAGGCTGGAATGGAACTGGGGTCCCTGGCGCTGAGAGGCAGCACTGCTAACCACTGTGCCACCATTGGGAAATATCCCAAGGTGTTTCAGAAGTATCTTGGCAAGATCAAAGTACCCGAATGGGATGATGCACATTTTGATGGTGCCCTACCACTCGTCTTCTAATGGGTTGGCCGAGCAGGTGGTCCAAATGTTTTAAACAGTATGAAGGAACAGACCACTGATTCACTTGGCACAAAACTGGCTCTGTTTCTTTTCAACTACAGGATCGCGCCACATGTGACGATGGGGGTTGTGCCAGCAGGATTGCTGATGGGCCGACGTCTTCTAACCAGACTCAGTTTACTGTTTCCCACCCTAGATGGGAAAATGGAGTCAACACAGGAAGATCAGAAAAAGATTTATGACACCCACCGTCCCAACAGGACTTTCAGGCCGGGAGACACCGGGCGGGATTCTCCAACCCCCCCCCCCGCCGGGCCGGAGAATCACCGCGGGGCGGTGTGAATCCCGCCCCGAAGCCGGCTGCCGGATTCTCCAACTCCGGTTTTTCGGCGTGTCGGGGGCCGTTAGCAGTGCCCCCCCCCCCCCAGCGATTCTCCGCTCCTTGATGGGCCGGTGGCTGTCTGTTTTCGACCAGTCCCACCAGTGTAAACCAAACAAGGTTCTTACATGCAGGACCTGGCTCTGCGGGCGGCCTGCGGAGTTCTCGGTGGGGGGGGGGAAGGGGTGGGGTCCGGGGGCATCGGGTCCCGGGAGGGGGGGGGGGGGCACAGTGGTCTAGCCTGCGATCGGAGCCCATTGATCTGCGGGCGGGACTGTGCCATGGGGGTGATGCACCATCGATTGCACGCGAGGCGAGTGATTTACCAATGTCAGGCTTTAATTAACTAGAACACAGCCTGGCGATCGTCTACAGTGGAAAGGAACGATCGTCAGGCTTCTGAGCATTTATACCTCGTTGGTAGAGGCGTGGTTAACTCAGCCTCTCGGCCAATCGGTCGAGAGGCACATGACCGACCAGGGCCAATGGTAAGCCGACGTTCTGGCCCAATGGCAGACGAGTATGCAGATCATATCATCACATTCACCCCTTACGGAGAAGGAAGGCGGGGGGGGGGGGGGGGGGGGGGTGTGAACGAGACCCGGGGGGGGGGGGGGGGGGGGGGGAAGAACTGATGATATGAGTAGCCGTCGGGAGAATAATTTTCTCTCCGTACCCTTGTCGAATTTGGGGGCTTGCCACTGGCCCAGACATAACAATATTTACAAAAGGAAGTCCATGGGTCCGTAGAACTCTAGATGGATTCGATCAGTCGTTTGGTGGTCCTTGACGTCCTGGCCGAGCGCCGTAGTGGAGGAGGTGTCGTCGGATCGGCTGATGGTCCTGCAGATGTCCTGGAGTCCGGGAGCGATAGACCTCGAGTAGTCTCCGTCACCTGAGCTGGCCGCGGAGACGCCATGGATGAGGGATGGGGAAGCTGAGTGGGGTGCTGGGGTGAAAAAGGGGAGGGGGGGTCTGTGGTGGGGGGGGGGGCTGCACGCCGGCGGGTGCCAGGTCCCGGAGGGAGACCGTGTCCTGCCGACCGTCGGGGTACTCCACATACGCGTACTGCGGGTTGGCGTGGAGTAACTGGACATGCTCCACCAACGGGTCGGACTTGTGCACCCGCACATGCTTCCGGAGCAAGATGGGCCCGGGGGTGACCAGCCACGTCGGGAGAGGGGATCCGGAGGACAACTTCCTGGGGAAAACAAGAAGACGTTCATGAGGTGTCTGATTAGTAGCAGTACAGAGCAGTGAGCGGATAGAGTGCAGTGCATCGGGGAGCACCTCTTGCCATCGGGAAATAGGGAGATTTCTAGACCGGAGGGCTAGTAGTATGGTCTTCCAGATGGTACCATTCTCCCGCTCAACCTGTCCGTTACCCCGGGGGTTATAGCTGGTCGTCCTGCTAGAGCGATGCCCCTGTCGAGCAGGAATTGACGCAGCTCGTCGCTCATAAATGAGGACCCCCGGTCGCTGTGAATGTACGCGGGGTAGCCGAACAGTGAGAAGATGGAGAGTAGGGCCTTAATGACGGTCGATGTGGTCATGTCGGGACAGGGAATGGCGAAGGGGAAGCGGGAGTGTTTCTTCGATAACCGCCAGGAAGTAAATGTTGCGGTTGTTAGAGGGAAGGGGCCCCTTGAAGTTAATGCTAAGACGTTCGAAGGGGCGGGATGCTTTGATCAGGTGTGCGCGCTCGGGGCGGTAGAAGTGCGGTTTGCACTCGGCGCAGATGTGGCAGTCACGGGTTACTGACCTGACTTCCTCGATGGAGTAGGGCAGGTTGCGGGCCTTAATGAAGTGGTGTAGGCGGGTCACCCCTGGATGGCAGAGGTCTTTGTGGAGGGAGCGGAGGCGGTCTATCTGCACGCTGGCGCAGGTACCGCGGGACAGGGCATCAGGAGGCTCATTGAGCTTCCCAGGACGATACAAGATATCATAGTTGTACGTGGACAACTCGATCCGCCACCGTAAAATCTTGTCATTTTTGATCTTGCCCCTTTGTGCATTATCAAACATGAAGGCTACTGACCGTTGGTCTGTGAGGAGGGTAAACCTCCTGCCGGCCAAATAGTGCCTCCAATGTCGCACGGCTTCGACTATGGCCTGGGCTTCCTTTTCCACAGATGGGTGGTGGAGTTCAGAAGCCTGGAGAGTTCTGGAGAAGAAGGCCACGGGTCTGCCCGCTTGGTTCAGGGTGGCCGCCAGAGCTACTTCTGAAGCGTCGCTCTCGACCTGGAAGGGGAGGGCCTCGTCGATGGCACGCATCGTGGCCTTTGCGATGTCCGCTTTGATGCGGCTAAAGGCCTGGCAGGCCTCCGTCGACGGCGGGAAGGTCGTGGTTTGCATGAGGGTACGGGCCTTGTCCGCATAGTTGGGAACCCATTGGGCGTAGTATGCGAAAAACCCTAGGCAGCGTCTGAGGGATTTGGGGGTATTGGGGAGAGGGAGTTCCATCAGGGGGCGCATGCGTTCGGGGTCGGGGCCTAATTAATTAATTAGGTAATTAAATTGATGCACCATCGATTGCACGCGAGGCGAGTGATTTACCAATGTCAGGCTTTAATTAACTAGAACACAGCCTGGCGATCGTCTACAGTGGAAAGGAACGATCGTCAGGCTTCTGAGCATTTATACCTCGTTGGTAGAGGCGTGGTTAACTCAGCCTCTCGGCCAATCAGTCGAGAGGCACATGACCGACCAGGGCCAATGGTAAGCCGACGTTCTGGCCCAATGGCAGACGAGTATGCAGATCATATCATCACAGGGGGCACTCTTTCCCTCAGTGCCAGCTGCTGTAGCGGTCCACCATGGCCGGCGCGGAGAGGAACCCCCCCGCGCATACACTGGGATCACACCAGAACACGATGGCTCTCCCACGCATGCGCCAACCCTGCCGGCGCCGTCTGGCGTGGCACAAACCCCACTGGCGCCGGCCTCGCCCTGAAGGTGTGGAGGATTTTGCACCTCCACAGAGGTTCACGCCAGAGTGGTTCACGCCACTCCTCGGCGCCAGTACGGCCCGCACCACCGGATAGTGGAGAATCCCGGCCACTGTCTATATTCAAATTTTCTGAGACGGGTCCCCATGGATCCCGGGAGTGATCGTTGAGAAGACTGACCCCCATCACATAAAAGGTCAAGGTCAGGGAGAGGGCCGTAAAAAAGAACGTGGACCATCTTCAGAATATGGAACCTTCAACTTCGGAAATTCCTCTGGACTGAATGATGCCCTCCATGTGCTTGGAACTTACCTCCTGCTGCATTGTAGGGATTCAATTGCTGCCTATAATTAATATATTTTGTGTGAAAAGTCGTGCGTCTTTTCTTACCCTTGATATGTATAATTCAGCAGCAAGCTTTCATGAATTTTAAATAAAGGTTATCAAATCCCACACTCTTCCTCTGAATGAATACAATGACAAACACACTCACTCACTCACTCACATATTGTATAAAAATAAGGTAGTGAACTTTTACAGATTACAATTACTTCAGTCTCTGACTTACAATTTCTATTCTCCTATGTGACTGACCTGTGATGTCTTGAAAAGGTTTATGATTTAATGTTTTTTTTTATTACTTTACCAGAGTTACAAAGCCAGAGCTCAGAGTGTGGACAGGAGCAAACCCCTAATCCAGCACCTTGCCTGCTCCAAAAACCAATTCAAATTGAATTCAATTCATGGTCCCCACAAGAGAGATATACCAGATCCAGGCATTCCAACTGACCTCATACTCATCTTAGCCAAAAGGCCGAGAAGCGATGATGATTTAAAGTTGAAGCAAGGGTCATGAAGGGGAAGGGCTCACAGCAGGCTGTGAGGTTTATAGCAGTTGAATATCTATCAAGAGAACTTTGAAACTGGAGCAGGTTAAGCATTTTGGCTGCTTAATGATTTACAGCTCGTTTCAGAGTCTTACTCACAGACTGGTCGACAATGAAGGGTTCTGATTAATCTATTGAGTACTGGGGTAATAAGGGTGCAGTCCCCAAAACCAGTTTTGGTCACATGATTGCTGGGTTAGCACTTCTAAGGCCCAGCAAGCTTGGTTTGGATTAGGGAGACCATCGTGATACAATGGGAAGTTGATAGTGGCCATTAAATTTCCTTTTGACCTGTATGAATCATGGGGTGGAATTTTCTGGCCCTGTCACAGCAGGTGCAGGACTGTAGAATGTGACGAGTGTACAAAGGTCCATTGACTTCAGTGAGACTATAATGACCCGCTGCCATAAAGTTCCACACAGGGAGACAGGCAGTCTGCGTACTCCATATTCTTTGGGCACAATTCTCCGCACTCACAACGGTGGGTTGTGAATAACGGGGGTCGTAAATTTTTACGGCCACGCTAGTCCGACGCCCTCCCGCTATTCTCCCCCCCCCCCCACGCCCGACTCCCGACACGAATCGCTGCCGCCGTTTTTTTACGGCGAGCAGCGATTCTCAGCTGGATGATGGGTCGAATTCCAAGCCCTTTACGGCCGTTTTTACGAACGGCAAACACACCTGGTCTGGCCGTTCGTAAAAACGGCCGTAAAGTCCCGATCTTGGCAACCATGGCACCGATTGGCACGGCAGTACCACGGCCGTGCCAAGGGTGCCATGGGCCCGCGATCAGTGGGCACCGATCGCGGGCAGCGGGTCCGATTCCCGCGCACTCTTTGTCCTTCCGCCGCCCCGCTGTATCAATTCGCGGGGCGGCTGAGGGGCATCCCGGCCCGCGCATGCGTGGGTTTCGCGCAAATGCGCGATGACGTCATCCGCGCATGCGCGTGTTGGAGTCTTCCAATCCGCGCATGCGCGGCTGACGTCATGCGATGCGTACGCCATCGCAAACTCTGGCAAGCGGGCTTAACGAAATTCGTTAAGCCCACGATGCCGGAGTTCACGGCCGCGGCATGCTAGCCCCGACCGGGGACCAGAATCGGTTCCCGGTCGGGGGGGGGGGGGGGTGGGGGGGGGGAGGCTGGCGTCAAACCCGCCCGTTTTTGACGCCAGCCTTACGATTTCTCCCTGCTTGGGAGAATCTCGCCCTTTAGGTTTTGGCCCATCCTTAAACAATGAGACATGTGAATTCCATAAATGGCAGAGGTATGTCTCTATTTAATTAGATATTCGTTGGAGATTTGATACTCTTCCTAATCCAAATACCAAAAGTCAGATGAATTGTGGCAGCTAGCTTAACAGCCTGTTTGTGTCCAATTTGTAACGGTATTGACTCAAAGTTCATAGTGTGACATGTCTATACTGGGCATGACATACATTTGAAAAGGAAATAGGAAAAGGGCAAGGGTGTGGGGCTAGCTAGATCTCTTTTTCATGGATCCAGCATTGGCACAGTGGACCTGATGTTGAGATACGCTTTTGTTCATTTGGTGAGATAGTCAACATTTCATTCTGGAACGGGCCATTGAGAAAATCTGGAGAATTTCCACAGCCGATTTCCACATTAGGTTCTGTAGCCCGAAAAGGTTTGTGCAGTTGCCAGGGAAACTGAAATGAAAATAGCAAATTTTCCAAGCGGCTCATAAAAACAGGTTGCATACACGTCATGCAGAAATCAGTCTTTTAACCAGAATAGCGTACATTATTAAAATTGACCTTTAAGAAAATCAGTCAGAAATGAAACTGCATGATTTAATAGGCTTCCTCTCATATACAAGAAAGGACAAGACAGCGTTACAAGTTTGAAGTCACATCTCCAAAAGAAAAAACAGCTGCTGGACCAGACAGTAGGAAGCATAAACTGCAGATGGTCATGCTTGTAGCCATAACAACGGCATATAATATCTACTCCATGCAGAAGGCTGTCTTCACCACCAGCAATTTAAACTGGCTGTGATCTTGGGAGTTCTTGTATTCCTAAAAGTGAATCCACGGAACATGGGCTTGTGTTATTTTCTTTTTCTTCCTTGCAGAGCATTTAAGATTTAATTCTTTCACAAAAAAAAGGAATGAGTAAATTTAGTAATGCAAACAAATAATATTATTTAAATTACTAGAAAGGCTCAGCTACACTTGAAAAAAGGTGCAATTCATCAAGCTGTTAAATACTCAGCGAATATTTAAATATTTGACTTTAAATTGTGTGCCGGGCTACCTGATGCCTCACTTCATCGGCAGGCGTACTACACCCACCCACCGACCCCAGTGCTGGCCCTGGCAGATTTGCTGGAGCAAGTCAATTTACATAATTAGCGTCAGCGGTCTATCAGTGACTGGATGTAAGTGCCTGTGGAGGGGGAGGCAATCAGAACGTTGCGATGAAACTGAAAAGCCTTGAGCGGGCAAAAGGGGAAGTGGAAACAGAAGGAGCAGGGGAGGAGGTGAGGTGATGACAGCCAGGAGGCCTGCAGGAAAGAGAGCATCAAACTTCAACATCACTGAGATGAGAAGCCCTCTTGCAAACAATAAAAGCAGGATTCGAAGGACTATGACACATTGGAGTACAGTGAGGACAAGAGGAGGGACGTGGTTTGTACGATTCCCACATGGGCAACTCAGTGCAGCTAAAAATATAACTTGACCAAAATGGGCAAGTCAAGTATGTCCACCAACCCCATTAAGCATGTCTACGGGACAAGTTAGTAAATAAATGGAGCGAATTTTACCATCCTCTTGAGGTGGTGGCTGTTGGAGGGTGGTAGATAGCCCAGCCTGCCCAGAGCCCAAATAAGTCTTTTAAGTGGCCAATCTAGTGCCTCCGATGGCAATTTACCACTGGTTGGGGTCCCTCCACCGTCTGTGGAAACTGCCAGGTAAACACTGGCAGGCTCAATGGGGTGTGGGAAGGAAGTCCTCCTTTTTGGAGACTCCTTGGTCCATGGAGGGCCTGCACTCCCCACACTGGTAATGGTTGGCCCTATGGCACTGGGCACTGTCTACACTCAGTGACCTCTGCCCAACCATTCTCCCACTTGCTGTGACCTGCCTGATAGGCCCCTGCACTGCCAAACTTCACTTCCCTGACTTTGAGGGTGCACAGCTGTCAATGATCCCTCCTCATCCTTCAAGTGTAGCCCCAGCATTGACCATTGCTATTGGTGGCGCTGCTGGTTCTCCGATTGGCTGGTAAATTGAGGATGGACCACAGCCCTTCTTAGGGATGGCAGCCTCGGCGGCAGCTGGTTAAGCCACCACCAACAAGATGTGTCCTAAGATCCCGCTAATCACCATGGCAGATTCGTTGACCTCCCACTCACATCCAATTTTCATCCCTGGCAGCAGGACACCTGGCATATTTAGTAAATGCAGCCCAATGTCTCAGTTTTCCAAGTAGTTCCAGTATAGACACAGTGAAGATCTATTGATCCCGCATATGACTATAACTCCATAAAAGTTCTTTTGAGTAGTGCATGGTCGGCAGAATCTTACATACTCCCTGGTTAAGCTCTTATGGTTAAACTTCAGAGTGTCATGGTTATAAATCTTGAAGCTTACATATAAGTCACTGGATCTCCTTTCAAGCTTCCTCAAGCTGGATGACATGGTCACTTAACCTCGACTGCATTTGTGTTACACAAAAATGAAATGAAATGAAAATTGCTTATTATCACAAGTCGGCTTCAAAGAAGTTACTGTGAAAAGCCCCTAGTCGCCACATTCCGGTGCCTGTTTGGGGAGGCTGGTACGGGAATTGAACCGTGCTGCTGGCCTGCCTTGGTCTGCTTTAAAACCCAGCTCTTTAGCCCTGTGCTAAACCAGCCCCGAGATGGTGCATCACATCAAGGAGGAAAAGCTCACAGGAAGAGAGCAACAAATACTGATTAGTTGACCTTCTACAAGGAGGAAACACTCAGAATAATAGGAAATCAGTTCATAGAAATCGCTAGAGAAGGAGAGATTGATGTGCAGGTGACAAACAGGTCTGTGCGCACTTCAAACTTCAGACCTTCTCTCAAACTGCGCTTTTCTGTCTTGGAAGATGTGAGACAGCTCCAGTGTTGAAAGGCTTTGGGCAGGATTCTCCATTCCTGAGGCTAAGTGTTGATGTCAGGGCAGGATTTGTGGACTTTTATCTTGATGTCGCGAGGAATTAAGGGCTACAGGGAGAATGCTGGCAGGTGGAGTTGAAATGCCCATCAGCCATGATTGAATGGTGGAGTGGACTCGATGGGCCGAATGGCCTTACTTCCACTCCTATGTATTATGGTCTTATGGTCTTATGGACTTCTGCGATGGCGAAACTGGCGTCGCAGCTGGTCCAATTCAGCAACCATTGAGGGGCTAGCACTGGTGCCATGTGGAACACAACTGATTCCAATGTAAAAAGGTGTCCAATTTGCCGGGTCCGTGATTGACACTCAGGAGGTTGGCAAGCTGCAGCTGCATATACTCCCCACACACACCATCCCAGCCAACATGATGGCAACAAGATGGCACTGTTTGTGCTGGAGCACCCCCCCATCCTGCTGATGGATCATCTGGGACCAGAGGGCACCTAGGGGGGGTGGCCTAGTGGGATACCCACATGACCCGTGGTCCTAAGTTCACAGTGGACAGTCAGCTGCATGCGCAGCTGCATGGCTTCCTTGCAGGCTGCAGCAATGGTTCCATACCCATCCAACCCGGCCCCACAGCTCACCTCCTGGCCATCCTCTGCTACTTCCCCCGGCCCTGGCAGAAGCTCCCCAGCCAGTGGCACAACTGTCAGCACATTATGGCAATGTTGGACACTTTCCGTACCCCTTCTCTCCCCCTCAGCAGCCACGGCGCCTGTTTCATGATTTTTGAAAGCCCAAGTGAACCCCGCCACCAGGAATTCCCCCCGCTGGAGGCAGAGAATCGCGGAGGCTCCAAAGAATACCGGGGCAGGCCCGCGAATGATATGCAAAGGGCATTTACTGTACGTGCAGAGTGGAATGCATTGACGCCGCTGTTGAGGCACAGTAGAATTGCGATTTGGCGTGAATCCAGCGCCCGCCATGCTTTTGGCGTCAAAACCGATTCTCTGCCCAATCGCCTTTCCCGATTTCGGCGTCGGCTGATGGAGAATCCCGCCCTTAATTTCTGTTTATTTCCTTCCATCAGCTGAAAACCTGTATTTATGTGACCACAATCTCATTGAATAATGAAAAAGACTCAAGGGACTGAAAAGTCTACTCTTGTACCAATGTTCATTCACAGTGGAATTTGTAGGATTAACATCAAAAGCATATCGAATGCTGATGTAACACCACCTTCCTGAGTAAGAATGATCTGGAAGGAGAAGTCCCAACCTCGTGCAGAAGTCCAAATATGTAAATAATAGCTGTAAATAAAGTGCCATGGTTTTAAGATACGACGGTCTTGAGCAACATACTTTGAGAGAATAGACAGGCCCCTAAAGAATCCTGCCTTGACCCTAGCCACACAACACAACAGAATTGGGATTCAATCTAAATCACCAGGTACTCAATTTTCACTGTCTCATAAGATTCAAAGGCCGCCACCATCATAAGTGATTCATTCACTGTCCCTATCAAACGGCGCGATTCTCCAGCCTCCTTATGCTCTCGCTCAAATGTAATGAGGCCGGTGAATAGCGGGATAGTCAGAAAATGAGAACTTGCCAGGCGCCGAACAGTTTGCGATGCAACCAGCCCACTCCCGTAGGCAAAATCGGGATCTCGCCGTAGTGCGATTATCACCACTTAAGCTTTTTTTCTATACAATTAACGGGAATTAATTATCCAACAGCCTCCCGTCATTCAGCGGCCTCCTCAGCAAGTGGTCACTCTGGCGACGATTAGTACTTCTTTTGAAAAACACGTGAAGCTGGCAGGAGAGCTTCCGTGGGGAACGGAGGAGATGAGTAGCCATCTTTGCTCACAGGCAAAAATCCCAGGGATTCTGGGCTTGCCACCCAGTGCTTGGCAGGGGGTGGGGACACTCAGCACGGGGTTGGGGAGGGGCGGAATGCCCCAGCTGGGGTGGGCCACCATGGGAGGGTGGGGGTTATGCTGGGAGGAGCAACAGGCGCCATCCGCTCGTGGCACCACCATGCCAACCCCTGGATTGTGTCTACCCATTCTGGGGGCAGCTCTTGTCCCTGCCCATCTGCCCCAATGACCACCCACATCCCAGATTGACTGCCGAGGCCTCTGGTCATGTGGCTGAAGGCTATTACTAATAGGGAATTGGCAATCGTGGTTAAGTGAGCACTTCACACATACAGCTGAAGGTGGTGTATAGGGCGCACCTCACAAAGGCAAGGATGAGCCGACTCTTTGACGGGGTAGAGAATGTTTGTGAACTGTGCAGGGGGGGCGCAAACCACGTTCATATGTTTTGGTCCTGTCCAAAGCTGGAGGGGTAGTGGAGGGAGGTGTTCAGGGTATTTTTGAAGGTGGTACATGTGAGGCTTGAGCTGGGGCCTCTGAAGGCCATATTCAGGGTATCGGATCGGCCGGGGTTGGAAGTGGGTGCGGAGGCAGATGTTTTAGCCTTCACCTCGCTGATCGCCTGATGGCGGATCCTGTCGGGCTGGAGGTCAGTCTCTCCACCCCGTGCCCAGGCGTGGCAGGGGGATCTGCTGGAGTTTTTACCCCTCGAGAAGGTGAAGTTTGAGTTGAGGAGTAGGATGAAAGGGTTGTACAATTCATGGGCTTTGTTTATTATGCACTTTCAAAAATTGGATGACATCGAACATTAGGTGGGGGGGGGGGGGATTGTGGGGGGTTGGACTGTGTATGTTGTTGGTGACTATGTATGGGTGGATGGTGGATTCCTGATTCCTTTTCTTTGATATTTGTATTTAAAATGTTGATGGTTGTTTGCGGGTTTGGGAGAAAGGGATTGTTAGTCAGGGGATTAACATTGTATTTCTCTCTATTGATTGTTTGTTGGTGGGTGTAAATTTGGATGAAAATGTGAAAAAGGAGAACAAAAATATTTTTTAAAAAGTGAGCACTTCACACAACCCAAGTAGATTCCCATGGGTGGGCAGGTCATGTAGCATGTGGGAGTCATTGCTTTGTCTCCTAATCACACCTTGATGCATGGACACTGTGCCTGAACACTACGGGAAGCAACACCACACATGCAGCAGCCAACATCTGAACACCCAGGGGGATGGAACACAGCTCCAGGAACATGTCCACGGCCGGAGGGTGGGTGAATGCCACAGGGAGGGGACCGGCGCCCAGTCCAGGTGGTGATATGAGTGAGTGTCTGAGGTACAGGGTCTAGGGTCCCAGGTGGGGGAGAGGGGCGGATCAATGGGGGAATGGAGGGTCCTGGGGTTTGAACAACCGCTGCTTGTCAGCCTCTCCCAATGTCTTACAGATATTGTAAGAAGTCTTACAACACCAGGTTGTACAACATACAGATATTGAACGCTATGGCAAGGACTTTGGACCCAGAATTTGCTCTAGTAATGCTTCTGGTAGTCCGGGCAGCCAGATGGTGGAGACGGCGGCAGCAGCAGCATCTGCACATGCTCCAGGTGGTGTCCCATGTGCCGGACCCCGCCCCACATCCTGAGGACCCAGCCGCCCATCAGGCCAGGGAGAGACCCAGTGGGGAGCCCCTGGCGGCCCAGGGTATACATGCGTCGCTAGTCGTTTGAACAGATGACAGACAGCCCGTGCCGTAGGAGGCACCATCTCAACAAGGAGACGGTGCGGCACATGTGCCATGTTCTCGCAGACTTGGCACCACGTGGAGGAGGAGTAAGCTATTTGGACCGTTAAGCCTGAACATCACTCTGCATCATGAATGATCTGCCAATCAACACAATTTACCTGCTGTTTCTTCATGTCCTGCCTGCTTTTTACCACAGTGCACAGCCAGTATAATCAGAGCTCGAGCTTCTAACTAAACCTACACACTGATATAGTGAGGGTTCTGTTATTTATCATAGCTCAATCAGGTCCTCTAGTGCCCAAGCAGAGGTAATATGGTTTCAATATTCTAGATCATAAAGAAATTATTGTTGATATTAGACAACATTTGATATTTGTTTTTATGCGTTCATGGCATGTGGCAGCATTTATTGACAATTGTCCATCCCTAATTGCCCCTTGAGGGGACAGTTGTGGGTCTGGAGTCATATGGCGGCCAGTCCAGGTAAGGAGGGCAGATTTCCTACCCTAAAGGACAGTAGTTTTTTAAAATAAATTTAGAGTACCCAATTCATTTTTTCCAATTAAGGGGCAATTTAGCGTGGCCAATCCACCTACCTCGCACATCTTTGGGCTGTGGGGGCGAAACCCACCCAAACATGGGGAGAATGTGCAAACTCCACACGAAAAGTGACCCAAAGCCGGGATTCGAACCTGGGATTCACCAGAAAAATGTATCATTTTGGGTGGGTTTCGTGGGGTGTTTTGCGCCGGCTGTACTGGCATAATTGCGACCTGTATTCACGTGCACTTAATGCAAATAATGAACCCCCACATGAAGCTCGCCTTTCCTACTTCACACGCCATCTGATTCACCTGGTTCACGCCTCAGCTGCTCGCAAGTAACAAGGGGGAGTTGCTTTTAAACACTCCCTCACCATTCACACCCAGTCAAGGCACAAGCATGACAGCGCGCAGACCTGCTCCTCGCTTTGGGGATGTCGACCTGGCCAGGCTTCCCGTTGCTGTGGATGAGAGGCAGGGCACCTTGTTCCACCGAGGGGGGTCAGAGAACCAGCAGCAGGGTCAGCGATGCCACCTGGGAGGCAGTGATAGCTGCAGTGAGCACAGGCAGCATAGCCAGAGGACCAAAACAAGATGAACGACATCCTACGAGCTGCAAGGTTAAGTTACCACCTCTCCTGACCCCCTGCGCAGGGTTAACTGAGGAGAGAGCCGTGATTGACACGAAGTTAGCCCGCGCCAGAGAAGTGAGGACCACTGCAACTTCATCCAGACGACCTGTCTCAAGTGAGTTGTTGACGTCCCACAAAATTAACCTTCCCCTTTCACTGACCACATGTCCATTGTCTTGCAAGATCACCAACTCATGAGGCTGGGTCGTCACTCCATCTCCCAAGAGAACGCCTCAGAGGAGAGCTCTGAGGAGAACAACAGCAATAAATCACAGCGATCACCCACACCTTCCACCAGCACAGAGGCACACATCTCGGTGGACGACGTTAGCAGATGGGCTTCAAGGGCACTAAATGGTGAACATCACACATCTGCTGATGCACATCAGATGGAGGTAGGCACATCCAAGGGAGACAGCAGTCGGAGGTCTGCTGAATTCCAGGCCTCAGTTGGGACACAACCAGGTGCCGTGCCTCTGGACAAGGTTCTCCCTGAGCTGACACAGCTGATAAGCCACAGTCGTGACATTCAGAAAAGAGTGTCAGTGACGTTCCAGCAATTGCAAGACCGATTGGAGGAGTCCCAAAGACTCCAGGCGCGGGAGGTGGTGCTGGGGCACCCAGGCCAATACTGCTATGATGGGGAGCTTCCAGGACAGGTAGCGCAAGATGCTCCAAAGGCTTCTGGAGCTTACTCCAGCTGCCCCTCCATCCTTGGCATGCAAGGGCGCCCTCAAGGGAGGAGGAAGTGCTGGAGTCAATCCCAGGGCCTCCCACTAAGGAGACTAAGGTGGTCTCCAGTCCTTCTGTATCCTCCCCTCCTGACAACAGTGGGTCTCAAGTGCAGTGGGCAGAACAGGATGGCATGATGATGCCTGTGACACCGGTAAGTCAGCCAGGACACCAGGCTCCAGAGGATGACTACCAAGGGCATAAAAGGCCGCTGGGTGTGGCAGGCAGCAGGCTGCCTCCACCCTGACGTGCATCCAGGGGACACACCTCGACGAAGTAGTAGATGGTGGGAAAATTAAGAGGAGTGAGGAACACTGGGTGGGTATTGTTGAGGTCATTATCTGTAACTAGGGGGATTGGAAATCTGTCACATTAAAATGTTCACCATTAAAACATGCAACGCCTGATATATGTGAAGCCTCTACCACATTAATCTTCACAGCGGGCCTGCCTGCACACCACCCCCGCACTTCCCCAGCATAGTGACCCAAGCTCAATAGCTCCGGTACAGGCTCTGTCATGAGGATGGGTGTGAGCATGCTGTCAGCAGAAAGACAGGAGTCAGACTTAATCAGAAACTGAGGAGCACCAGCAGCAAGTGGTCATCACCCTCTTGCTTTGAATAGTAACCCATTGACAGTGCCAACACAGGCCCAGCACCCTGAGGTGATGTTACATACAGCCCTGTAGGGAGGAGCAGGGTGGTCTGCGAAGGGGTGGTGAGATATGGGGTGGGGGGGGGGGGGGGGGTGTAGAGCTGACGGCTACACAGCTTCATCTCATGTAAATCCAGAGATTATGAGGGTCTCCCTAGTCCTCCTGGCATGTCCTCCATCCTCGGGCTCCTCCTCAGGCTCGTCCTCTAGCCCCACCTGATCCTCCTCCTCCTCCACCTCAGACAAGGTTGTATGTTAGGGTCTGGCAGATGGAATACAATGTTGACAAATGTGAGGTTATCCATTTTGGTAGGAATAACAGTAAACGGGATTATTATTTAAACGATAAAATATTAAAGCATGCCGCTGTGCAGAGAGACTTGGGTGTGCTAGTGCATGAGTCACAGAAGGTTGGTTTACAAGTGCAACAGGTGATTAAGAAGGCAAATGGAATTTTGTCCTTCATTGCTAGAGGGATGGAGTTTAAGACTAGGAAGGTTATGTTGCAATTGTATAAGGTGTTAGTGCGGCCACACCTGGAGTATTGTGTTCAGTTTTTGTCTCCTTACTTGAGAAAGGACGTACTGGCGCTGGAGGGTGTGCAGAGGAGATTCACTAGGTTAATCCCAGAGCTGAAGGGGTTGGATTATGAGGAGAGGTTGAGTAGACTGGGACTGTACTCGTTGGAATTTAGAAGGATGAGGGGGGATCTTATAGAAACATTTAAAATTATGAAGGGAATAGATAGGATAGATGCGGGCAGGTTGTTTCCACTGGCGGGTGACAGCAGAACTAGGGGGCATAGCCTCAAAATAAGGGGAAGTAGATTTAGGACTGAGTTTAGGAGGAACTTCTTCACCCAAAGGGTTGTGAATCTATGGAATTCCTTGCCCAGTGAAGCAGTTGAGACTCCTTCATTACATGTTTTTAAGGTAAAGATAGATAGTTTTTTGAAGAATAAAGGGATTAAGGGTTATGGTGTTCGGGCCGGAAAGTGGAGCTGAGTCCACAAAAGATCAGCCATGATCTAATTGAATGGCGGAGCAGGCTCGAGGGGCCAGATGGCCTACTCCTGCTCCTAGTTCTTATGTTCTTATGTTCTTATGTTCTTATGTTCTTATGTTCCTCCTCTATGTCTCCCCTGCTGCAGTGCCAAATTGTGGAGGGCACAGCAGACCACCTGATGCACCGTCAATTACCACAAGACGAGAATGGTGGAACAATCGAGGCTTTATTGAACGAGATGTTGTGCCTCGTGTAGCTGGAATCAGAATGGCTGCAGTGAAGGTGAGCACACACATTTATACACCGCCTGCTGGGCGGAGCCAGCAGGCAAGGATTTACCAACGTACCTCTAATATACAGGCAGTGCCGTAATACATATAATATGCCACAAGTGGTGTTCACCACATTCACCCCCTGTTAAAAAAGAGTCCGGCGGAGGTGGTGGAAACATTACAAGTTAAGTCTGCCAGGGGCCTTGACCCTCCTCCGCGATCGCCTCAGTCCTGATGGTGATGGGGGCGCCGACGTGGTCACCTGCGACTCTGGGAGCATGTGGTCCCCGTCTTCGTCGCCCGAGTGGATCCAGTGGAGGGACGGATCCTGCTGTGGTGTGGTTCGCTGGAGGAAGGGTGAGTGGCGCAGGGGTGAATGAGGCAACCGGGGGTGGGGAGGGCAGTGTCGGGTCAGGGGCCATGGGTGGGGATCCAGCGGGTGCCAGGTCCTGGAGGGAGACTGTGTCTTAGCGCCCGTCGGGGTGTTCCATGTAGGCGTACTGCGGGTTAGCATGTAAGAGGTGGAATTTTTCGACCAAGGGGTCCGACTTATGGGTCCGCACATGCTTCCGCAGGAGGACGGGTCCAGGAACTGTCAGCCATGTTGGGAGCGAGACCCTGGAGGTGGACTTCCTGGGGAAGGCAAACACACGTTCGTGAGGGGTCTCATCAGTTGCGGTGCAGAGGAGCGATCGGATGGAGTGGAGCGCGTTGGAGAGGACCTCCTGCCAGCGGGGGACAGGGAGAGTTTTAGACCTCAGGGCCAGTACGCCGGCCTTCCAGACTGTCCCGTTCTCCCTCTCCAACTGCCCGTTACCTCGGGAGTTGTAGCTGGTCGTCCTGCTCGAGGCAATGCCCTTGCTGAGCAGGAACTGGCACAGCTCATCGCTCATGAAAGAGGATCCCCGATCGCTGTTGATGTAGGTGGGGAAACCGAACAGAGTGAAGATGCTGTGCAGGGCTTTGATTACCGTGGCAGAAGTCATATCGGGCATGGGATGGCGAAAGGGAACCGGGAGCACTCATCAATCACTTTCAGGAAATACGTGTTGCGGTCGGTGGAGGGGAGTGGCCCATTGAAGTCCATGCTGAGGCGTTCAAAGGGGTGGGAGGCCTTCACCAGGTGCACACTATCTGGCCGGTAGAAGTGCGGCTTGCACTCTGTGCAGACTTGGCAGTCTCTGGTGATTCTCCTGACCTCCTCAATGGAGTAGGGCAGGTTGCGGGCCTTGATAAAATGGAAGAACCGGGTGACCCACGTGGGCAGAGGTCATAGTGGAGAGCCCGGAGTCAGTCCACTTGTGCGCTGGCACATGTACCGGGGATAGGGCATCAGGGGTTTCGTTGAGCTTCCCCGGGTGATACAATATCTCATAATTATAGGTAGAGAGCTTGATCCCCCACTTCAAGATCTTGTCATTTTTGATCTTGCCCCGCTTGTATTATTAAACATAAAGGCAACCGACCGTTGGTCAGTGAGGAGAGTGAATCTCCTGCCGGCCAGGTAATGCCTCCAATGTCGCACAGCTTCCACAATGGCTTGGGCCTCCTTTTCAACAGAGGAGTGCCGAATTTCGGAGGCATGGAGGGTGCGGGAAAAGAAGGCCAGAGGCCTACCCGCCTGATTGAGGGTGGCGGCCAGAGCTACGTCTGATGCATTGCTCTCCAGCTGAAAGGGGAGGGACTCGTCGACCACGTGCATCGTGGCCTAGGCAATGTCTGCCTTGATATGGTTGAAGGCCTAGCGGGCCTCAGCCGTCAGGGGAAAAACTGTGGACTGAATGAGTGGGCGGGCCTTGTCCGCATATTAGGGTCCCACTGGGCGTAATAGGAGAAAAGCCCCAGGCATTGTTTCAGGGCCTTGGGGCAGTGGGAGAGAGGGAGTTCCATGAGGGGGCGCAAGCAGTCGGGGTCGGGCCCTCGGACTCCATTTTCCACTACGTAGTCAAGGATGGCTAAGAGGTTGGTGCGGAACACGCATTTCTCCTTGTTGTATGTGACGTTAAGGAGTTTGGCGGTATGGGGGATTTTTGGAGGTTAGCGTCGTGGTCCTGCTGATCGTGGCCGCAGATGGTGCCATTATCTAGGTACGGGAAGGTGGCCCGCAGTCCGTACCAGTTCTACCATTCGGTCCATCTCTCGCTGGAAGACCGAGACCCCATTGGTGGTGCCGAAGGGAACCCTAAGTAAGTGATAGAGGCAGCCATCTGCTTCGAACGCAATGTATTGGCGGTCCTCCGGGTGGATGGGGAGCTGGTGGTAGGCAGACTTCAAGTCTACTGTGGAAAAGATACTGCGCAATCTGATTGACCATCACAGATATGCATGGGAGAGGGTACGCGACAAGCTGTGTGTACCGATTGATGGTCTGACTGTAGTCAATGACCATCCTGTGCTTCTCCCCAGTCTTCACTGCCACTACTTGAGCTCTCCAGCGGCTGATACTGGCCTCAATGACCCCCTCCCGCAGAAGCCGTTGGACCTCCGACCTGATGAAGGTCCTGTCCTGGGCACTGTACCGTCTGCTCCTAGTGGCGACGGGTTTGCAATCCGGGGTGAGGTTTGCAAACAGGGAGGGTGGTTCAACCTTAAGGGTCGTTGAGGCCGCAGACGGTGAGGGGGGTAGACATCAATCTCGCTAATGGGATTGAAATGAATGCAAATTAGGTTTAATGAGCTTCTCACCATTTTTGGGCGAGATCCGGATCTCGCCACTGGAGTGCGCTGGGTGAATTGCCAAATAGTTTGCGCCCAGCACGAATCTCGTTTTTTGGCCTTTCCCGCTATTCTCCTGATGCAACGGGATCGGTGCGGACACAACGGGTTGGAAAATCACGCCCATGGTGTTATCTAGATTTCTGCTCCATGTTCCTGATTTTATCAAAATATCTACCCCTCTACAACCCCCGTTGTAGACTTCTAAATCCCTGCAGCAATTCAGAATATCTTGCCCCTAAGTAGCGGCTTTACAATGAAAGCTGCGAGTTACATTAGGTACTCCCAAGAATTTTTTTTTAAATCACCTGACCTTATAGTGACCAGGTGAAGTATTTTCCTTTTCATCAAGTGTTGATTCTTTACCATTCCATTCCTGCCTATCCTTCAAACATTGCAGACAATTCACCATCTTTCAAAAAAAAGCAAGCAGTTAAATTTATGGTCATCCATGGGACAGATTATTTCTGAGCTTATGTTCAAACCTTTATGACCATTTTTAGTGTCATGATCCAACCCGATGGTTTTCAGAACATTATTTGAAACAATACATACAATTATAGGACGCCATTTAGAAATAGAACATACAGGTTTACAGATGCACAATGATATGTTTCAGTTTATATTTGGCCAGACTTGCCTGCAAGAGTGACATGTGTGCAACAAGATAGGTAATAGAATAATTGGGATGTCCCAAAATGACCTCTAATGCAGCTGTCCTTTACTTGAACCATTTTCTTGAGCAACAGAATTTTAATACAGGTTCAGAACGTAAATGTTGACATGCTGGTCAAATCTGCCGTATGACTGTGTGGTTTTAAACTGTGGCGCTGATTATTCTGTTCAACGGTTTCTTGTGCCAGGCTGTGACCTCAGGAACTTATGGTATGATGATGTATTACAGCACTTACAAGCTGTTTTGAGTCCAAATCTGAAGAGCTCCCGGACTGAGCACTTCACTGAGAAGGCTGCACCTCTGCACTGCCTTTGAGGTAAGTTCTATTACAAGCTTTTTGTGGAATGATAAATCTGCCTAACGTTTTCTTGCTTCGGTCCTTTATTGTTGTTTGTTGAACTTGTCAAACTTTGCTTTCCTCTCTTATTAAATTAGTCAAAACTTTTTCAAGCAATGAATGTTCAAATCAACCTGCATAACCTCATTAAGACGGTACTTATGGAAATCTTTGATTATATGCATACGTTTGTATACTTTTAACATAAGTTCAATCAGTTCATAAATTCTGCCGCAATTTTTAAGATCACTGATAAAACAGTCATTCAGCATATCTCTCTACGCACCTGTTCTTGAAGATAAGTAAGTGCTTATGTGGAACATAACTGCTCGCACCACTCGGCATTATTGCCCTAACATTCCGGTTAATACTGATTCTGGTCTTTTAGAAGTAATGTGTTCATCTGAGCACTAATAAACTAGCTGAGAAAATATAAGTGAATTTTCCAGTTCGTTTCTGCGTGTCTTCATGTCAGATTTGTTCATGTATAGTTTTTAAAAAACTTTAAATCCGCTATGTTATGTGCCCACATAAATAGATTGTACGCTGAGTGTCCATCATCTCTCATAGATGTAAGGTGCATTATGTTCCCCGAAGTCCTAAAAAGATCCCAGCATTAAAAAAACCTCCAATATGTTTGACATTCAGCGTATATCATCAGGGCTCACATTTTTCAGAAGGCTCTTCCATTACAGTGTTGTGATCCGATAGTGTTCTATTGGACAGGGCTATTCTCAGATTCCTTGTCAACTCAGACGACACGGGAGCACAGTGGTTAACACTGTTGCTTCACAGCGGCAGGGTCCCACGTTTGATTCCCGGGTTTGGGTCACTGTTTGTGCGGAGTCTGCACGTTCTCCCCGTGTCTGCGTGGGTTTCGTCCGTCTGCTCCGGTTTCCTCCCACAAGTCCTGAAAGACGTTCTGCTATTAGGTGAATTGGACATTCTGAATTCTCCCTCAGTGTACCCGAACAGGCGCTGGAGTGTGGTGACTAGGGGATTTTCACAGTAACTCCATTGCAGTGTTAATGTAAGTCTACTTGTGACAATGATAAAGATTATGATTATAAGACTTTTCAAAAGGGAAACCTTGCCCAAAATAAGAATAGAAGATGTGTGAAATACACAACAGGTCTGTCAACCACTGCAACAGGAAAAGGAAAGTTAAAGTTTCCAGTGCTGAAACGATGCAGGCGGTAGTACAGGTGGTGACCCTGGGAATGTGCCTACTGGTGCCATCTAACACTGACCTCTCTGGAGTTGGTAAGGTCAGTGGGAGGGTTGGTAATTTGCATTGGGTCGATGGGCACCGGCGATGCCACTGCTAGCAACACCTGTGCAGCCAGAAACTATGCCACCTACCCCTAGTGCCCCTCTTCAGCCTCCCCTGCGTAAGAAGAGCTGAAGTCTATTTTCTTGGTCTGGAACATTTCCTCTCTCTTTTAGTAGGACCTATTTGTGTCAATAAGGGACAGTACACCTCACCTCTTTTAGTATATCCACTAGCTTCTGACAGAACCAAGCGAGGATTAACTACAGACATAGAGGATCGCTGCTGCCAAATACCCACAGAGCTACCCTCTGATGTCATTGGCCTTGTAAGGGGCAAACATAGGTTTCGTCCCCAACTAAATTGATTGGAAAATCCCAGATCTACAGAGAGACTGTCAAAGTTGGTGGAACCCCAGGATGGGATTCTCCGGCCGTGCCTGTTCTCCGACCGGAAATTCCCACCCGAGCTCAATGGACTTTTCCATGGTCCACGTCCCGCCCCTTGCGATCTTTTGGCGTGCGGGGTGGAAGAATCCAGCCCTGAGCTTCCATTTTAAAAATGTAATTGACCTTTTTATACCTGTTCAACCAGATGTTCCTTTGCACATCGGGCTGACAGGACATTTTGAATTTCGGAAATGTTTCCCGTTTCATTGATACATTTAGAATGCTGTTTGTAATGTCTAATTTTGCTTTCTAACACTCCTGTGAAACCTCCTGGGACATTTTATTCCATCAACGTTGCTATATAAATATAATTTGGTATTACTAGATCAGTTGCTAATATGCCTCATTAACTGCGTTTGTGGTGACATTATTGTGGTAGAGCTTTGCAACTCAGTGATAAGGTTTAGTATTGGACGGGGTTAATGTATCAAGTATTCTTCACAAAGTGTCGATTGTATATTATTCCTGATGCCCCGGGTGTATAACTCCGAACATTTACTTTTGGAAACGGAATAGAAGTCCTCTCCTACAAAGGAGAATCATTCTATTTAAAAAGTTTCCCCAACGTTGGAAAAAGTTACACACAGTGATATACAGAGGAAACCATGAGTCAGAAGGTGGCAGCGATCACAAAATTAAACTGAAACAGGAGCAGAATAAGGAGCTGACGGTTTTATAGAACCAAGATCAACATGCAAGCAACTAGACCAGGAGTGTGAATGTTACACTTCAGTGAAATGCATTTTAGTGAAGCAGCACAAATGACTGCACTGACGGAATGGTGTGGCATGTCAAACATTTGACTCAAAGCTGCAACCTTTGAACAGTGACAGTGTGTCAGGTCTAAGTATTCGACTGTACATTCTGAACCACTGAGGTCATTGCTGCAGATTTAAAGGAAGACCCATTGTGTCTAAAATAAAATCCATTCACCATCAGCTCTTTTTTTTTATATAACAAAAAGGCAGACTACAAAGCAAACTGAGAAAAACATACTTAAAAGAATTCAGTGATTTTGGGGTAAGCAGATTTAAAACAGAGAAGAAATTACTTCTCTCAAAGAGTCGCAAATCTGTGGAATTCATTGCCCCAGAGTGCAGTGGATGCTAGGACATTGAATAAATTTAAGGAGGAGGTAGACAGATTTTTAATTAGTAACAGGTTGAATGGTTACGGAGAGTGGGCAGGAAAGTGGAGCTGAGGCCAAGAGGAGATCAGCCATGATGGTATTGAATGGTGGAGGGGGCTCGAAGGGCTGAATGACCTCCTCCTACTCCTGGATTCTCCACCGTGCCAGACACATTTTCTGGCACGGCGTGCCCCCATTGGCAGCGGGATCCTCCGTCCCAGCAGCCAGCCAATGGGGTTTCCTGTCAGGAAACCGCAGGCGTGAATGTGCTGCCGGCAAAGCGGAGGAGCCCGGCGATGGAGAATCGCGCCCCATGTGTTCTTATGTTCTTTCTGTGTCAGTTTCACTATCTGAACACCTATGACACCAAAGGTCAGACTACCTTTTTGAAGTTTATCTGGATAATCATCTCCCTATATAAACTTTGTGTGGTTGTATATAATTCATTCTTGTGTATAACTCATTTCAGTAAGACTTTAAAACCTGATTGCTATTGAAATTAGCATTCAGAGCGTTTATAACATCACTGGAATAGCCATTCCTGATGAGATATACTCATAAATGTCCACACTGAGTCTTTTTTTTGCCGAGGTTAAATATTGTGGCTTTATTTTAAATTTTTGCGTGAGAACCTTCGGACACAAACACCACGTATTGCAGAACTTTAGCGAGATACATTTGGCATTACTTAGAGATGTTAATTTTAAGTGAAATAGAGGCTTGAATTTTCACCATGACAGGGAGATTTTGTGGATTAACCAAAATGGCAACAGAGACCCAATTCCAGAAGTCCCACCTCTGAAACCAGCAACTACTGTTTTCGCTGGAAGAATAGAAGCTGGTTGCACTTTTCACATCAGCGGTTCACAGAGGCAGTTGTACATGTTAAAGTGTGGCTGCCTGCATGGTGGTGCAGTGGGTTAGCCCTGCTGCCTCACGGTGCCGAGGTCCCAGGTTCGATTCCGGCTCTGTGTCACTGTCCGTGTGGAGTTTGCACACTCTCCCCGTGTTTGCGTGGGTTTCGCCCCACAACCCAAAGATGTGCAGGCTAGGTGCAGACCATGCTAAATTGCTCCCTTAATTGGAAAAAATTAATTGGGTACTCAAATTTGTAAAACAAAAAGTGTGGCTGCCTTCTGTTAGGTCCAATTTCCATGAGTAGAATGTCCAAACATGGCTTGTGAGCTTTAGACCTCGCAGGAGAAGGTCTAAAGCTGCTGGGGTTCTTTGGAGAGGTAGGGCACCCTTTTTGATAGTTCCAGGCACATAACTGGGAGAGCTCAGGTGATCTTTGGCAAAGGTCAAATGTCCTTTGGGTATGTTAAAAGGAGACATAAATGTGCAGGAAAATTAGATAAACTCAATGGGCAGGATTTTCTGTGCCCCGCAGTTGTCTTGCAGTGGCAGAGGTGGCCCATATTGGCCGGTGATGGGCTTCCCATTGTTCGCACTCTCCACCACCAAGGAACCCATTGGTGGGACCAAAACTGAAAACTCCGCCCACAGCAACTGATAAGCTGATTGGAACTGTCAGGCTGTCAAGGGAGCTGTCAAGTTCTCGCGGGACTTAAATCTCTCTTTAAATTTTTGGCAAAACTGCCTGCAGTGAAAATAACATCAATGCTTCCATTTCACTTTGCTTCCATTTCACTTTATCTGTTGATTTATGCCTGAAGGGTAACATTATAAGATTTGTGATGCATGACAGATTTCATAACCTATCTTTATCATAGTGGGATGCCTGTCAGTTCACAGTTTGATTGACAGCTTCAAGTGCATATAAAGTCTTTGAGGTGGGTACATGAATACAGATGAATGTTTTTAGAAGGGATTAAGTCGGTGAAATAAGTTAAATGTAGTGGATGGGTTTTTATCAATGAGAGTGCTTCTCTTAATGGTCAATCAGAACATTATTTAATTTCAACACAGACCCTGAGGTCTGACCATGGTGGTTATTGGGTGAGTTGGCAAAGAGGATGTAAGGGAAAAGGGCTATGGATGTGGTTATGGGCTGACACTAAATAGGCATGGGAGCAATAAATAGCCATGCACAGAGGGGCATAGGTTGACACGGAGGGTATGAGGGACCATGGAGTGTTGGGTGGGGGTATGAGATGGCATTGGTTGGCATGGAGAATGTATAGATGGTGAAGTGTGTGTGGGTTGATGGCTTTTGTTTTATTTTATTCTTTTTTTAACAGCTGCAAAAAAATCCTGGACTGAGTCAGGCGTTGACGCAGCTTTTCTCCTCACCTCTAAGCCCCTGTGGCTGTCTCCTAACTCCTCTGGGGTCAGGGAACCTGCTACAGATATCACCCACCCCGGCATTCAAATCTGCCTGTTTGGGGAGTTTTTCCAAAGTCATGTTTGTGGAGTTGGGATTTTTGTCAGCTCTGCCCTCCCAATTAGAGAGCAAAGATACAGGTCCCAATGATCTATTTATAGATATGTAATGCAGTCAATATACACCAAGACAAAAACCACCTGCTTCCATTGATATTCACTACTCAAATTGTAACTTCTAAACGTCCACCAACCTTTAATACACTGAAATTCAAGTAAAATAAAGTATTTCAATCTGGATTGATGTTTGACATACTATTATTTTCATATGGAGAGGCTGTGGCATAGTGGTAATGTCACTGGACTTGTAATCCAGAGGCTCAGCCAATGCTCTCGGGACAAAGATTTAGATCCCACTACAAATGGAATTTGAACTCAATTTATGTAATCTAGAATCGAAAGCTAGTCTCAGTAATCTCGAATTATCAATTGTCATGAAACTCCATCTGGATCACAATCTGCCATGTTTGCCTGTTCCAGCCTGTGGTGATATGCATCACTATAAATACACAAGGGGTTAATGTAGGTACACTGCAACTAGTTAAACACTAGAGGGAGCACCAGAGACATCATGACACACAGATATTCAACCAATAGGTCAGTAAAATTGGACACGACCAATGGGCAGACAAGATACCCAGAGTTGACACTACCACAAGGGGGCAACCCATATAAAAGGACAGGGCACACATGCTCTTTCTCTTTTCCATAGGCGACACTCAGAGAGACAGGGACAGATTGGAAGCATCACACCCACCGCATGGATTAGAGCAGACTGGTTAGTTAGATTGAGCTACTATAGCAAGATTAGCAGGAGAGTCGAACTCAAGTAGGAGAATTGTTAACTGTTCAATAAATGTTTTCAACCTATCTCCAAGTCTGAACCTTCCTTTGTCAGAGTATACATCAAGGAAGCAACTTATGCGACATGAAGAAGCATAACACAACACGGTCTCCCAGCCCACAGCAATGCAGTTGGCTCTTAACTGCCTTGGAATGGCGTAGCAAGAGACTCAGTTCATAGGGCAATTAGGGACAGGCAACAAATGATGGCCCTTCTGGCAACACTCACATCTCATGAAGTAATATTTTTAAGAACTCACAATCCCTCCACTAACTCACCTTCTCTGTTTATCTTCCAGACTCACCACTCATGACAGAGAGTAGAAAGTTTTCATCTTGTTTTGGTGACCATCTTAAATCTCTGTCCTTGATCATAAGAGATGGGACAGACCGATAGATGTAAAGTTAAGTTTTTATGATGTGCTTGTCTGACCACAGATGGATCATTGTGTTGTAACAGTGCCAATATGCAGAAATTCGAAAAGGTACAGAGAAGGCCAACAAGACAATTCTGTGTAATATGCCATGAGGAAAAATTGCAAAAGAGGATAGGAATGTACTGGACTGGGAAACCTCCGCGCATTCTATCTGCCCTCAAAAAATATCAAGTCTAATGTGAGCTCCTATCTGCTAAATTATTTGTCAAAAGCTATTCAACTCCCTCTTGAATTTGTCCAACATCCCCGTTTTCCAGAGTGGTATGCTCCACATATCCCCTCCCCCACGTGAAATTGAACTGCCTTGTCACCTGTTCTATTCTGAACTTGACTCTGACCGGATAAGTGGAAGATTTGCAAACTAAAATGAACACGTTTGTAGAGGCAACTTAATTTCAGTCTATAAGATATGAAACAACATTTGCAAACTGAAATATTGGGCACTATGTCCATTATTGGGCATGTTTGTTGGGGTGATTCTCAGCAGCTGCCACACTGCAACGTTCAACGGCACTTTGCCATTTTGTTGGCCTCGAGTAACTTCTCCCCCCCAACTCCCGGCTCTTCCAACATTCCAAAGATCGACACCTCTGGACTCGGCACCACCCGTGTTTTGAGTACAGTGGGCATTGTCTTAGCGAAACCCTGCAAAAACCCTCTAAGCTTTGGGCATGCCCAAAACATGTGGACATGGTTTGCTGGGCTTCCCGCGCACCTCGCACACCTGTCCTCTACCCCAAAAAACTTGCTCATCCGGCCACCGTCATGTGTGCCCGGTGGACTACCTTGAATTGTATCAAGTTAAGCTTGGCACATGATGAAGATGTATTAACCCTGCTTAGGGCATCCGCCCACAGACCTGCCTCTGTCTCTCCTCCTAGCTCGTCTTCCCACTTGCCTTTGAGCTCCTCCGTCGGAGTTTCCTCTGATTCCAAAAGTTCCTGGTAGATATCCGATACCTTCCCTTCTCCCACCATGTGCTGGAGACCACTCTGACCTGTATCCTCCGTGGCAGCAGCAGCAGGAAGGCCAGAGCCTGCTTTCTCAAGAAGTCTCGCACCTGCAAATACCTAAACCCATTCCCTGCTGGCGATTCAAATTTATCCTCCAAGGCTTTCAAGCTGGGGAAGCTCCCGTCTATAAATAGATCCCCCATCCTCCTAATTCCTGCTCTTTGCTATTTCCGGAACCCACCATCCAGCCTACCCAGTACAAACCATGATTATTATAAATCGGGGTCCAAAACGATGCTCCCTCCAGTCTCATATCTCCTGCACTGCCCCCAGATTCTCAGACCCGCCACCACCGGACTTGGGTCGGCGAGAACGGGAGAGGTGCTGTTATCAGTGCTCCCAAACTTGTGTCTTTATATGATGCCACCTCCATCCGCTCCCACACCGATCCCTGCCCCACTACCCACTTCCTAATCATGGCTATATTAGCCACCCAGTAGTAATTGCAAAAGTTCAGCAGCGCCAACCCACCCTCCCCCCGACTGCGCTCCAGCAACACTTTCTTCACTCGTGGGGTTTTACCCGCCCACACAAAGCCCAAAATAACCTTATTCACCGGCTTGAAAATAGCCCTTGGGATGAAGATGGGGAGGCACTGAAAGACAAACAGGAATCTGGGGAGGACCGTCATTTTCACGGTCTGTACCCTGCCCGCCAGTGATAGCGGGAGCATGTCCCATCTCTTCAAGTCATCTTTCATTTGTTCTACGAACCGGGATAGGTTTAACTTGTGTATGCCTCCCATTCCTGGGCTACCTGGATTCCCAGATATCGAAAGCTCCTTCCTACCATTCTAAACGGCAGCTCTCCCTGTCTCTTCTCCTGCCCTCTTGCCTGGATCGCGAACATCTCACTTTTCCCCATGTTCAATTTATACCCCGAAAAATTACCAAATTCCCCAAGGATCCGCATAACTTTCCCCATCCCCTCCAATGGGCCTGAAATATACAAGAGCAGGTCATCTTCATAAAGCGAGACCCGGTGCTCCACCCCCTCCCAACCGAAACCAGCCCTTTCCAGTACCTCGAGGTTCTTTATGCCACAGCCAATGGCTCTATGGCCAGAGCAAACGGTAGCGGGGAAAGGGGGCACCCTTGCCTCGTCTCTCAGTGTAGTTGAAAATACCCCGACCTCAGCCGGTTCATACGCACAATCGCTACTGGTGCCTGATAGAGCAACCGCACCCAGTTAATGAAGCCCTCACCAAACAGAAATCTTCCCAGCACCTCGCACAGGTAATCCCACTCCACCCAATCAAAAGCCTTCTCCGCATCCATCGCTACCACCACCTCCATCTCCCCTCCTTCTGAGGTATCATAATAACATTCAAAAGCCTTCGAACATTGGCCGTGAGTTGCCTGCCCTTTACAAATCCTGTCTGGTCTTCCCCTATCACCCCCAGGACACAATCCTCTATCCTGTGCCCAGTATCTTAGCCAGCAGTTTGGCGTCCACATTCAGTAGAGAAATTGGACTGTATGACCCATGTTGCTCCGGATCCTTCTCCCATTTCAGGATCAACGAAATCGAGGCCTGCAACATTTTTGGGGGAAGGACTCCCTTCTCTCTTGCTTCATTAAATGTCCTCACCAGCAGTGGGCTCAATATCTCTGAAAACCTCTTATAGAATTCCACCGGGTAGCCGTCTGGCCCCAGGGCCTTGCCCAACTGCATGCCCTCCAGCCCCTCAATTATTTATTCAATTTCAATTGGGACTCCCAGCCCTTCCACCAGATCCTCATCCACCATCGGAAACCTCAACTAACCCAAAAACTGTCTCATCCTTTCCACCCCAGCCGGGGGCTCCGACTCATATAATTTGCTGTAAAAGTCCTTCAACACCTCATTCACCCCCACTGGGTCCAGGACCATAATACCACCTCTACTCTTTACTTTCCCTATCTCTCTGGCCACCTCCCTTTTTCTGAGCTGGCGTGCTAACATTCTGCTTGCCTTTTCCCCAGACTCATAAATCGGCCCCCTTGCCTTCCTCAGCTGTTCCACTGCCTTCCCTGTAGTCAATAGCCCAAACTCCGCCAATAACCTCCGTCGCTCCCTCAGCAGCCCCATGTCCGGGGCCTCCGAGTATCTCCTGTCCACCTGGAGTATCTCCTCAACTAACCTGTCCCTCTCAGCCTGTTTAGCCTTTTCTCTGTGGTCCCGTATCGGGATTAATTCCCCTCTGACCATTGCCTTCAAAGCTTCCCAGACCGTTGTTGCAGAGACCTCCCCGTATCATTTGTTTCCAGGTAGTTCTGGATGGACTTGTTCACCCGCCCACATATCGCTTTGTCTGCTAACAACCCCACATCCAGCCTCCATAGCAAACTAACCCGTAGATCCACCCAATGTGGGGCATGATCCGACACTGCGATTGCCGAGTACTCAGTATCCACCACCCCTGGTATTAGAGTCCTGCTCAGAACAAAACAGTCGATGCAAGAGTATACCTGTGGACATGGGAGAAAAAAGAAAACTCCTTCGCCCTTGGCCGTGCAAACCTCCCTGGGTCTACTCCCCCCATCTGTTCCATAAACCCCTTCAATTCCTTTGCCACGGCTGGCACCCTCCCTGACCTGAATTTTGACTGGTCCAATTCCGGATCAATGACTGCGTTAAAATCTCACCCCATGATCAAGTTATGTGACTCTAAGTCTGCGTTCTTACCTAACACCCGCCTCATAAATTCCACATCGTCCCAATTCGGAGCATATACGTTCATGACTACCACCCGCACCCCCTCCAGTACTACTCACCATTATGTACCTACCCCCTATGTCTGACACGATTCTCCCTGCCTCGAATGCCACCCATTTATTGATCAAGATCGCTACCCCCCTAGTCTTTGAGTCCATCCCTGAGTGGAATACTTGGCCAACCTACCCCTTTCTCAATCTAGTCTGGTCTATAGCCTTTAGGTGTGTCTCTTGTAACATTGCAATGTCCGCCTTCAGCCCCCTCAAATGTGCAAACACGCGAGCCCTCTTGACCAGCCCATTCAATCCTCTAACGTTCTATGTAATCAGCCTGGTCAGGGGGTTCCCATCTCCCCACCCTGCTGACCAGCCGTCACCCTTTTTAGGCCAGCCTCCTACTCGCGTACCCAGCCTCCTCGAGCCCCACTCGGACATTCGCCGTCCCTGACCTCCCATTTGTCCCCTAGTAATAGTTTGGCCCCTGTGAGCAAAGCAGCCCCCCCACCCCCACCCCCGCTCCCTCCCCCCCTGGTAACAGCACCAGAAACCCAGCCCCCCATATCACGCTCCAGCTAAACACCAGCTCACCGCACTGTGCTGACTTGGCTGACATGATAACCCCCACCCATGGCACCATTCTGTCTCCCCATTGTCCTCTCCCCTCTCCCCCCACTCGGACAAACATATTCAAAGCATCACATTCCCCAGTAAACAAACATCAGAAAAAACAATGGAAAAACAACCACAGAAGAAAAGAACCACAGAAAAACCACCCCCCCTCCATCCAGCTCCCAGTAAGACAAAGTTCATTTTCGCCATCGAAACAGCCCCTTATTGCCCATGACACTACTTATTCAAACCAGCACAAAAGTGATTGTCAACAAATCGCAACTGCAATACTCTCCCCAAGGATTCAGTGTCTTTCGTTCCCATCCAGTCATTTTTCCTTGATGAAAGTTAATACATCATCTGGTGTTTCGAAGTAAAAATCCCGTTCCTCATATGTAACCAATAGACGGGCTGGGTACAACATCCCAAACTTCACCCCCTTCTTAAAGAGGGCTGCTTTTGCCCAATTAAACCCAGCTCGCCTCTTGGCCAAATCCGTGCCCAGGTCTTGAAAAATGTGCAGCTCACAATTCTCCCACCTGCTGCTCCGTTCTTTCTTGGCCCACCGCAGAACGTATTCCTTGTCCAGGAATCGGTGCAAATGCACCACCATCACCCTCGGCGGCTCGTTCGCTCGGAGTTTCTTCGCGAGGGCTCTGTGCGCTCTATCCACTTCCAGGGGCCAAGGGAAAGCCTCAGCCCCCATCAACTTCTCCAACATGTCCATCACATAGGCCCTCGCATCCGATCCCTCACTGCCTTCAGGGAGGCCGACAATTCTAAGATTCTGCCTCCTGGACCTGTTCTCCAGGTCCTCCAGCTTCCCCTGCATTCTTTTCTGGCTGTCAGTCATCATCTCCACCTTGGTCTCCAGCACGGTTAGGTATTCCTCGTGCTCAGACGCCTTTGCCTCCACCTCCTTGATCGCACGGCCGTGGTTTTCTTGATTCTGCACCACCTGATCAATCGAAGCCTTGATCGGGTCCAGCGTGTCCTTCTTAAGCTTGGCGAAGCAATCTTCAAAAAAATTCACCAACTGCTCCATCGACCACTGTGCCGTCTCCCCGCGGCCTTGCTCCTCCGCCATACTTTCCGCATTGCCAGCTCTACTCGCGTCTTCCTTGTAGAACTTTGTCTTCACACACAGCCACTTCTGGTCCAGTTCTCCATACATCGGGGAGGGATTTATCCTTACTGTCTCACTCTTCACCGATTCATCCAATAAAATCCGGAAGAAATCGGGAGAAAAAGGTCCAAAAGTCTGTCACAGGCGGGAGCTATCAAATATGCGACCTACTCCTCCATGGCCGCCACTGGAACTCGTGTTCAAATAGAGTTGAATGCATGTCTGACAGGTCGGACAGTTGAGAAGTAAGTTTTGACGCATCAAGCTTTTTCTTTCCTTGAAACAAAATTAGAAAATGATGAGAAAACAGATCAGCAGGATTTCTGTGGGAAGTTGGGAGGTGGGAGAAGACATGGATGGCCATATAATGGGCAGATTTCCCCACCCTTTCCGGAGGGATCTACTGATCCTGTCAAGACAATGCCCTGTGGCAGGTTCCCTGGTGACATAGTAGGAGGTGTGAGCCATGCAAAACACTGTGATAGATGGCACAATGGTCAGCACTGCTGCCTCACAACGCCAGGGACCGGGGTTCAAATCCAGCCTCGGGTGACTATCTGTGTGGGTTTCCTCCGGATGCTCCAGTTTCCTCAGTCCAAAAGATGTGCAGGTTAGGTGGCATGGCTATGCTAAAATTGCCCCTTAGTGTCCAGAGATGTGCAAGTTAGGTTACGGGGTTACAGGGATAGGGCGGGGTGGATGGAGGAAGTGGACATAGAAACATAGAAAATAGATGCAGGATTAGGCCATTTGGCTATTCGAGCACGCACCACCACTATGATCATGGCTGATCATGCAAATTCAGTATCCCACTCCCGCTTTCTCTCCATACCCCTTAATATCTTTAGCTGCAAGGACCACGTCCAGCTACCTCTTGAATATGTCCAACAAACTGGCCCCGACAGCTTTCTGGGGTAGAGAATTCCACAAGTTTGCAACTCTCTGAGAGAAGACATTCTTCCTCACCTCAGTCCTGAATGGCTTACTCCTTATTCTTCGGCTGTGGCCCCTGGTTCTGGTCGCCCCATCATCGGGAACATTCTTCCTGTATCCAGCCTGTCCAGTCCCATCAGGATTTTATATGTTTCTATGAGATCCCCTCTCATTCTTCTAAAGCCCAGTCAATCTAGTCTTTCTTCATATGTCAGTCCTGCCATCCCGGGAATTAGTCTGGTGAACCTTCGCTGGACACCCTCAATAGCAAGAATGTCCTTCCTCAAACTAGGAAACCAAAACTGGACACCATACTCAAGGTCTGGCCTCACCAAGGCCCTGTACAACTGCAGCAATACACCCCTATTCCTGTACTCAAATCCTCTCGTTTTGAAGGCCAGCATGTCATTAGCTTTCCTCACTGCCTTCTGTACCTGCATGCCAACCTTCAGCGATTGTTCCACCATGACACCCAGGTCTCGTTGCACTTCCCCTTTTCCTGAACTGCCACCATTCAAATAATAATCTGCCTTCCTGTTTTTGCCACTGAAGTGGATAACCTCACATTTGCCCACATTATTTTGCATTTGCCAAGTATTTGCCCACTCAGCCAGCCTGTCCAAGTCACTCTGCAGCCTCTTTGCATCCTCCTCACAGCATACACTGCCACCCAGCTTAGTGTCATCTGTAAATTTGAAGATATTGCATGCAATTCCTTCACCCAAATCATTAATGTTTATTGTGAACAGCTGGGGTCCCAGCACTGAACCATGCGGTACCCCACTAGTCACTGCCTACCACTCTGAAAAGCACCCGTTTATTCTGTTTCCTGTCTGCCAAACATTTCTCTATCTAGATCAATACATTATGCCCAATACCATGAACTTTGATTTTGCTCACTAGCCTCATGTGGGGCCTTGTCAAAAGCCTTTTGAAAGTCCAGATACACAACATTCACTGGTTCACTCTTGTCCACTCTACTGGTCACATCCTCAACAAATTCCAGAAGATTTGTTAAGCATGATTTCCCTTTAGTGAATCCATACTGACTTGAGCCAATCCTGGTCCGGCTTTCCAAAATCTCAGGTATTTCATCCTCAATAATTAACTCCAGCATTTTCCCCACCAACGATGTCAGGCTAACCGGTCTATAATTCCCCGTTTTCTCTCTCCTTCCTTTTTTAAAAAGTGGGGTTGCAATAGCTACCTTCCAATCCATTGGAACTCTTCCAGAATCTATAGACTGCTGGAAGATGATCACCAATGCATCCACTATTTATAGGGCCAATTCCTCAAGTACTCTGGCATGTAGAACTTCAGGCCCTGGGGACTTATAGGGTTTTAATCCCATCAATTTCCCCAGTATAATTTCCTGACTCATAAGGATTTCCTTCAGTTCCTCCTTCATGCTAGACCCTCTGCCCCCTAGTATTTCCAGAAGGTTATTTGTGTCCTGGGTACAGAGCTCATTCGAAGGGTGAGTGCTGACTCAATGGGCTCAATGGCCTCCTTCTGCGCTGTAGGGATTCTATGATTCTAACTTAATTCTAAGCTTACCGAACCAAAAGATGATTACATGTTGTGAAAGAAAGTGACTGCTTTTTTTCTTTTTAACAATATTACAAGTTAAAAGCTAATTTAGGACATAAGGCTGAATGTTTCACAATAGTTTTCTTTATACAATAGGACTTTCTAACTCCCCTCTGAGTCACAGGTATGAATATCACTGATTAGTTTTAATTGCCCTGGAGTATGATGGTGTCGGGCTCAGGCTGCTCAACCTTGACAGCTTTGCAGAATTTGCACTGTAATTAGACCATAAAAGTGTAACTTTGTCTGACGTGGGGCCATGTTTGTCAAGGCGGGATGCAACGGCTGACGAATGGCTAGTCAGGTGTTGCACTAGTTTCCTGTGTTGACTATAATCAAGCAGAATATCAGATTGAGTTAATTGATTAATATTCACATGACTAAACTACAAACTACAGTCGGTGGGGTTCCCACGACTTATTGCAAAGTGTGAAATTGCACCCGGCAAACCTGAGCATGCACGGAGTCGGCATATGGACAGGACGCTCATTCCACGTGAAAATGACAGTTGATAGGACACGAACAAACCCTTGTTGACCACTTAATGTGAAGGATTCCAAAATCACCTCAGAATTTGTTAAGGGAGCCACAATTATTCTTTCAAATTAAAAGATTTTCTGTAAGAGTATATACCAAGTGTAGAATCCACTAAAGTAGCTCACATGAATCAGTCAGGTAGAAAACAAAGATTCTATTTATTCACACTATTACACTCTCCTCTCCCCCAAAGGGCCTCCTTCCCAACCTGCTCCCTGGCCAGGTTTTATACAAGAGAACTGAGCTCTCAGTTAAGGTTGAAACCCCGCCCCCTTGTTACCGGGGGAACTCATACTCAGAGTAGGTCACCTGGAATCTAATTGTCCTGATCTTGTGATCTCCCTGAGCGCTATAACACTAAGAGAAGAATAATGAATAATAAAATAAATGAAGCATATTTACAAAAGAATTCTGTTGTTTTGAAAGGGTAGCAAACTAACATCCACTCGCATGTTTTAAACCATTCCAGAAAAAGTTTAAGATTCTTCTTCTCACTGTAGCGTTGAGGTGGAGAGTGTTAGTCAATGGTTTACAATTGACTGACAACAATGTGCTTGGCCGGTATCATTTACAGAGCCGCAACTCTTAAAGCTGGTGCAAAAACGAGGGAAGTTGATCATTTGTTGTTTGGGAAGTATTAAAGGAAATATGATATCTTGCAAACCTTTCAAAATGGAAATCTACACATCAAGTGTAAGGCTTCACAGTCCACAGGTTAGCACACAGTCAGAATATTAAAAGACAGATAAAATAAGCCCAGAGAACTATGAAATAAAGTTGTACAAAAATAATAATAATCTTTATTAGTGACCCAAGTAGGGTAACATTAACACTGCAATGAAGTTACTGTGAAAATCCCCACGTCGCCACACTCCGGTGCCTGTTCGGGTGTTCGGGTACACTGAGGGAGGATTCAGAATGTCCAATTCACCTAACAAGCCCATCTTTCGGGACTTAAAAGTAAATTTGAACAGATTTTAAAATGACCTTCTTCACTCCATTGTATTGAAATGACGTTGCGTGGCGTACAGATTAACACATTTTGTAACAATGCATTAAAAAGGGGGAGGTGGTGACGGGGTGGCATTGTCACTGGACTAGCGATCTAGCAATCCAGAGACCCAGGGAATCTGCCGTGCTTACCTGGTCTGGCCTATATGTGACTCCAGACCCCCCACAGCGATGCAGTTGACTCTTAACTGGACCCCACCCCACCCCACTGATGTGGCCTAGCAAGCCATTCAGTTCAAATGCAACTAGGGATGGGCAACAAATGCTGGTGACACCCACCTCCCAAGAACCAATTTTAAAAAAAATACACTTGTTAAAAACATAGAACGGAGTTCTCTGCCCCGCCACACCCGTTTTCTGGTGCGCGCGCCCCTGCTGGCAGCGGGATCCTCCGTCCCAGCAGCCAGCCAATGAGGTTTCCCATTGTGGGCACCCCCACGCCGCCGGGAGATCTGCAAAATGGAGGATCCCACCAATGGAGAAACCAGCCATTCATTTGCATGCCATTGCTGGTGAGTGGAGCTCTGTACATGCATTACAGCATTCATGTGGAATTCTTCACTTTACCCGGGTTTATATGTGATACAGAGCTGACATAGTATCGTGCTCCTGGCTTGCACCACTCAAACAGATCTTAACGGATTTCTGCAAAATAAATGTAATATAAAGTTGTGCCATTGCTTTGACTTGTGAAAACATGAGACACGATTAGTGCCGTCAATTGGTATGTCAATATTATATGGCACAAATAACTTAGTGGAACATAGATTTGTATCAATAATCCTGAACAGAGCCATGAATGGAAGACACCATTGAAGACTAACGGGAAGGAATATCTGGAGAAAGTCTCCCAGGCTGCTGTCACTCACCTCACTGTGCTCATCTGGAAACACTGCTCGTTTCAATTGCTTATTTGCAGCTTGTGGTTCCTGATGTGAAACATCTCAAAACAAAAGTTCCTTCATTGGCGATCACCTTGAAGAAGTGACATACCACAAGAGCACTCCAGACTACCCAACTGCCAAGTGGATATCAACTAATTCAGCTGGAGTTCCATATGAAGAATTGACGTTGTCCATCCAAGAAGCAGTCAGTACCAGGCCACGGTCCCACAGAAAGGGTGGACATCCTTCTTATTTCTGACCTTTGATTAAGGACTGACAGAGGGAAATATTGATTGCTGGCCATGAGAATGACTTGTCAAGAATCCTGCCCATTATGTACCCATTCATGTCAAGATACCCTCCTGGCAGACAGATGTCATGTCGGGAAGAGTACCACTAAATAGATGAGAAAAATTTGGATACATTGAAGACAGGGAAACTGAAGCTAGTGTAACAGAAATCACAAACATAAAAAAACAATTGGTGAGCAGAATTGAGTGGTGCGATGCCATGTCTAATGCTGCTACAGAAACCCACCAGAAGTTTCTTTGTATCTAACCACTGAGAGGCCTCAGCCTGTGCTGCAGTGAAAGTTGAGACAGCAGCCATTAATAACTCTGTGATGGGTCAGTCTCAAAGTGCAGTCATGGATGAGCTGCAGGCATATTCACTTACCTTGACCACCCAAGTGAGGTCATCATACTTTATTCTGCGATGCCCTTGGAGTCACATTCTGGGCAATAACCCCACTAACCACCTGTTCCCATTCCCTTCCAAATGCTTCCTGTCCCAGACAGAAACATGGCCTCCTCTCCTGGCCCTCACTTGTGTCACCAGTGCCTTCAAGGCAGGTTAACCAAGAAGTGGGCCCTTCCCTGGCTCTCTGCAATACCTTAACCCTACCGAAGTGATTATCCAGCAACCTGCAGTCCATCAGTGCAACTTAACTTTTATAGGGACTGCATCTTTAAAAAGGAAGAGCTGCTTGGAGCATGCTTAGAGCATGTTTATTCTGAATGCTAGTTAGTCCCCAATGATGTATGGAAACTGCACTGGCAGTGCTACAGAGAGGACTGTCGCATAGGCTTCACATGGCAATGAGGCAGGTGCACCAATTTTACACGCTGTCCATCCTTTTCAGATGTGGTGTGGGCAGGTGATGAATTGCAACTCTGGTACACCAAAACTAACGCATCCATATTCTAGCCCCTCTGTTGTCTATTTGGCAACAAAATCATTGGGAATCGCTTAGCATTACAAGTGGCTGGGGTATAGGGAGGCGAGCGGTGGTGAAGATCAAGGAGAAATGGGGAGGGGAGTTAGGTGGGGAGATTAATTGGGAAGTATGCAGTGAGGCACTACATAGGGTAAATGGGACCTCCTTCTGTGCAAGGATGGGTCTGATATAGTTTAAAGTGGTGCACAGGGTGTATATGACTCAGGTGAGAATGAGTGAGTTCTTCCAGGGGGTAGCAGGTGATAGTGTGGGCGGGGCCAGTGAATCAGATGCACATGTTTTGGGGTTGCCAAAAATTGGGAAGATTCTGGGTGGGAGTTATCCAGGATAGTGAAGGAGGAGGTGGACCCGGACCCTTTGGTGGCGATATTTGGAGTTTCAGAGAAGCCGGAATTCATGGAGAGGAGGAAGGCCGATGTCGTGGCCTTCGCCTCTTTGATTGCATGGAGGCGAATTTTGCTGGAGTGGCGGTCGGCATCGCCATCGGGGTTAGCGGCTTGGTTGGGTGACCTGTACGACTTCCTGCGATTGGAGAAGATAAAGTATGAGTTAAGGGTCTCTGCAGAGGGGTTTGAGAAAAGGTGGAGGATGTGTGTGACCGCGTTTGAGGAGCTGTATGTCATGGGGGGGGGGGGGGGGGGGGGGGGAGGGGGGGGGAGGGGGAGGGTGAAAAAGGGGAAAAGATTTGTACAGACTGTATAGTTGATTGGGAAGTATGTTTCTCGGGGTGTTCATTTGTTGTAACATGTTTTGATACATGTTTGTAATAAAATACATTTTGTTTAAAAATGGAATCACTTAGCATTATTGGAGAAATGATTGCGGCCATCATCTGAAGGAGCGTGATAAGGTGCTGAGAGATATTTACTTACTTTAGATTTCGTCATCATGCCTTTAAAACTTTGGGATGAAGAATATTTAAAGGTAATACATTACTCATTAATTGAAACTGAGTAGCGTTTTATTAAATTAAGCCAGAAATAGATTTAAATTGACCTTGCCATCCGTGCATTATTCAGATAGAAGTGCTAGTCTGTCGTTAATGTTCAACTTAAACTGAGACCACCTCTGAGTACTGACCTTGATCTTGACATCTGATACATTTTAATGCCATGATGTTCTCTACAAAAGTACAACCCGCCTTTGCACCAAATTGGATTCAGTTCAGGTCCAACAGAGTTGTTCATTTATTACCTTGTTCATTACTTCCTTTGCGAGAGATTTTAATGGTCAAGAAATAATTCCACCATTTACTATTCCACAATTTGTTCTATTGTGCGACAGACCTCATACTTTTCACTGGGAAAGGGATGACGAATAATCCACTAAACAATAAGCCTGCATGTTAAATCTATAATGGTTGATTTCATCATTCATGTGGAAGATGGGCTTATACTTTGACAGACCAATAAGAACAACACTGAGTTGCCTCAATCAATAATCATAGAATCCCTCCAGTGCAGGAGGAGTTCATAAGGCCCATCGAGTCTGCACCGACCCTCCGAAAGAGCATACTACCTCATCCCCACAACCCCTGAATCTAACCTTCACGTTTCTTTGGATACTAAGGGATTATTTCGCTTGGCCAATCCACTTAACCTGCACATCTTTAGAGCACTTGGAGGAAACCCTCAGCATAACAATTGCTCCTTTAAAGCCATTGTGAATATAAGAATAAAATATATAGGCCATTCAGCGTAAAGGATGCCACAATTATCAGTGAATCCCAATTGAACCAATGATAATGTGATTGACAGTGTTCCTCTCTTTGTGAAGCCCATTGATTATGGAAGATCTCAAGTATTCTGAAGGATGATGCATGCTTCCTCTGCGAGGCTTCCTGGATTTGGCGATTACAGGGAAGAGAGGTTGGTAACCTGAGAATCCAGCTCCCTCCCCTCTAGGCTACATCCAAAGGATTGCCATCTGCCAACTTGTGAAAACTTAAGTACATTCTACAAATGATCTTTTTTCTGGCCAACTACATAGAAGTTGTCAAATAAGACCAATTAATACCTTCATACCAGGGAATACCTTATCTCAAAAAGCAGCTACAAACACTATTGAAGCAAATAAGGCTTTACATAGGAGAATAGGTGGGCACCATATTATTATTGTCCATGGAATTTCCCATAGAAGCCGGGAAATCCATGGGCAGGGGTGCACTGCCGGTAGGAACAGACAATCCCAATGGCCGGAGAATTATGGGCAATAGCCAAGATGGCCAAGAAAGTCCCTTTGAGCAGCTTTATTTGTTATATACAACTTCATATGTAAGACACAGTCAATTGTAACACCGGTGACAGACTCTCAGAAGCTATAAACACATTTTAATTTTTTTCTGCCTCAAATTTGCATGTAACAGACTAATATCTGATTAGGTCAAATCTCAACTTCCAACAGGTTTGGTTCTGATAAGTTCCAGCGCTACCTTTGGAATGATTGATCCTGACAACCTCTGCTGCTCGTGAAAAAAAAATACTGCTTCTTCTCGAGAATTGCTGACAAGCTGATACATGGGTCAAAATACAGACTATCAGCTAAAAAGAATCCAACAGTTGCCATGCATGCAATTAGTTCTGCTCTATAAATAACAAGGCTTTACATGGGTTGCATATTCATACATCAAAATACAGTAAGAACCAATCCATTCTCATGGCATTTCTCTAAGAATGTTGCTGTCGCCTCCAACAATTAGTTCTTTTACATTATTCAACTCTTCGGCGTTAGTTAATGCCTGAATGAATCTAATCTACAAAAATATGTGATGGTGTGATCGAAGTAGAGAGCACATTCAGGTGTGCAGACGACATCAATAAACGTGTGCGTTTGACTTGTTTTGGTTTGTGGTAAATTTTGAACACCTCAATTGTTTTGTAACAGACTGTGCATTAGTGAGAAATACCTCACTTCTTTAATGAGTTTGTTCAAATGGAAGAACCTATTTGCTGCCACCCCTTCCTTGTGTGGTTTTAGAAGCTGTCAGACTAAATGAGTGGAATAATCCAATTAGCTGACTGCTCGCTCTGCTGCTTTATAATTCTGTTTATGTTTAGCCTATTTCTTAAAATGGAGGATGCACCTGAAGCTGGCAGCAGAGCCATTGTTGCACCCACCTGTGCCAACAGGTTTAATCGGCAGCCATTCCAGACACAATGGTGCAAGGCATACCATTTTACTCCAAAGTCAAATGACGAAATCGCTGTTTGCATGGTGCACTATAGAAAGCTGAATGAGCGGGGGCTGCGAAGCAAATGAGAAACCACGTGTGAAAACTCTGGAATTCCTTCCCGAAACTTCCCTGTCCTCCTCTCTGCCTTTAGGGTACCTCTTAAAACCTGCTTCTTTAATCAAGCTTTTGCTCAGATGTCCTGTTATCTTCAAATGAGGATCTGTGTCAGAATGTGTCTGCTTACTCTCCTGTGAAGTGTCTCAGTACGCTATCCTCCTGTTACGGCCACAGCAGATGTTACTTGGTGAACAAACCAAATCTCAGAGGAAAACCTGGCTCAGGGGCCAGTCACTTCTTTTTGTATTCTGAAGTCGAGAAGAAAAGTACCGGATCTCAGCAGAAAGAAGTTGAATCAGACTGCCGGGATTTTAAAAATTACAATTGAATGGGTTATGAACAAGACAAAAAGAAAACTTCAGCACACAACGTTATAGTTACACAGTTAAAATTACTTTGTCAGACCCACAAGTAAGTACCTCCCAGGCAATAACCCCTTATAGATGTTTAACTATAAAAATCCAGTAATATTACCACGGTAAAACAACTTCTGCCTTAATAAAGGCCTCTCAAAATGACCTCTCAAAATGACTTCAACTCAGTGGTGTAAATCCAAGAAACATTCAGACACAAGAATGCTTTTCGCAGCCCAAATCATTTCTGGCTTGACTGGACTACTTATTTATAAATCACTTGACCAGGAAAGTTTCACAACAAATGCATGTATCTCGTACCTTTACTCCTTTAACCTCAACTCATCCAGACGAATGGGATGGGATCCTCTGATTCTGAGGCTAAGTATTGACGCTGTCGTAAACGCCATCGCATTTTACACTGGCTTCAACAGGCCCCCAGGAGCAGCGATCCTGAGACCTACAGGAGGCCAGCACAGCACTGGAGTGACCCACGCCGCCCCAGCTGCCAATACCGCCGTCAAATCGGAGCTGCGGATTTGCGCATGCGCACTGCGACCAGCATGACTGCACGCATGCACGGTCGCTTCCTTCTCCACGCCGGCACAACAGGGGCTGGTTTAGCACACTGGGCTAAATCGCTGGCTTTTAAAGCAGACCAAGCAGGCCAGCAGCACGGTTCGATTCCTGTACCAGCCTCCCCGGACAGGCGCCGGAATGTGGCGACTAGGGGATTTTCACAGTAACTTCATTGAAGCCTACTCGTGACAATAAGCGATTTTCATTTCACATGGCGCAGGGCTACAGGGGCTGGGCGGAGCAAAAGTGACCCCCCAGCCTAAGAGGCCAGCACGCCGATCGGTAGGCACCGATCGTGGGCCAGGCCGCAGTGGAGGCCACCCCCCGGGGTCAGACCCTTCCTCCCCCCCACCATGCCGCCCCCAAAAGGATGCAAGCCAAGGTCCCGCCGGGTAAGCCGACACATGGACGCGCCGGTGGATCTTGGATATTTTTGGGGCAACTCGGCCCATCCTGGGAGGAGAATTGCCGGGGGGACAGCATAGAGCGGCCCCCGACCGTCGCAATGCCGGAGAATCAGTGGACCGGCGTCGGGGCAGCGCCGCACGATTCACGCCCGGCCCGGCAATTCCCCGACCCGGCGTGGACTGAGAGAATCCTGAGCATGGCCTCCACTAACATTTTCCCAGCATAATTAAATCATTTACCCCCATGCACACAGACACACAACCTTTTTTACAGAATAACATAATAGTCCCCCAAAAAGTGTTTAAAAATCAATTTCCACACTATCTTAAAGTTGTTATATAAATGCATAAGTGATTTTAGAGGAAAGAACTTCATTGTGACCTGTGAGCACAGTTCAAACTATAAGTTCCTTGAAATATTAAGCAGATTAATGATCATTTTAGAGAGAAAGAAATGATAATGGTAATTGGGAGCCTGTTGTCAAAATTGGCAAAGGGATTCTATTTTTCTCTTTTAGACTCTGGTAGGCCGAATGGATAGTTCCAATGTTCAGATTTCTAGAATTTGTATAGTTTAGGTGTCATTTTTATTCACGAGCTTATGGGGACAAGGTAACCAATAAGTTGTAGCAGGTCAAAGTGACTGATGAGTAGGCAGTGGCAGGTTTTTAATGGGGGAGAGAATAATGTAGTTATGTTGCCGTTCTATCAGCTGTTGCTTGTTTATATAGAGGCAGCTTGAAAGGACAAACTGATTGACATGACGCCAAAGCATAGGAAGCTAATTTAGGAGAAAAATAATTTGCTAATTGCCTCTGACTGCCAGTGCGTGTCGTGCAGTGGAAGACAGCTGACGGGCCAAAGAGAAGCAAAGCAAGTTTGCACATTCCGCATAAAACACTAGGATGGATGTAGGCACTGATTAATGCAGTCAGGAATGGCATGGAACTGGCTGAAGTTGTTTGAGAGAGGTGTTGGGGATGGTGGGGGTGGTGCGGGGGGGGGAGGGGGAATATTTGTACATGAGACGACAGATCATTCATTGGCGCTCGTGAATTCCAGCAACAAGCCTGTGGCCTCGTCTCAGCTCTTGATTTGTCCAGAGGTCTTATTGTAATCACGATATGAAGCCACACAGGAGGGAGAGATTTTCTATGTACAAAGAATTTTCTTCATCTCTTAAGAAACATTGCTCTGTGGGCTGATCTACACAACAGCAGAGCTGGGTAAGAATGAAGCATGTTTTGTTTAATATTAACTTGGAGGTATCACCTCCTTTAGTGCTGCTTTATTAGGAATTTATTGTTTCGGCATTTTAGAAATAACATCAAATTTCTCTGGGTTTGTACCTATAGGTTTATTTGCATTCAAACGAGTCAAAGGAAAGACATAGACAGTGTTATTTTCATCTTGTAGTAATCTTTTAATTATACATAATCTTGTCACTAACTCGGCATTAAGTACCTCCAGTACAGTGTCTTGTTTTAAACCAGATGTCCAAGGCTTACATTGTTTTCAGTGCAATGAAGCAAATATAAGACACGACATTTGTATAAATGAAGTACAATATTTTGACTATGTTGGAATGTGAGTAAGGTTCTTCAAGAAATTTGTCCTCATAAGCATTTTATAAAAATATTATGGCCCGAATTTTAAAGATGGGCAATCGCCATCCGAAGAGTTAGTGGGGTACCAGCCAACTCCGTCTTCCCCCTACCATTTTACACTCTAATGAGTATGATTGGTAACTTCCTCCCCTCACTCAGAAGAAAGTTGTGCCTTGGAGGTCTGCCAGCCAATCTCCAGACCCTCACCAGCCCCTCCGGCAACAGTGCTGCAGTGGCCAGAAGAGAAACTGCGTGGAGCTGCCTGAGACTAAGTCCCGGGAACTGGAGACCGAGGAAAGTGTAAGCGGTCCCAGGGCAGGGAGGGTAGGAAAGACCTGGGGGGATTACAAGGCGGGGGCGATCAGGGGTTCAGAGGAGAGAAGGGGGGGAGGAGGTGTTGTACATGTACCTTTTCTTTCCATGTACTTAATGATCTGTTGAGCTGCTCGCAGAAAAATACTTCTCACTGTACCTCGGTACACATGACAAAAAACAAATCCAGTACAGTCATTTCATGACAGACTTGGCAAGCAAAGAGGGCACTGAGTTTCTCCTTCATTGCTGGACTTCCCCAGAAACACTCCAACAATGACTGAACCCTTGTGGCCATTAAGCCACTGAGTGACGAGCCAATCAGATTCATCAGCAGGAATGGGTTCCACTCCCTCAACATTAAGCAACCGCAACAAGAGTTTCCTACATTTTTGTGCTCGTTTTTCTGGCAGCAGTCATGGCTCCTTCATCCTCCACCAATTTACGCTTCGTCAGATCTTCACATCACCCAAGGTGCAAAGGTGGATTTACGCGGCAGCGAATATTCCTTATTGAAGACATCACCACTCACCCCTCTGCTGGATAGATAGATTGGAGAAATTGGGACTGTTGTCCTTGGAGAGAAGAAGGCTAAGAGGAGATTTGATGAAGATGTGCAAAAGCATGAGGGAGCTGGACAGAGTAGATAGGGGAAAATGTTCCCATTCATAAACGGGCCAAGAATGAGAGGGCAAAAGAAGCAAATGCGATGTGACAAAACACTATGTCCCACAGCAAGTGGTTTGGGTCTGGAATGCGCTGCCTGGAAGTGTGATGGAGGCAGAATCAATAAAGACATTCAAGAGGGCACTAGATGATTACTCAAATAGAAACAAGGTGCAGGGGTACAGGGAAAGGCAGGGGTTGGCACTGAGTCATGATGCTCATCTGGAGAACTGGTGCAGACACGATGGGCCGAATGGCCCCCTTCTGCGCCATAACCATTCTCTGATTCTGTGAAAACCATTTAGTAAGGCGAGGGCAAGTCGCAGATCCAACAGATTTTAACCAGCAGGCCTCATTTGAATGCTGCTGGTCAGCTGCTCATGTTTTCCACAGGAAAGCAGCAACTGGTCAGTGGGCCATGAGCTGGAGCGAGGGAGGAGCAGTTCATGTAACAGCAGTCTTGTGTTCAGCGATGGGGAAGAGCCTTGGACCTCACTATCACAGGTTCAGCTGGCAGGTGGCCATGATGTGTGCTCTGCTCAAAAGCCAATTTCAACCCCACTGCGGTCATGATGGGATCCACCCCCCCCCCCCCCCCCCCCCCCACCGTGTCTTTGTTAATCAGGCACAGCTTCTTCCAAAACCATTGCGACATTCATGTCATAAATTGGTCAGAATGGAGTGGAAATTGGAGCTGCTCCATTTTTACTGCTCCCCAGATCTGTTCCTGCCAGTTGAGCAGTTAGAATCACCATTTCAGAATTTTGAACTATGAAATTAACATGACCAAGACTTGAGGGAAGTGGATGAAGACATTGTCAAGTGCAATGCTATTCCACAGTGCATAGTTCAGTGTCTAGCCTAAGAGCTGAATTCCATTAGCCCAGCAGCTTGGTGGTTACACTTGATCCTGGTGCCCTGGGCAACAAAAGGTAAATATTAGCCTGCGCCCTGTCCAGTGAGTCCTAATGAAAGATGACTCACTGTCATTCCTCCAGACTGTAAGTTAACTTATTGGTATTCGCTAGGGTAAATTTTAAATTAAAAACCAAATAATGCGGATGCTGGAATCCGAAGGGAAAACAGAAATTGATGGAAAAGTCCAGAAGGTCCAGCCGGAAGGAGAGAAGACATAGTTAATGTTTCGAGTCTGTTTGACTTTTCTTCCGAGATTTTAAATCAGTTAGGTGTAAATAGCGTAAATTAACCGATCATATGGGTGTAAATTACACAGATCTCTGACTCTGTAGTACCCCGGTTAATACATAAGAGGCAGATTGTCCCTTGCCTGGGCGTATCCTCACTCCCATTGTTATGGGAGATCCATGCTTGCCTGGTTTTATCAGAAGACCTCAGCCTGAAGATGCTCCAGATCACCGGGTGGTAGTGACAGAATTGTGCCATCTATTGGTAGGGTGAACCATTGGGCTATCATTGCCAAATGTGGTCAACTTTAACCTCTTGTGCTTTGAGGTACACTGCAATGCTGTCTTATTAAGCTGATTTTGTAATGGCTACAAGCTATTTCATGCCTTTTAAATAACCAAATGATTTTAATTTTACTCATCAGTTCTTGTGAGCACTTCCATAATGAATGCTTGCAAACAATTTCCTATTTTCTTCCTCTCAACCACCTGCCTGGACCACCATCTCTTCCATCCATCACCTACCTCTTCCTTGGCTATCTCCCAGTAACAGGTTGAAAATGAGGCAGGGTTTGCCTCCATTTTCTAAATTGAGCTGATCCTGCTAAATCTGGTAGTGTCGACAATGTACAATCGAGCAGATTTGTTACTTGACACCACCCGATCAGAAGTCCAATCATAAAATCTACATGGCTGTTGAGGTTTACGAACATATAGATGTGACTGGTCTCTCCAGTTCAACCTGTCATAGAAACCTACAATTTCACCTCCTTTTCCATCACCACATCTGATGCCTTTAGTGTGCCTCCAGGGATTTTTCCTTTGCTCCCTCTAGTTGGAGATCATTCCAGGTTTTAATCATTCTTTGTCTGAAGAAATTCTTCCTGATCTCAGTGCATGCATTTCCTAATTGTACCTAGTTCTCTTTGTCCTACAGTCATAAACTTTAAATAGTGTTCAGGAGTGGCCTTTCCTATTCAATCATCACAGTCTTCTGAGCACTGGAGTACAACTATGGTGATAAAACATTGAATTCTGACTCATGAATCCTTCTGCATTTAACCAATGCCACACAAATAGAAACTCTGAAACAAAAACAGAACATTCTGGAAATACTGGGAGCTTAAGTGTGAAAGGAGAAATAAAGGCCTTGATTTTACACTCCTCTGCTGCTTGGTTTGAAGGTCTTGAAAAATCCAACGCCTGGCCTTCCCACCACCTTCCCATTAATGGCCACTTATGGGCCTCATCCCACCTCGTCACATTTTATCTGCGGCAGTAAGAGGCCCATACTATGCAGTATTACTGTACATCTGATGTCAGGCAAGGGGGTGGTGACCTCTTATGCACATCCCATGTGCCCGTTAGTGACAAACCCCACCCCTAAGATCACAATTCCCCTTTTAATCCCCCATCAATGACCTCTCATGCCCAGCCCCCTATCCCCCTCACCCCTCTCATCGGAGCCTGCCAGCATGACCCTGGTAAAACTCTTGCTGCTTGGTGTTGATGTCTGGCTCCTGCAACGAGCAACATTGCAAAATGACTGTAGCCCCGACAGTGGGACCAGCTACCCGCCAATCAGATGGTTAGACTTTGAGGAGGCCATTCTTGGGCAAGCTTGCCACCAACCTTTTAGCCAGGGGTCAGGTCGTACCAGGGGTGGGTGGGTAATGAGTGGTAGAAAACACATCATCCTGTAAAACCCAGCCCATAATTAACATTTCAAGCCTGTACCCTTTCAAGAACTCAAATAGAAATCCTGTCTGGTGAATTACTCCAGAGTATGATTGGATTTTTCAATCACCCATTGCTCTACGGAGCCTGCCCAGGCTATTTTGGTGCAACTTCCACCTCGTAGGATGTTCATCGTAGGATTTTCCAGAATAATACTGCTGGCACTGGTCACTGGAATGTTATGGCCATATGCTGCACACACTGAATTATCGGGAAAATATTTTTGAAAGACTTGCATTAAATGGTGCCTTTTATGATTTCTGGAGGTTTAAAAGCAATTTATGGCCAATGGAATACTTTTGACGTTTTGTCACTGTTGTATTGTGCATGTGATTGAATTGTGATGAGTTCTCCGTGTCTGCGTGAGTTTCCTCCGGGTGCTCCGGTTTCCTCCCACAGCCCAAAGATGTGCAGGTTCGGTGGATTGACCATGCTAAATTACCCCTTAGTGTCCACAGGTGTGCAGTTTAACTGCGGTTACAGGCTGAGGGTGGAGCAGTGGGCCAAGGTAAGGTGCTCTTTCAGAGGGTCGGTGCAAACTCGATGGGCCTCCAGCTGCATGCCCTTCGGGAAGAGTGGTGCCCTGGCACTGCCAAGGTGCACCGGTGGCACTGCCATCTGGAAGGGGCAATGACAGGGTGTCAGGTTGGTCCTACCAAAGTGCCAAACTGGTATTTTTGAATTCGTGTGATCATAGAATCATAGAATTTGCAGTGAAGAAGGAGGCCATTTGGCCCATTGAGTCTGCACAAGCCCTTGGAAAAAGCACCCGACTTACGCCCACACCTCCACCCGATCCCGCCACCTCCACCCTATCCCTATAAGCCCATCTAACTTTTTTGGTTACTAAGGGCAATTTAGCATAGCCAATCCACCTAACCTGCACATCTTTGGACTGTGGGAGGAAACTGGAGCACCCGGAGGAAACCCATGCAAATACGGGGAGGACGTGCAAACTCTGCGCACACAGTGACCCAAGCCGGGAATCGAACCTGGGACCCTGGAGCAGTGAAACAACTGTGCTAACCACTGTGCTACCGTGCTGCCGGGTGTGCCCTGCATGGGTGTTCAGGGGTTGCGGGGTGAGCACCAGGGACCCTCCCATAATGCGTTGGGGCTGGGAGGGGGGGAGGTAGCTTCCGGGGCCTCGGAGATCAGGACCCCATTTAGAAATGGCCTCCCGATCTCTCGATACCCTGGAGAGTTCCGGCGAGCGCTGCTCCTCAGTGCGTAAAACAAAGCTATGTGAGGCCTTAGCCATGTGTTCTTCACTGAGGCTCCTCATACAATGCAAGTTGTGTTGTAGAGTCATGTTTTCTTGGCTAAACATGCTCAGTGGGCACTTTGTTCCCAATTAGTTGAATCGTGCCAATTCATAAATGTTCTTTTCCATTACTTTCCCATTTTGAGCGTGAATTAAGTGGCATTCAAACATTTCTGATGAATGTGAAGGTGTGATTTAATGACCAGTAGTGTGATGATCAAGGATAGGGCTGCTTTCTATCAGTGACATCAGGGAGCAGTGGGTAGGCGGTGCAGAGAAGAGGGAGGAGGGTGGCTGCTGCTTTTTCTGATAACATGGTTGCATTGCTGCAAATTAAATGGACCTTGGATTAATAAGGACATCACAGGCAGCAAGTGAGCAGCTAGGACTGAATTGTCCAAATCATCCTCTCCCCTGTCTGAATCATCCAAGGAGGATCTGAACGCTTCTCTTCAGCCCTCCTGCAGGTCCATGTTTCGCTGTAGTGCAGATAAACCACAGTAGGTCCTGGAGGTCCCAACTGATTCATGCTGATGAGCAGCTCCTTATGTGTCCAGGTACCTGAATTGCATCTGCGACAGGCTGATGGTCTGTTCATAGAATCATAGACTTTACAGTGCAGAAGGAAGCCATTCGGCCCATTGAGTCTGCAGCGGCCCCTGGAAAGAGCACCCTACTAAAACCATGCCTCCACCTCCCCATCCCTGTAACCCAGTAATCTACCCTAACCTTTTTGACACTGAGGGCAATTTAGCATGGCCAATCCACCGAACCTGCACTTCTTTGGACTGTGGGAGGAAACTGGAGCACCAGGAGGACACGGGGAGAAAGTGCAAACTCCAGACAGTCACCTGAGGCCGGAATTAAACCCAGGTCCCTGGAGCTGTGAGGCAGCAGTGTTAACCAATGTGCCACCATGTCTGTTCAATGATATGGTGGTGCTGTGGCATTCATGCACTTGGTCTTCAGTGAGAGGGTTTCTGCCAAGAATCAGGAGCCAGGTTTGCAGTGGGTCGCTCAGCAGCCACAGCCTTTTGTCTACAGCATGAAGAGGTCGGGTTCAAGTTGCCTTACACAATATGCTCACTGTCTGGGAATCTTTTGCACACCTGCATGAAGGTTTATTTTTTGTGTTTGCACAATGGGGCAGTAGTCCTAATTACTGGACAAATATGTCCAATTATTCCGGGTATTCTCAAATTATTTTCATAAATTTCGAGTACCCGATTCATTTTTTCCAATTAAGGGGCAATTTAGCGAGACCAATTCACCTACCCTGCACATCTTTGGGTTGTGGGGGTGAAACCCACGCAAGAACGGGGAGAATGTGTAAACTCCACATGGACGGTGACCCAGAGCCGGGATCGAACCTGGCACCTTGGCGCCATGAGGCAACAGTGCTAACCACTGCACCACCGTTCTGTGAATGGGGAATTAATAATGCAAAATGTGCAAATGGCAGATGAATTGAACAGGTATTTGTATCACAGTGGTTAGCACCGCTGCCTCACAACGCCAAGGACGCATGTTTGATCCCGGCCCTGGGTCACTGTCCGTGTGGAGTTTGCACATTTCACCCCATGTCTGCATGGGTCTCACCCCCACAACCCAAAGATATGCAAGGTAGATCGACCAGCCACTTTCTTAACTTATATTTTTAAAATATCGATAGAAACTCATACTATCTGTTTTGATATCTCCAGCTATTTTCCTTCATACTATAACGTCCCCTCCTTATTAATCTTTAAGGCATTCTTTGCTGTTTTTTTAGATTCTGTCCAATCTTCTGACCTGCCACCTGTCTTTGCACAATTATACTCTTCCCACTTATGCTTCCGACATTTTCTGGTTATATTTCAGGTTTCCAGCATCCGCAGTATTTTTTGCTTTTTTAATTATTCAGTTATTCAGAAAATACTTTCTATTTTAAATCAATTCAGAATCCATTAACTTTAATGCTGTGATAAATTTTATTTTGCAGGCACGCTTATTTTTGTATCTGTGAGTACAGCAACTGCAGAATATGATGAAGCAGTCTTCATTATAACTTAGTGATCTTTAACTTTTTCGCGCCTATTCCTTACTTTTGATCTTTTTGGATTGTTTTGTGTTTTTGCTTGGCTAGACTTTAATCTATTTGGAAAAATGCACACGTCAGTATAATCAAACCATAGAATTGTTTCAAAATTTAATGGATGAACAATTAATGTTTCATTCACATTACTATTGAATCAATTTCTAATCAGTGTTAATGTTGATTGAAGTCTAATTTTAACATGTGGCGCATAGTAGGCAGTGGGTGGGCAAAGCACACCAGTTGTTACTGCCATTTTAATCCCCCCCTCGCAAACACTGATTTATATTTACTCCTGGCCCACACTCCACCAATCTGAAGTTTTTGTTCCCTGTGTTCAAACCCCCATAACATCTCACCCTTGCCTAGCTTTGTATCCTGTTCTAGCTTTTCAAGTTTACAACTATAGAGATGAGGAGAAATTTCTCCTCATTTAGGGGCTGGTATAGCACAGGGCTAAATGGCTGGCTTTTAAAGCAGACCAAGGCAGGCCAGCAGCACGGTTCAATTCCCGTCCCAGCCTTCCCGAACAGGTGCCGGAATGTGGTGACTAGGGGCTTTTCACAGTAATTTCATTTGAAGCCTACTTGTGACAAAAAGCGATTTTCATTTAATTTCATTTTTAAAGCATCTTCTGCATCCACCCACCCACACACCTCATGCGCCTGGGCTTCAGTGGGGTGGCCACAATGGGAAACCCCATTGGCCAGCTGGGGGAATGGAGAATCCGGCTGCCGGCAGGGACGAACCACCCCGGGAAATGCAGCTGGCGGACCAGAGAACCCTGGCCACAATGTTTTGGCCTCAACTACTTTCTGTGGTAGCAAATTCCACAGGCTGGGTGAAAAAATTTCTCCTCATCTCTGTCTTAAATGGTCTACCTCGTATCCTCAGACTGTGATCCCTGATTTTGGATGCCCCCACCATCGGGAACAGCCTTCTTGCATCTACACTGTCTAGTCCTGTAAGTATTTTAGAGGTTTCTATGAGATGCGAATAGCGGGGTTTACAGTACCAAGAACGACCTCGCTATTTTTGGGGCCTTGGCGCAGAAGGCTCCACTGAGGCTACATTTTGCTTTATTTCGGGCACCATTTTTAAATGCCACCCGATCTCTTATCATAGAATTTACAGTGCAGAAGGAGGCCATTCGGCCCATCGAGACTGCACAAGCTCCTGGAAAGAGCACCCTACCCAAGGTCAACACCTCCACCCTATCCCCATAACCCAGTAACCCCACCCAACACTAAGGGCAATTTTGGACACTAAGGGCAATTTATCATGTCCAATCCACCCAAACTGCACATTTTTGGACTGTGGGAGGAAACCGGAGCACCCGGAGGAAACCCACGCACACACGGGGAGGATGCGCAGACTCCGCACAGACAGTGACCCAAGCCAGAATCGAACCTGGGACCCTGGAGCTGTGAAGCAATTGTGCTAACCACAATGCTACCGTGCTGCCCTCTTGACCCCCACTACAGCCTCCCTCCCATTGTGAGGAGTCCTGAGAATCGTAAATCTCCCAAAATTAACGACCTCATCACATCACTGAGTCGGGCGCGACAAGACCATTCGATTGGGCACATAGTGAATAACTGGGGTCCCAGCACCGATCCATCCACTCCACAAGTCACTGCCTGCCATTTGGAAAAAGACCCAGCGCTGGATTTGCCGTTTCTGCGGTTAAGTGTCGATGCCGGCGTGGGGCCCTGTGGTGTTTCACGACCGGCAATTCAGGGCGAAACCCTCACCGATTCCGGTACCAGTGAGGGGCTAACTCCGGCTCCGCCCGAAACACTCGCAGATTGCGCATAAAACGACCGGAGAATACAACATGGGGTTAATTTTGGAGAGTAGGCCTTGCTCCTCCTGAACTTTTAAAAATCCTCTCACTGCACAATTAGCACTGAGAACCAACCAATTAGGAGATGTGAAAAAAATTCAGCATTTAACGTATGGGGCTGAGTCAGCAGCTGTGGAGAAAGGGAAGTACTTAAGGCTTCCTGGCTTGTACCAACAAGGACTGTTTGATCTGCTCTGCTACTATCAAGCAGAGCAGTTCATGGTTGCCAGGCTGCACCTGCTGCTTATACAGGCTCCTGAAGGGAATCTCTGACTCCTCCTGTCAGTTCAAAGGGTCTTCTCATCTGCAGTTTCCGAGAGAGACAGAAAGAGGAATTCTTTCTGCGGAATGGAGTGCTGTTGTGATTCGTAAGCCTTAAAGGTGTTCAGGAGTCAAGGACATTAAAGTGACCAGGCCTCGTCAAAGTTTTCACAGTATACAGGCAAGATTGGGGCCTCACGGTATATTGGGGCCTCACGGTAGCATGGTGGTTAGCATCAATGCTTCACAGCTCCAGGGTCCCACGTTCGATTCCCGGCTGGGTCACTGTCTATGTGGAGTCTGCACGTCCTCCCCGTGTGCGCGTGGGTTTCCTCCGGGTGCTCCGGTTTCCTCCCACAGTCCAAAGATGTGCGGGTTAGGTGGATTGGCCATGCTAAATTTCCCGTAGTGTAAGGTTAATGGGGGGATTGTTGGGTTATGGGTATACGGGTTACATGGGTTTAAGTGGGGTGATCATTGTTCGGCACAACATCGAGGGCCGAAGGGCCTGTTCTGTGCTGTACTGTTCTATGTTCTATGTTCTAATGATAACTTTGATCAGAGAGCTGCCTGAAATCAATATGTCAAGAGTGAGCTTCAGGTTTCCCAGGTCTAGGACAGGCATCCAGCCATGAGGCCCCCATGACGGGAGAGAGTTCCGAGATCAGTCCCTTACCCACAACCCGCGCCCACTCAACCCAAAGGAGGTTTGGAGGACCCGCCCTCTACAGCCTGGCTGTGGTGGCAGAGGGGCAATTGGGCATTAAACATACCTCCTTGACCCCCCCCGCCCCTCGGGGTCCAATGCGCCAGGTCCATGCTTGTCAGGACCTGCACCAAATCCCACCCAGTGCAGTTCCCATTCGGGAGATGGGGGGATCGGGTGACTCCCGGGAGGCCACTGAATACTGCTTTAATCTTGTTTATTAAGATTAAACTGAATGCAAATGGCAGCTGGAGCGGGTAAGGAGAATGGCAAACTGTCTGATGCCTGGTGCGAAACCCGTTTTGGGGCTATTCTCCTGAGTACCTCCCAGAGAATCGACCCCTGTATGATTTCAAGAAGAAGTTAACTCTTGGGGCCAAAGGATATGGGGGGAAAGTAGGAACAGGCTATTGAGTTGGAACAGGCTATTGAGCCACGATCATAAAGGATGGCCGGGCTGGCTCGAATAGCCAAATGGCCTCCTCCTGCTCCTATTTTCTATATTTCTATGTCATTGAACTGTATGTAAAATCTTGGAGGGCTTGTCAGGGTAAATGCTGAAAGGCTATTTCACCAGGCTAGTCTAGAAATAAGGGGCAAATTCTCAGGATAGGAAGTCAGCCATTTTGGACTGAGTTGAGGAGACATTTCTTCATTCAGAGACTTGTGAATCTTTTGAATTCTCTAGGTCTCTGGGTGCCCAGTTGATGAGTACATTAAAAATGAGATCATTAGATTTTGGGGTGCCAAGGAGAGCAAGGGTTATGAGGCCAGATTGGAGTTTCAAAAAAAAAAAAATTAAGAGTACCCAATTCTTTTTTTTCCAATTAAGGGGCTTTTTAGTGTGGCCAATTCACCTACTTTGCACATATTTGTGTTGTGGGGTTAGACCCACGCAGACATGGGGAGAATGTGCAAATTTCTCATGGACAGTCACCCGGGGCCTGGTTCGATGTGTGTGTCGGGTCCTCGGCGCTATGAGGTATCTAAGTGGAGTTGACCTAGAAGATCAGCCATGAACTTATTGAATGATGAAGCAGGTTCAGTAAGCTGTTCCTTATGTTCTTACATTTTTCATCATAAATTTCAGCAGTGTACAAAAACTGGAACACAACCCAAGTATTTTCTTTACTCTGGTCTTTAGCTATCACATCAATCTTTTGTCAACCATCATTTCAAATCAGACAATATCAAATTCAGCTGGGAAATAGTGTATAGTAAATATGCTTGGTTGCTTATGGCTCTCATGCATGGAAATATTGTTCACGTAATGTAACTTTTTGACATAAAAACAATTGCCTCCAATTTGAAATTTAGTCATTTAAACATTCATCTAAAATTTTAGTTTCTGCTATCTTACCATGGGTGCTAATCAGCTTTAAATAAATGAGTTAAAGCCTCCGAGGAAATAGTAAGGAGCTGAATCTCAGGTGACAGCATATTTTCATCTTCATATTGTCTATGCTTTGATTGTGGCTTATTCCTGAGCATGGTTTGCCCAAAACTCTGTATTTCCCCCATCAACCAACTCAACAACTCTTCTCAGAAAAATCCGGAATGGTCGTCACCAACCTAAGGTATGTCTCACGGGAAATTGCACCCAGCCAGCGACACACACATCTGAGGAAAGAACATTTAAAAAATGTATATACCATACACATCCTCACAGCTTACCCTAGATTAATATTCAGATCAATAGATGCCACAATAAACCATCCGCAAGAACACTCCACACTTCATGTTATTGTTATGGGCCAGGGTTTAGAAGACTCCAAAGTATATCATAGAGTTCACCTGACCTACAACTGTTAATAGATTTTGGTTATGAGGAGCACAGGGGCCTACCTTTCAGGTGTTGTTCAACAGAGTCCTTATGCACCTTTAATCAAAAACAAAGTTTATTCTACAAATTCAGTTAACATTGTTATAAACACACAGTAAGCGTTTTTATCAACTACAAACACAAATACCCCACACAGCTACAGTACTCTATATGTAACCCTTAATGAATTCCCATAAGCTGCTTCAATTTAAAAACAACATCCCAAAAACCAGTACCCCCTTTCAAAGGTGTGCCCCGCAGATAGCACTAAAAACCTTGTATAGTTGCTATTATTTTCGTTTCAAAACAGCAGGTTTGAATTCCTTCCAAAAAGCAGTTATTTCTTTTCAAGTTATCAAGTGATTTGGAAACACCTTTTAACATACAGAGAGAGAGAGAGACGAGACAAGACTTCTCTCTCTGAATCCCGCATCCAAATGTGAAACGAAAGCAGAAAAACGCACACAACAGCTCCCAGTTCAAAAATGAAAGTAAAACTCAGAGCCACATCCCAGCTCCACCCACACTCTGACATCACTGAAGCCATTTGATAAAACAAAACATGTCTTAAAGGGACACTCCCATGACATTATAATCTCTTCATCTCTTGATGCACAATAGATACACATCAGCAGCATGTGAAAACATGCACGAAGGATACCATTGGTCTTAAGACTAAAAAATGTTTCCGAAGCTCATGACGTCCAGTGACATGCTGAGGGTTTGAAATGTGCATATCATTTCGCTGTGTGAAAGCCCCAAAGTGGTAGAAGTTCAACATTTCTGTGCCACAGATGTTAACTTATTCCCAGTCACAGTCAGTGGCAACGCATGCTCCCAGATGTCATGAGCCACATGACGCCCCACGGGGTGTTGCTCTAGCCAATGGCGAATGTTTCTCTCCCTCTTTCTAACCACTTGAAGAAGCGCAGAAAAGTGGCATTTGTTCGCGCCAGCAGGAGCCTTGGTTTAAAAATTCTGCAAATAATTGTCTCGCGCGTGGCATGTTACCAAGAGAACAGGATGGTAACTGAGATCATGTGACACTCCACAGTTCCAGCACACCTCAGCCTTCACCTTCAATTGTATCTTTATGTGGTGCTCCACATTAAACATTTTCAATGAACAATGGCAGCATGTTTTATCTTTAACAGCTTTAGTTCTCCTCTGACCATTAGTATGCTGTTTATATGTGACAAAAGAAGCCAGTCATTACAAAGAGACAAACTGCAGGGGGAAACCTAACTCCCTCCACCCAATAGAAACCAGATAAAGTGCGGTGGAAGCAGTATAGTAAGTGTTCAATCAATACCACATAGCCATAACTCCATTTGTTTACTTGGGTAGCTAAGGCGCACGGCAGACTAGGACAAATAAAATAATGCAGTAAGAAGTCTTACAACACCAGGTTAAAGTCCAACAGATTTGTTTCAAATCACTAGCTTTCGGAGCACTGCTCCTTCCACAGGTCCATTCACCTGAGGAAGGAGCAGTGCTCCGAAAGCTAGTGTGCATCATTGAAACCTGGTGGTGAGGAAATGGACACTCTCTAAGGCGAGAACTAGCATTTTCATGTGGTCCAGGATGAACATCCGTTCCGAGCTGTTCACCCTTTCCACCTCTAACTCTCTTCTGATGCCACCACCCTTCACCCAGCCCCTTCCCCAGCCTCTGGTCCCCCTAATCCCCAGAACTAAACCTGAGTTATGGCTCATTGGTCTTCGAACCACCTAATCTTCACAGACCAAAGAAGCCTGCAAGATGCGTTCGGGTGCCTGTTTCAGATATAAATTAGGCCTGGTTGTTAAGAGGAATAGTCCTCACACTCAGGTCTCACCCATCCCATCAGCTTTCCGCCCATCTGTTATAATCATCTCCCAACCCCCTGCACCAACCCTCACTCCAACCAATCTAAACAGGAAGACAGAACATTGAATCATTAAGGTATACACACGACAACACCCAGTCTCTATTTTTCTTGAAAACCCAAAGACAATGGGGTCTTTGTCTTCACAGCCCCAGCAGTGATGTGGTGGGGTAGATAACTTGACCCGTTATTGAATCCACATGATTTTTGATTGGCATCCCTGGCAGGTGATCTGTTCTGCCAACTTCCAGCCTGTGAGGGGAACTGTACCCCAATAATTTGGCTGTTTCAGCCTACATGTAAATTAGTGGTGTTTCCTCGGGGTGGAGCGAGCTATATGTAGTTCAGTCTGGGACCTGAGAGGTCGTTAGATAAATTAAGTAGTGTGAATGCATTGCCTGACATCAACAATCAATTACAATTACAAAGGGCCAGAAGTGTTTGGGGGGGGGGGGGATCTTGAAAGGTTGAGAATGTAACAGATCATGGACATTATGGTTGTGATGGTGTCAGTCTGTGATAATGTAGTGTATGTACAGAATGTAATGTAGTTAAATGTTGGTGATATATGGGAGGGAAGGGATTGGAGGAAATAACAGATCATTCAGATAGAGCAGAGGCTGTAGCTAAGTGGTTGTTGCTTTAAATTGACTCTTAATATTGTGACATTATCATAAATGTAAGAACTGCAACGGTTAATTAAATGTCTAACTAGATGTACAAGTATATAAGACATTGATGCTGAGCCTTATAGGTGAGAGGTTGAGGAGAAGGCTAGAGAACAGACTGAAGGAAAGATAGTGTGAGTGAGAGCAGATCATAGTGTAGCGATTAGTAGTAGATGAGTGTAGATTATATGTTTATTATCAACTATGTATTATCTAGGAGTAAGTGTTGAATCCAAATTAGTAATGTTAATAAATTTATAGCTTTGTTCAATTTAAAGCAATTTTGTGGTCTTTCTGAACACGATGCCAACCATCTTAAATTTAACAACACAAAAGAACACCACATATATTTCTCCATGGTGGTGAGAGTAATAAGGGAGAAATATTCTGCTCCACAGTTTTGTAGTTTCACGATGTTAAAGTTCAGTGCCATTCCTCAATTCTTCCAGCTAAACCTGAGCCGGAGCACAATGTGGACTGCAGTGTAATACGATCAGAAATTTCTGACATTCCTGGTTCTGCTACAGACTCAAATGCTGTGAATCATTCGATGATGGACCGTGCACATTCAGTTTTAAATAAAGTTGTTGCATCATCAGCAGCTTAGCCTTTCTGCCGTCAGAAACCGGGGCAATGCGGACAAGTTGCCCTCAGTTCTACTTCGGAGGACGAAAATTGCCCTTGACACAAGTAGCCAGAATTAAGAGTAACTCAGTATATTAATGCAGTTTCTGGGCAAATTTAATGGCTTAAGCATTTCCAAGTGAAGCTGACGAGTCTCAGTACCGGATATTTATGGAGCCAGAGATAATAACTAAAAGAGAGGTTTAAATTTAATACTGAGGTGTACTGATCAAAACATCGACTGAATTGAGCAATTTAATTATCGGTTAATGAAAGGTCATTGATCCCAAACCTTAACTCTGCTTCCCACTCAACAGATGCAGCCGGACTGGCTGAGTATTCGCTGCATTTCTATTTTTCTTTTTAAGATTTCCAGCATCCGCAATATCTTACAACATTGGTATTTATTTGCTTTCCTGGATTTTATATTTTGTGAGTTTGTGAAACTGCCATTTTAATTTTGGTAATTGCTCTATTATTATTTATATTTTGTAAGTGCAAAAATGCCTTCTACGCCAAGCTATAAAAATAAATGTCACAAAAAAGGTTGTTTCTGACTCCAAAAGTTTATGTCACTGAATGTACCACCTTTGGCCAGAATTTTATTCACCCAGCGAGGGTCCTGATGATAGGCCTCAAAGACAGGCGCGCCCCCAACTCAGCCGTTTTCAAGATCCTCGGTCACATTTTATTGGGGGGGGGAGGGGGGGGCGGTCAAGCAATAACTTGGTTGTGGTCCGGCTACCTTTAAAGAACTGCCTCGAGTCACCAGGAGCTTCCGGCCACTTGGAAGGCCAATATGATGGTCACTGCTGGAACTTTACCTGGGAGAAAAGGATGCCATGGGGAAGACGTTGCCTTCTCTAAATTGGGGCCAGTCAGGCATATATCGCTGGTGAAGGAGGGAGGGTTGATGAGTGCGACAACAACTTTGCTGTGGGGGCAGCCATTGCTACAGGGGGACCCTTTTACGGGCCAAAGCGTGTCCAAATAGGAGTCTTCACCGAGCTCGCTGGATGGCCCCCAGGGTTCACTGGATGGTCTCTCCAGAGTGGACAGACCACCCACCGCTGGTAAGGTGCCAATCGTGACAGAAAGATATCCTTAATTGACCACCACTTAAGTGGTTCAATTGGTCTTTGGATGGGAGGGCTTTCGGTCAACTTCCCTGCTGCTGACAGAATGCCATGGTGGCAAGGGATGGCTGGCACTTCCACACCCCACTTTCACTTGTGATTTTACACTCCGCTCACCCCCCCACCTACCTCCCAGATCATCCCCAGAGGGCTGGTAAAATTCACCCCTTTGTGTTGTGCTGAGTCACATGGGCAAGGAAGGTTTCAGGTTTAATTGAAGGGAAATTGGTCAATGCCAGAGCCACAAAACAGGCTAAGAGTAGATCAACAGTCCGAGCGAGCACTGTGTAAAGCAAGCTGATGATCCATTATCTGCTTGCTTTATGCCATTGAACTATTTCGCACCCAATGCCTGTACTGGGACAGGACAGTCAGCCTCACGAGACTGAGCCGGGAACAGGGAAGGATAATTAGCTAGAATCCCTCTTCCAACCACCCCTGTTGGATGATTTTCCGCTGGTGAGGGAAAAATCTGGCTTATTTGCTCTGATCCTCATGCATAAGAACTCACCAACATTTTGGCTCCCACCTGATGATTCCCCATTTGTCCAAGGATGGGTTAGTTTCCTAACACCTGTTGAGTTGTTCTCCAGTAAGAGCAGGGAGAGAAACCTGGAGTGCGATCCAACGGCCACATTGCACCGGAAAAGCAACTCACCGTGCCGCAGAGTAGCCGTTGAAAGCCGGGAGACACCGCGCCCGGGATCTACCCGGCTCGCAACGCCTCGCAAGATTCAACACGATTTCGCGAGACGTTGCGATGTGAATCTCACCCACAATGGGAGGGATCACTTTTTATTAAATCGGCATTTTAGAGTGAGGCACTGCCAAGGTGCCCAGGTGGCATTTTCAGCTGGCATGGGCACTGTCAGGGTGCCAGATTGGCACTGCCAAGGTGCAAAGCTGGCATTTATGCACGCGCGCGATCGGGCCAGGGTTGCCCAGCGTGGGTGGTGGTGAGGGTATGGTGGAGGCCAAGGCCCCTCCCATATTGCGTTCAGGCTGGGGGAGGGGTGGTTGGGAATTATTTAGGGGGCCTCGGATATTCGGATGCCATTTAAAAATGGCGTCCCGATCTCTCGCTACAATGGGGCGTTCTGGTGAGTGGAGCTTCCCCACTGTACAAAACGGGGCTATGTGCAGTCGCGTTGAATAGCCATGTGTTTCTCAGCACTGCGAGTGCCGGGAAAGACGCGGTTAAACGTGCCGGCGAGGGGATTTTGTTCCCTTTTGGGAGAATCGTGCCTCCGATTATTAAAGAAAATCCTTGATTGGAACGAGCGAGGAAAAATGAGGAGATGGCCAAGATATTGACTTATAACAGCACAACCAGAGCCCCTTGAAGACACCTCTGGCTGCAACTGGAAGCTGCTGCAGTTATTTTTTCAAACTTTTAGAATTCCAGTTAACCACCTGCTAATGGATAGCCGTCCTCACATATTTAGGAGCTGCTTGATTTTCCGCCTCCCCATCAACCAGCAAAGCTGCTCCAAAATGCAATTTGGAATCAGCCATGGCCTCAATTGACCTCAGGTTCATGTAGTAACAATGGCCAGTTAACAAGTTATACTTCAATCTCTTATTTCTTCACCCACCCGACCACCCCTGCTTTGTGCTTCTAAAATGAAAATTGTCCCCTTTAAATCTAAAATATTAATCATACTATAACGTGATTCCTAAGGTTCCACTTCAACTTGTCTGTCCTATATGTTAAAATAGCACTGACATTCCGAATCACTGGTTTAAAGAAAGAGTATTGTCACGTTCACTCACAATGATAGTCAGCTATCTCATCTCTTGAAACAGTCCAACCAGAAAAATTCTGGACTAAGGAAAACATATGGTCCGTCACTCAAATGTGATAGCCGTGCCAGCAATGTGTGTCTGCACCTCTTCATCACATGTGCCTGCCTGAGTCAGACCAGCACCATCATCTGCTGGGAGATGTCCTGACACGCCAGGAATAATGTGCACCCCCCAGCTGGAGCACACACCAGCAATCGCCTCTCCCTCTCCTGCCCTAATGCTGTTCATCCTGCCACTTCTCCTCTTTCTGTTTTGATCCTCAGGATGGAAGAAACACGACTGCTGAAAGAAAGGCTGCAAGCTATCACAGTAAGTCCTCGAAATGAGCCTTCCATGTAATCTTGAGCTGTCGATTGTTTGTTTGTGTGTGTGTGTGTGTGTTTGGGTGTGAAGGGCATTTTCAGGTCAAAGTCTCCAACGACTTTCAACTTTAGATAACAGCTCCGGGCAGACAAAGTGTGTCCAGACGTTCCGTAGTTTATACCCATGGGCTTGTTCCTAATTTGCTTCCATCCATGATACTGGCACAACTGTATTTTTATTGTCTTAAATAAGTAACCCTGAAAGTTGAAAATGAGAATCTGAAAGACAGTCCAGCAGAGGCACGTGTCAAGGCATTGATTTTACAAGTATCAGTTTCCACGAGGCCAGAGCCTGTGCCAAGTACCATGACGCCATTGTGCTGGAGGGCAAGTTGTTTACTTTCGAGGTGAGAATGGAACATGAAGCCACACCATTGTAATTATAGCATAGGTTTCTGTGTGGCAGGCACTTTCACAACAATTTCATTTCGGAAGATACGTTTATTTTGAGAGTTTCAAACATATACAACATTAAAACAGCGAACATCAAGATTTATAAAAGAATTCCTGGTCACACCCTGCTGGCGTGTCAGCTACTGGAAGTATTCCAATTAGCTTGGGATGATGACACATTTTATGTGGATCTTAATAATATCCTATAGGTTTATGATATTTGGTAGAGCATTTGCTATCATGTTGAAAATGGCATTGTTGAATGCATGTTATAATAACTTTTAATTAATAATAATAGCTTATTGTCACAAGTAGGCTTCAATGAAGTTACTGTGAAAAGCCCCTAGTCGCCACATTCCGAGCCTGTTCGGGGAGGCCGGTACAGGAATTGAACCCGCGCTGCTGGCCTTGTTTTGCATTACAAGCCAGCTGTTGAAAAATGAAATGAAATGAAAATCACTTATTGTCACAAGTAGGCTTCAACGAAGTTACTGTGAAAAGCCCCTAGTCGCCACATTCCAGCGCCTGTTCGGGAAGGCTGGTACGGGAATTGAACCGTGCTGCTGGCCTGCCTTGGTGTGCTTTAAAAGCCAGCGATTTAGCCCAGTGTGTTAAACCAACCCCTAATTGTGCGAGATACTGCAGATTGCATGGATGTGAACCTTGCTTGGGTCTCTATGGAATACACTGGCAGGTGATTAGATCATAGGGTAAAAACCCAAATTAGAAATTGGCAGGTCACAAAATTATGTAGTCACTGAGCCAGGAAAACTAAACATCATAGCATTAGTATAGAAGTGTTGAGCAACAGATCTTTTATAGAATTGTATAAATAAATAATTTTTCCGTTTATTTATGCCAATCCCACAAATGTTTTTTTGGGGGGTAATGCCATTCTACTCAGATTTAATAATACACTTTCTTCCAAATTTGCTGATTTGCATATTCCATTTTCATACTGTTTGCGAAAGACGTTATTTACCTGACTTTTTTCTGCCTGGATACAATGGCCTGGAGTTTCACCATCAAAGAGGATAACGAGAGTCGGAGAAATTCCTGGCTCGACATGTCTGACTCTGGAGAAAGTGCCCGGAAAGGTGGGACCTTTATTTTGAGGGGCAGGTGTGATGGAGTTGGACGAGCAAAGCTGTGAAAGATGTCAGAGATGGCCACAGGGGCCGTCGGTGCTGAGGGGGGCTGTTTAAAAGACCAACCTCAGTGTCATGGGACTTGATGCTGGTTCAAATAAAAACAGAAAGCCTAGCCCTCACAACCACCACATCCCCAACACATACACATGCCCCATGCCCTATCCATGCCACATCATTGACACAGACTATACCCACCACCTGCTGTCCATGGCCCCTTATGGCAAATCTCATTATGTACTATTGGTTGAAAGTTCATACATCCATTCATCTGCTGAAACAATTGGATTCCAGGGGAAATATTATTTGATTGATATCTCTGCCTCTCATATCAGTTCTGTCAATTGCACACTGTTTATTTACACAACATTAAGAGATGTCAAGTGCTTGAAGATTCTGTTATTAATACTTTAAAGGGTTTGGATGATTGACACTTTAATTGGGCTATAGTAAAAGCACTTCTGTTAACGTAGTGGAAAACAATGAGTGCACAACTGTTTTTTTAAAGCTTTCTTACCCACTCTATTTTCACGATAGGACATATTGGTTATATAAAGTATATAAGGACTCAATGCCCATGGAAATGCCACAGTTTGACATGGAGGGCATGAGGGGCCATGATGGTGAGTGGGAGCATAACTCGGCATGGGTGCATGAGAGGCCATTGGGGGTGGGTGGAAGGCCATAGTTTGGCACATGATACCTGAGAGGAAATGGAGATGGATCTGGGGCCATTGCTTGATATAAAGAGGTATGGGGGCCATGGGGGTTCGATGCAGAGGCATAGGTTGACATAGGGGGCATGTGGGGACATGGGGGTGTGTGGGACGGTATAGCTATATTTAATTCAAAGGACGAAAGTGACAAAATACAGGAAAATATTTTTACATTTATGGGCTGGATTCTCCTCCGGCGGGATTCTCCGTTTTGCTGGCGCCTGGGGGTTTCTCGGCAGCGTGGGGCTGCCCCACAATGGGAAACCCCATTGACCGGCCGGCATAACGGAGAATCCCGCCAGCAGGTCGAGTCAGAAAAGTGGCACGGCGGGGCAGAGAATTCAGCTCATAAATGGCAAAGTAGCGTAATGGAATCAAGGGATCAAGAGTTACAGGTAGGATAGTGGAATCACAGGATCTGGTGATACAGGTACACAAATTACTAAGAGTAACATTTCAGGTCGGAGAATCTTCTGGTCCCCGTAAGTTAGAAATAATATTTAGGTCAGCATGGTGGCGCAGTGGTTAGCACTGGGACTATGGCGCTGAGGACCCGGGTTCGAATCCCGGCCCTGGGTCACTGTCCATGTGGAGTTTGCACATACTCCCCTTGTTTGCGTGTGTTTCGCCCCCACAATGCAAAGATGTGTACGGTAGATGGATTGGCCACATTAAACTGCCCCTTAAGTGGAAAAAATTAATTGGGTACTCTAAATTTATATAAAATTCATGGGCTGGATTCTCCATTTTCGATACTATGCCCCCATGCCAGCGTGAAAACGGTGATCTTTTACGCCAGGAACACTGGCGCAAAAACACCCACCGAATCCCCGTTGTGCTGGGGGCTCACAGGGAGGCAGCGTAGAGCTTGCAGCTCTAGCTGCCGATATGGCCCTGAGCACTTCCGGTCCCATGGCCGCGCATGCGCACAGCAGCAGCCACAAAGGGCTCCATGGCGGACTCAACCACGGACCCGGACCGCAAAGGTAGTGCCCCCTTTCGGCCACTCGTGCCCCAGCCCTGAATGAGCCCGCCCACGGATCAGCCCTCCCCTCGACTGTGGTGGCCCCGGACAGAGTCCGGAGTCACCACGCGAGGTTCCCGGACGGTGTGAGCACACGTAATCCACGCCGTTGGGAACTCAGCTGGTCGGGGGCGGAGCATCGCGGGACGGGCCTCAGGCAATGACCTGAGGCCGTGGATAATCGGCGCGGCATACTCCGAGAGTACAACACTTTTCAGGGACGGAGAATACAAAAACCAGCGCCTCTCCCAATATTGGCATTAAAAAGGATTCTCCACCCCACCGCCGAACGCGATTGTGCGTCAGGGAGTGGAGAATCCAGCCCCATTTATTTCTATTGGCTTGCCATTTGGTTGATGGATTGATACATTGGGCAGGATGTACCAGCTGTTCACGCCAGCGGGAAATTATGTTCCTACGCTGGGGCACAGGTTTCTTGGTGATGAGGGGTGCTGTCACCAGATAACCCATTGGCAATGGCGGGGTCTGTAGATCCCACTGGCGGGCCTACTCCACCGCCGAAAACCACACGGTGGGGTGAGTGGTAAATTCCCGCCCATTTTTATTGCTATGTGACTGCAGTGCAAAAGTAAAATGTGGCACCCGGATGTACATTCTCATAACAATTAATTCCTATTTCTTTCAAATAGTATAGCATAACAACCCTCTTTCTTTAAAAAAAATATGTAATGCCTCTATATAAATATAACTTCCAATCATTTAGCTTTTTAGTAAACAAAGAAGATTAATAATTAATTTTATAAATAAACTGAACACGATAACAATCTTTTATAGCTTGTTTTCTTTTCTAAAATATCATTCACGGAGGCCCTTTAGTGATAGGATGTTGTTCCTCTATTTTGTAGGTGTGTCAATCATTCCACTCACACTGTACAGGTGATGCTGTGCTTGTAGCTCCTGGTAGAATGGGAGTCGTGATTCATGACAGTAATGTATTGTCGCTTGCTGGTGATGTTGTACTGTTTGTTGCTAATGCCGTTGACTCTGTCTCGTTGGCCAGTAATGTTGCTGGGGTGGTTGATTATATTTTCTGCTTTTTGAGCTCTGGTGTAGATCAAATATGTATTCTATTCCTTCTCATTTGCTTACCGCTTTCTGTCTTAATGGTGTATGACCTTAGTGTCTCAGCTTCACCAACATCCTTTGCTGGATTCCAGGTTTTCATGATTGTATCCTGTGCACACACAATGGCCAGGATTCTCCGAGGCTCCGCACTGCGATCGCGCTCGGGGCAGGGGCGGAGAACCTGCGTCAGACCCGCGATTGGGTCCGGCGTCGCTCCCGCGATTCTCTGGAGAACGGAGAATCGCTGACAATTGGGCACGTGGGGTCGATGCGGCGCCAAACAGGGGCCATTGGAAGAGGCCCCCACGGTGATTCACCGCCGACAACTGGCCAAGTTCCCGCCGGCGTGGTTCACTCATGGTTCCACCCGGTGGGAGCTCGGCGTGGCAGCTGCGGACTCAGACACCGGGGGCGCAATTCTCCGGACTTACGAAAAATCGGAGAATAGCGGGCGGCGTAACTTTTTACGGACATGCTGGTCCGACGCCCTCTCGCTATTCTACCCCTCCCCCCACCCACGCCCGCCCCCCCGACACGAATCGCTGCTCGCCGTTTTTTTACGGCGAGCAGCGATTCACTCCTTGCCGATGGGCCGATTTCCAAGGCCTTTACGGCCGTTTTTATGAACGTAAAACACACCTGGTCTGACCGTTCGTAAAAACGGCCGTAAAGTCCCGATCTGGGGAACCATGGCACCGATCACGGGCAGCGGGTACTTAACCCGCGCACTCTTTCTCCCTCCGCCGCCCCGCTGGATCCATTCGCAGGGCTGCTGAGGGGCATACCGACCCGTGCATGCGCGGGTTTCACGCATATGCGTGATGACGTCATCCGCGCATACGCGGATTGGAGTCGTCCAATCTGCGCATGCGCGGCTGACGTCATCTGACATGTCAGCCGTCGCTAACTTTGGCTAGCGGGCTTAACGAAATTCACGGCCGCGCGTTGTTAGCCCCGACCGGGGAGCAGAATCGGTTCCCGGTCGGGGGGGGCGGAGGCTGGCGTCAACGCGCCCGTTTTTGACGCCAGCTTCCCGATTTTTCGTAACTCGGGAGAATCGCGCCCCGGGAGGGGGCCCCAGCATGGCCAGGCTCGCGATCGGGGGCCAGCAATCGGCGGGTGCACGCGATCTCGGGGGGGGGGGGCTATATTGTCCAGAGCCGGCCCACGGTGTGGTCCGCTATGTTGCGCAAGGCCTTGCACATGCGCGGACCGCAGTCGGAAGTGCAGGACCCTGAGGCCTTTCATCTCTTAAGTGTTTTGTGACCGTTCTCTTGGCTGCCTGGATGTGTCTTTCTATCAACCCATATCCAGTTGGCAATGTGGTGATGTAATGGAACTCCTACTGTTTACTGAATTCCTTAAATTCTCTAAAGGTGATTTGGGTTCCATTGTCACATATTCTTCTTTCAGGAAATCCTTGCTCAACTAACAGAACCCGTATTGCCGGAATCATTATTGTAGCTCTCAAATCTTTTGCTTTTCAGATAAACTGGGAACTTTGAGCAGTAGCTCTGCAATTATGAGACACCATTCCTGATCGAGTGTGAATAAATCACCTCCCGCAGAATGCCATCTGGGCAGTACTTCAGTAGCTATCATCTCCTCTTTCTGCTGTGTATTTTTGTACTTCTGGCATACATTGCATGTAGACACCATTTTTTCAATGTCTTTGTATACATCTGTCCAGTACACAGCTGGTCAGCCTCTGAGATTACACTTCTCCATTCCTATGTGGCCTTCAAGCATCTTCTGGAGAAATTCCTCCTCCATCATTTTGGGTATGATTATTCTGTATCTGGCTAGCAAAATATCATCTTCTAGTGAGATAGAACATAGAACATAGAACAGTACAGCACAGAACAGGCCCTTCGGCCCTCAATGTTGTGCCGAGCCATGATCACCCTACTCAAACCCACGTATCCACCCTATACCCGTAACCCAACAACCCCCCCCCTTAACCTTACTTTTAGTAGGACACTACGGGCAATTTAGCATGGCCAATCCACCTAACCCGCACATCTTTGGACTGTGGGAGGAAACCGGAGCACCCGGAGGAAACCCACGCACACAGGGGGAGGACGTGCAGACTCCACACAGACAGTGACCCAGCCGGGAATCGAACCTGGGACCCTGGAGCTGTGAAGCATTTATGCTAACCACCATGCTACCCTGCTGCCCTAATGTCATCTCTGATAGGCTAGTACTGTTTTATTAAATGGCTGTATTTAATTTGTGTTCTGAAGTTTGTTAATGTAAGCCTACTTGTGACAATAATAAAGATTATTATTATTATTTTATTATTGTCATCTCTAACTTGACTCCATTTCAATGGGTACATCAAATAGGTGCTGGATTTATATCCCTCGATTTTATATCCCATGGTTCACTGAGATGAGCCCCAGGATGGCAGCACAATCTGTTTCACTGATGTAGAACAAACAGTTAACATCGATAATAGATGTTCTTCTGAAGGGCCATACAGACTCAAAACAAACTCTATTTTCCCTCTCCACAGATGCTGCCAGACCTGCTGTGTTTTTGATACAGTTAACATCTGTTCTCCTGTGTGTACCTCTGATTTGGGTTATTCCTAGCTGTCAAATCTCAGTTCCCCATATGCCATTAGCATGAGGTTGCTGGGCATCAGAGAGCCTTTCTAGGGGAGCCCATTTTCTTACACTGTTTTTCCTCCGGCATCAAGGTTCAGCTTCAGATTTATAGTTGTGAGTTTATTCCTCACCCTCTTCCTGATCTGAACTGTTGTGTGAATTTATTTTCTCTGGGAACTGTCGCATCCAGCCATTTCCTGGTTCCTATGTCCATTGTGTTCTCAAACCCATTGTCTCACCCTCCGCCCCCCCCCCCCCCCCCCCACCCCCACCCCCGCTTTTTCTCCTTCATGGTGAATCAGTGCTGTTGGTCAGGTTCTGATAACTTGTTTGCAATGTTCTGTCTTCGCCTGCACATCTTTCCCAGTAATTTGGCTTTCTGCAAGCTCTGGGGTTTGATCCGCATGACGGACCATTCCCTTCTGTCTGTGATCTCGTGCCGCCGTCCACGGCTCCTGGACACCTTTCTCTCTGCCTGTTGCGCATTCGTTTATTTCTGTTTCACAGCATCAACCTAGCTGCTTGGAAGTTAGCGTCTTCAACTGTCCACTTGTGGCAGTAGCCCCAGCCTGCAACATTATGAGTCTGTCCTGTCGATAAATTTTCTCCGTACGTCAGGGTGCGCAGTATCCCCACGTGTGCTAATCGAGCAGCCTTTCGTTTGTGTCCCTGAATTTATATTTTCTGGCTGTATTTAATTTGTGTTCTGAAGTTTGTTCAACAGGCTCACCGGATTCCAGCCTCAGGCCTAGAAATTCATATCAGTGGCGAGGGACTGATGTGTTATCTGAGTTGGTCTAACATCGACTGCAACTGGATGCAGTGAGACTCGAATCAGGCTTCTGACACAGGAGATGGTGCTCATGGCCTTGTGCACTCTAACTATCTCTGTAGCTGTATCCAGTGAGAAGAGGCAGGGTCTTAATGCCTCGTGTGTTTCATAGTGGTAGTGTCGTGTCTGGTGATTGGTTGTTCTGTGGCGTGTGTGTTCATTGGTTATCCTGTGTGTCAATCACTGCCTGTCTGCATCTCATTATATCCATGAGTAGATATTATGACAGAGACGTGTGCTGAATTTTTCAAAACTCTAGACTTGGTTTCTGCTGTCACCTTCACTGAGTTTCCTGCTCTTACACAAATTTAAACTTTTTGCTCCCGCTCAAAAAAGGATGTTATTGATCCTTTCCTCTTCACTGCTGCCTTTCAGAAAGCCACTGAATGTCAAACCGCACATTTGTTTATACTTCTCCAATGCCTCTATGACATTATTGACCTCCCAATCTATCAGTAGGGGTGGCACGGTGGCACAGTGGTTAGCACTGCTGTCTCACAGCGTCAGGGATCCAGCTTCAGTTCTGACCTTGATTGACTATGTGAAGTTTGCACTTTCTCCCCATGTCCACGTGGGTTTCCTCCCGGTTCTCCAGTTTCCCCCCACAGCCCAAAGATGTGCAGGTTAGATGGATTGGCCATGCTAAATTGCCCCTTAGTGTCCAGGGATGTGCAGATTAGGTTACAGGGCTAGGGCAGATTGGATGGGGAAGTGGACATGGGTAGGGTGCTCTTTCAGAGGGTCAGTGCCCTTCTTCTGCACTGCAAGGATTCTATAATTCTATGATCATGAACTGTAGCTGCATGTTTATTGTTGTGCCTCTGGTCATTTTCTTTTCATACGATTCACTCGGTTTTTCTCTTTCCCTGGGACTAATTTGAGTTGATTCTTCATCTAATTCAGCATTAACTTTCTTCAAGATGTTTGGTATTTTACTCACAGACACCCACTGCTACCATGTTACAGCTTCTGATTCCTATAAGTTAGAAATAACCACACTTCAGACTCAAAATGCAGAGTCTGCTGGAGCTTCATCAGTGCATTTCTTTCCGTTCTCCATGTGGCTAGTGGATCTGTACATTATAATTTGGCATATGATTGCACTGCAGCTTTTTATAGAGATATAGAAACATAGAAAATAGGAGCAGGAGTAGGCCATTCCCCCCATTGAGCTTGTTCCACCATTCAAAATGATCATGGCTGATCATCCAACTCAGTAACCGGTTCCCACTTTCCCCCCATATCCTTTCATCCCTTTAGGCTGAAGAGCAATATCTAACTCCATCTTGGAAACATACTGGGCCGGATTCTCCACCGGTGTTATCCTCCATTTCGCGGGCAGCGCACTCACACCCGCGGATTTCCCGAAGGAGTGGGGGTGCCCACAATGGGAAACCCCATTGGCCGGCTACCGGGACGGAGGATCCCCGCTGCCGGCGGGGGTGCGCTGCAGCAGCAAACAGGTGCGGCGGGACAGAGAATCCCACCCACAATGTTTTGGCCTCAACTGCCTTCTGTGGTAGAAAATTCCATAGGCCTACCACTCTCTGGGTGAAAATGTTTCTCCTCATCCCTGTCCTATCCTTGGACTATGACCCCCCACCATCTGGACACCCCCACCATCGGGAACATCCTTCTTGCCTCTCCCTGGTCAAGTCCTGTTCGAATTTTATAAGTTCCTTTGAGATTGCCCCTCATTCTTCTGAACTTCAGTGCAGAAAGGGCAGGATTCTCCAACCGAGAGATTCCCGCTTCTGTTCCACGCTGATGCTGAGAGCAGCGCCCAGAAATGATTCAGTGTCCTTTGCCACCCAAATCTATGCATGGCGGGGATCACAAGGGATTCAGTTGCTCATAAATAGCCGCCCGATAGCGAGGTCTGGCAGCTGGACCCCTCTTTCTCCCCCCGCAACACAAATATGCCCACCCCCAACAAATAGGGACATCCTCCCCCCCCAACACGGGAATTTCTGAGTTACCTCACCCCTACAGAACACATGCATGGAGGTGACGTGACCCTCACCAGAAGCCCCATCATACCACCCATCAGACCCCACCACCAGGGAGTCCAACAGACCCCCCACCAGAGACCCCCATCAGTCCCCACCACCAGGGAGCGCCAACAGAACCCCCACCAGAGATCCCCATCAGTCCCCGCCACCAGGGAGCTCCAACAGACCCCCCACCAGAGATCCCCATCAGTCCCCGCCACCAGGGAGCTCCAACAGACCCCCCACCAGAGATCCCCATCAGTCCCCACCACCAGGGAGCTCCAACAGACCCCCCACCGGAGATCCCCACCAGTCCCCACCACCAGGGAGCTCCACCAGAGGCCCCCATCATACACCCCCATCAGACCCCACCACCAGAGAGCCCCAACAGACCTCCCACCAGACATCCTCACCAGAGACACCCATCAGAACACCCCATCAGTGACCCCCAACAGACATCCCGCCAGACACTCCATATCAGATGACTCCCCCGCTTCATAGAAGAAAGCCCCCTCCCTTCATCAGTCACACCTGCCTGAGAGCAGTTTGGGCAGAACCAGTGAAAAAAAGCCCTGCTTTCTCACTCACCAGTGCCTTCACCTGCTGCCTCAGACAGATGTCTAGAAAGCAGTAGCTGTAGAAAGCCAAAACCACATCACAAGGCATTTAAACCCCCTCAGATCCTTTTATCTGTAAGTCTTCTATTCACTTCAAAGACAAATAGCATTTGTAGTCTGTAATTGATAGCTTCCAGAGAGCCAGATGTTTGGGTTAATTATTTTCATTTCCCTTCACGCTTGAATGGATCTCAAGTACCCTGCTGTGAAACTAATTGGTTGTTAGTGTAGCTATTAGTGCACTCAGAATTATTCAATAAGTGCTGCCCAATTGCAAAACCACACCTCACAGTAGGCGTTTTGTTTTGGTTTTGCTAACTCAAGCCGGTTAAGTATGGTCTGTACTCTGCTTATTAGGAACATCTGATATAATTGAATTAACCAGGGAAATGTCCCATGTGCCAAATGTTTGATGTTTAAAATGAATCTTCTAACTATCATGGTTCTTGGTATGGAAGGTGGTGCAATCAAAATGTCACCATTATTAAACCTCCTGCTATTATATTCCAAAAGGAGATAAGTAATTTTAAACAAAAAAAAATCTAATTCCCTGACATGAAACAACTCTCTGTAAAACATACTTGATGCCGAATTTCCTGTTTTAATTTATAATTAACAAATCTAAACTAAGACAAATGTCACATTGGTAAAATGTTCCAATGTAAATTTCTGACTCTTTAATGAGTATTTCCTTTGGCACCTGATGATGAAGAACTGAAGGCAATATAATTAATTAAACTCAGTTCAATTAATCCCCGCATAGCCAGTGGACAAGGATCAGGCAAAGGACCCCCCAACAAAATATGGTTAGTGATATTCGTTCTTCACCAAAAAAGTGCATTTGAGGAGTGATGCAATGCAGGACATTCCACCCCAGGTCTGGATTCACATGAGCCACATGAAGGGGCCATTGTATGGATACAACATGGCAGATGTCCCCATGACAGCCTCATAGCTGCAGAATTCCAGAAGGAATAAGGCAAAGACTAATTTTCACAAGAATGTTTCTTCACCTGATGCAGGAGATGCAAGCATAACTCCATTCTCAGTGTGAACAGCTGAGGAAAGGTGAGAAATGTCACAATGATCACAAAAGTAGAATCAGGACCTTCTTCCCTAATGATGTGATCATGGTTTGAAGGCCTTTAGCTTTTGCAGCATGTACCCTCTGTAGAAAGTGATAAACACTCCCTTAGTGCACATCCCTAAACAGCTCCACATATTATAGTCCTTTTAACCATGGCATCACCAAGTGAATGAGTATGGCAGCTTTCAAGCTGCTAAAAAGCCAGTTCACACATGGATGCACTCTTGTCAGTGTGACACCAGATTAGTAAGGCGGTCTGAACGAAATAAAGTTATTTCATGGTTTGCATTTGGACATGTCAAGTTGGAGCAGAATCAAGAGAACTCCATTTCTCCCATTCCCAGCTCTCATGAATGCATGGTGGGGCTGCATCACCTTACTACTGACCCCCAATCACCCTTTGTATATAGAATGCAGCAACCTGTAATTACACATTATGCACCAAAGCTGAGAGGTTTGTTTGCATTGCCCTCACGGAGATTACCTCGCTGGGACAACAGGTTGATTAGTTTCAGACCCTCAGGACCCTGCTGATGTCAGAAACCTGACAAGTTTCTGACCTGGGTGACCATTGCATTAGGGAGAAACGTGGCCCAGTCAGTACTGACACAGGAGTCAATGACAATTTTTTTCCCATCGTAGATCCTGCTGATGACATTGGACTGCTGGGAGCAATGCCAATGGGCTTTGTCAGGGTGCTGATGCACTACCCAGCCTCAGTCTTCAACCCTAGGGCCTCCAGGCACCTCCACACCCCTGGCATGGTCATCACGACCGGTTTCGGATTTCAAAAATCAGTAGTGAATTGCACCAGTGTGACACCATGCCACCGGTGGAGTGGCCGGGGTGGGGGGGGGGGGGGGGGGGGCATCACACAGGGTTGGAAGGTATGGCTTTAAATATTTTAATAGTATTTACCCTTTCTGGGTAAACACGTGACCGGTGGGGGTTGGGGACCATCTCATTCTGAAATCTTGCCGACACATATCCCGTTATGGTCCGCTTGCGAGAGTTAGCGGCCATAACAGGATTTGCGTGTGTGTCAAATGGGTTCGAAAAATTACGGCCATTGTTAATGTTCCGAGTCCATGTGAGACAGTGGCGTAGCAATCCCGAGGCACTGGGCAATGCTCTGGGGACCTGGGTTCGAATCCCACCACGACAGATTGTAAAATTCGATGGTCGGCACCGTGGTACAGTGATTAGCACTGCTGCCTCACAGCTCCAGGGACTCTGATTCAATTCCAGCCTCAGGTAACTGTCTGTACGGAGTTTGCGCTTTCTACCCATGTCTGCGTGAGTTTCCTCCGGGTGCTTCGGTTTCTTCCCACAGTCGAAAGATGTGCAGGTTAGGTTGATTGGCCATGCTAAGTTGCCCCTTAGTGTCAAAAATGTTAGTGGGGTTACTGGGTTACGGGGATAGGGTGGAGGCGTGGGCTTAGATAGGATGCCCTTTCCAGGGACTGGTGCAGACTCGATGGGCTGAATGGCCTTGTTCTGCATGGTAGGGATTCTATTCTATGTGACCCTTCTACATAACCTCAGCAATCAGCGCTGAGGCCTGTTCTGTAAATAGTCAGAGTCTGTAACTTTGGTGTTCCCCCACTTGTCTTGGCTTTCCCTTTTGTTGTGGGAGATTTTGCCTTGTTTGACGACAGATGGATTTACTGTGAACGCTATGGATGAAAGAGCTGTTCAGAAGCATGCACGCCTCTTGTGCCTGCTGAGTCCACCCCAGTAAAGGATTAAGTTGCCATTTGTGCAGGAGCTTACATGAGATAATGAACTTAATGTGGCTGACAGACATTCAGTGCTGGTGTCCCAGAAGGTAGTGTGACAGCCCTGAGGACACTAACCCTCAAATAGTGTGACAGCCCTGAGGACCCTAACCCTCAGACTGCCTAATGCCCTGGAGAGAGTGTGAGGTAAGTTTCACTTAACCTGGCGGAATAGAGCAGGTCAGTCGTCCTTCTGCAGCACTGCAGGATGGTCCTATTAACCTCTCCGCCGACTTTCTCCCAGGCCTGCATGGTCAGGTGAGAAGGCCTCCCAATTCCATTCCTCACAAAGAGGAGCACCCACCTTTCCTGTCAGTGAAAGGATTTCCCAAATGTGGATCAGGGGTTATAGGGGAAGCTCAAGGCGGCAGTGGCCAAAACCTTTACGTGGATAATAATAATAATAATCGTTATTAGTGTCACAAGTAGGCTTACATTAACAGTGCAATGAAGTTACTGTGAAAATCCTCCAGTCGCCACATTCCGGCGCCTGTTCGGGGTCACCGAGGGAGAATTCAGAATGTCCAATTCACCTAACAAGCACGTCTTTTCCGGACTTGTGGGAGGAAACTGGAGCACCCGGAGGAAACCCACGTGGACAGGGGAGAACATGCACACTCCGGACAGACAGTGACCCAAGCCAGGAATCGAAGCCTCGGACCCTGCCGCTGTGAAGCAACTGTGCTAACCACTGTGCTACCATGCCGCATCTGATATCAGGGGATGTTTCGGATCATCCTTTTCCACTAGCCTGTGAAGTGAAGTCCTCCACTTGTTACCGACTAGGTTTTCCTGAGAGGACTGTCAGCAAAGGAAGCGCTGCCAGTGGACCATTGAAGGGGTGATGGTAACTAGATTAATAATCCAGAGGTGCAGGCAAATGGGGAAATTGGGTTCAAATCCCACCATATGAAGCTAGTCTCAGTGACCAGAAAATATATGTAAAACCCCGTCTGGTTTGCCAACTTCCCTCACAGAAGTGAATTTTTTTTTTTATTCATTAATGGGATGTGGATGTTACTGGCTCGGCCAACATTTGTTGCCCGTCCCTGAGGGCATTTAAGAGTCAACCACATTTCTGTGGTTCTGGAGTCACATGTAGGCCAGATCAGGTAAGGATGACAGATTTCCTTCCCTCAAGGGGATTTGTGAACCTGATGGGTTTTTAATGACAATAGACAATGGTTTCATAGGCATTATTAAACTTTTCTGGTGGCGATGGGTTACTTGGCGATTGTGATTTCAAGCCATATCCCACATTTTGGTGATTTCGCAGAAGAATCAGGTCCGTCCCAGCATCCCAACATGGAGACTGGATATGGCATTATTAGTGGGCAAGAGAATACATGTCCATCGCCATTGGGGAATGTATTACATTTAATAACAGGGAGTCTATCTCGCCTTCCAAGCTGTGGGAAGACTTTAAGGTGGTCATCAGGGGGAGGTAATTTCTGACAAAGTGCACATGGTAAAGACAGCGAGGGTGGAGCAGCTGGCGGACTCCATTCTTGAGGTGGACCACCAGTACTCACTTGCCTTAACCCCGGAGTTGATGGCAAATGTGGAAAAGTGGTTTTAATAAAGGCACAGGGAGTCCACACCAAGTAAGATAAGAAGCAAAGTTTTATTTACACAAAATATATGTACACTATCTGGGAGATCCCTACCAGTTTCCTTGTTCTGGTCAGTGTCTGAATCGCCTATTCCAGAGGGGAAAGCAGACATCCTCATCTTTCCCTCCTTAATAGCCTGGAGATGAGCTCTGAGATGAGCTCTGGAGCACCGGCGAGTCTGACACCCTGAAAATAGTGACTAGTGGACATGGCTCCAAAGCAACATTGAGAATCTATGACATTGTGTTGAAGAAAGGGTCCCAAAGTTTACTACCTTGGGGCAAGACCAGAACATACAAGTGTGGTTAGCCGGCCCCCGAGGACAATGCTCACACTTGCCCTCCACCCCAGAGAAGTATTTGCTCATCCTCGCTGTAGTCAGATAAACCCTGTGTCTCAACTTAGTTTGGTGACCTCTTGTCTTCCTTACATTTGTAAAAGGTTAAGTAAACCATCAAGGCGTTTAGCTAGGGGCTGGTTTAGCTCAAGTGGTTTAGCTAGGGGCTGGTTTAGCTCACTCGGCTAAATCACTGGCTTTTAAAGCAGACCAAGCAGGCCAGCCGCACGGTTCAATTCCCATACCAGCCTCCCCGGACAGGCGCCGGAATGTGGCGACTAGGGGCTTTTCACAGTAACTTCGTTGAAGTCTACTCGTGACAATAAGCGATTTTCATTTCATTTCAAGTGGTTGGTAGAAGGATTCTACCTAAGATGGCAGCCAATCATTTCCTTTTTCAAAGAGTTAGTCATTTTCAGTTGTTAAGGGACTTAGTTTAGTTCTGTTGTTGTCTTGTTCTTTGATATTGTAACTGGGGTTAGTTGTTTGATATTATTTTGTTTATAATGAAAAAAATGTAATAAACATTTTTTTTAAGTCATAGATTCTCTACAATGCAGAAGAAGGCCATTCGGCCCATTGAGTCTGCACCAATAATCTAAAGGAGGACTGTACCTCGGCCCACTCCTCCACCCTATCCCCCCCATAACCCCTGCATTGTTCATGGCCAGTCCACCTAACTAGCACATCTTTGGACTGTGGGATGAAACCGGAGCACCCAGAGGAAACTCACGCAGACATGAGGAGAACATGCAGACTCCACGCAGTAACCCAAGGCTGGAATCAAACCCGGGTCCCTGGCGCTGTAAGGCAGCAATGCTAACCACTGACCCACCATGCCACCCTGATTTACATGTCCTGATTTAAATAACCATGGGATGGTGGAAGAGTAATAGGGGCACTACGTTTGGATTTAAACTCACGTTCTGCCCTGTTTCCAAAGAGCAGAGGTAGCTAAAATGCCTCCTTTTGGCACAGCTTCTTCTAACCTGAATGATTTCCTAGCTTTGTGTAGGTTCACTTTGAATTGGGGCAGAATTGTGTTCACGTTTGAGAACTCAGAGGGAGTTGCTTGTATTGTATTGGTGCATCAATTTAATGCAGCCACATTTCCATCTCTGATCCGATTGAGGTCTTGCTGCCAGTGAGTGCTGACAAGCTCTTAATATTATCACTGAGGTTAAATCCAGCAGTTTGTCTCTCAGTGGTCCCCACTGTTGGCAATAACCTCCAGGTCATAATTGAATAATATTTTTCTTGCGTTCAATGCACACGGCTGCCACTGGCAGTAAGCACGGGTTCACAAATCTGGCCTGACGGTAAGTGTTTATTGGTTTCCGATTTTTGAAACTTCTTAATTGTGCTCCTCTCTTTGTAATGCTGCCTTGTTAAGGTCAGGACTTCAATAGAAATTACAGTAGTCAACCTCCAGATGCCAGCTAGTTTGATCAGCGGTGAGTGCCACCACTTTGCTGCTGGTCACAAAATGATGTTTTACTTAATATTATTGTTGAGAAATAAAATAAAATAGATAGTCAGGTGACTTGCATTCTTCCTCTAATTTTACAGGACAAGAGGAAAATACAAGAGAAAATTACCAGACAAAGATTCGAAGTGGACGAGGAGAAACTGAAGCTTAAGCATTTAAAGGTATAGTACCAGAGGACCTATTTTCTTCTATTCCCATCACACCATTTCCTAGCCATCATTTCATCTCTCTCCTTGGCAACTATCTGAAGCTGAACCAGACTGTTTTGTCACCTTCATTTCATATTTGATCCCAATACAGGATCAATGACTTCCAATCACATATCCACTCCATCACTAAGACTGGCTAGTTCAACATCTGTAACCATAGCAATGTAGTTTACTCTTAACTAATCTCTGAATGGGTGGCAAGGTGGTGCGGTGGTTGACATTGCTGCCTCACGGCGCTGAGGAGCCAGGTTCGAATCCCGGCCCTGGGTCACTGTCCATCTGGAGTTTACACATTCTCCCCGTGTCTGTGTGGGTCTCACCCCCACAACCCAAGGATGTGCAGCGTAGGTGGATTGGCCACGCTAAATTTCCCCTTATTTGAAAAAATTGAAAAATAATAAACAGATGTGCAATAAATGCTGACTTAACCAGAAACACTCATAAATTATTTTTTTAAAATCTCGCCAACTCTGACCTTGCCTCAGCTCTTCTGTCAAAGCTTTTGCGCATGCCTTTGCTGATTTTAATTTTCCCAATTCCACCACTCTGTTGATTGATCGACCATGTCTTATCCTTTGTAAACTTGAAGTTATACTGTCTCTGTCATTATTTGCACCAAGTTCTCTTCACCCATCACCCCTGTGCTTTCTGATATACATTTCCTCCCAGTCAAATAACACCTCGACTTTAAAATCCTTACCCCTATTTTCAAATCCCTCCTTACAACTGTAATGCTTTGTAGCCTTACTGTCCTGCAATATATCTGCAGCTTTCTAATTTTGGCCTGGTGAATATGCCTGATTTTAATCGCTTCACCATTGGTAGCCACGTCTTCAGCTGCCTGAGCTCTTAGCCCTGGAATTTCTTCCCTAAATATTTCCACCCCTCTTCCTTCCTTTTAAGGTGCTGATAAACTCCACTTCTTTGACCATCTGCCCTAATATCTCCCTCCGGGGTGCGGCGCCAGGCCAGGTTTTGTCCGGGAAGTATCTTAGCAAGTTGGAGCCCATACACAGAAGCACGTTGCTGCTGCTCCTGTTGTTCTGTTGGGTATGAGTCACAGAATATAAATGTGTGAAGTGCTAATTGCTGGGTTTCACTCAAAGAAGCATTACAGAATAATGCCGTCACAATAAAATTGTATCAGGTAGATTCACTTTGAACTCATTCTTGCAGAGCTTGTAGTTGTCAATTCCCCACTTATATTGTTGTCATTGTATCTGATTTATTATTCAATTCACATTAGTTAAACTACCGTTGCAAAATTCCTACCAAAATAACAGTGTGTGGTGAATGTAATTCACACTGTATTGTATTGTGTCCTTGTGGGCTCTGTCTATGAGCCGTTGCACGGCTCTGCCCACAGGGGGAGTTGAGGAGCTTGTACAGGGCTCCACCCTTGGCTCCGCCCATGGCTCTGCCCATGGCCCCTCCCACTACCAGAAGTATAAAGTGTGAGCCTGTCCTCAGTTCTGGTCGCAGGCAGGTTCAGTTGTAAGTCTATTAAAACCACAATTTACTTCCAATCGTGTCTCGGGTGAATTGATGGTCACATCACAGTGCCTTTAGGGTTTTCAGATCAACAGTGATAGGACATGCTGGCGATTTGATGTGCTGTGCCACAGACTGCACAGCACTATCTTAATCCAAGTAGAAATTATAAAACGAGTCTGAAACATGATATTATACTTCCCATGCCACAACAGAAGTTGATGTCAAGGGGTGGAGCAGCACAAAACCTCTATTTTGTATCACAGATCTGCATTTAAAAAAAAAATAAAAGCACGCAAAATATCTACACAATGGACTGGATTTTCCCTCTGGGTGGATGGATGGATTTGTTTATTTCACATGCACCGAGGTACAGTGAAAAGTATTTTTCTGCGACTAGCTCAGACCATTTAGTACATGAAAATAAAATAAAAATAAAATATATAATAGGGCAACACAAGGTACACAATGTAAATACATAGACAGGCATCGGGTGAAGCATGCAGGAGTGTAGTATTAATCAGGTCAGTCCATAAGACGGTCGTTTAGGAGTCTGGTAACAGCGGGGAAGAAGCTGTTTTTGAATTTGTTCGTGAGTGTTCTCAGACTTTTATATCTCCTTCCCGATGGAAGAAGTTGGAAGAGTGAGTAAGCCGGGTGGGAGGGGTCTTTGATTATGCTGCCCACTTTCCCCAGGCAGCGGGAGGTGTAGATGGAGTCAATGGATGGGAGGCGGGTTTGTGTGATAGGCTGGGCTGCGTTCACAACTCTTTGAAGTTTCTTGGAGTTTTGGGCCGAGCAGTTGCCATACCAGGCCATGATGCAGCCAGATAGGATGCTTTCTATGGTGCATCTGTAAAAGTTAGTAAGAGTCAGGGTGGTCAGTGTGGCGGATAGGGGAAACAAGGGTTGGGCCAGAAACCTGTTCCAAAGTCTCACTCACCAGGACTTGCGGAGAGGTGTTTGTTAATTGGCAAGGAGTCAGGTTGCACCACCAAGGGTGGTGGGCAGACACTTGAACCTGGTGGGGGGTGGGGGTGGAGGAGGGGGGGGGGGGGTGTCACCAATCAACGCTTTCCAGATTGTGAGGTGGTAACAGGCTGCAGTGAAAAATAACTAAGTAAGCCCATCGTGTCTGCACCGGCCCCCAAAAGAGCTACCCAGCTGGTATCATTCTCCAGCCCTATCTCTGTAGCCCTCTCAATTCGTCACTTTCAAATATATATCCAGCTCTCTTTTGAAACCTCCTATGAAAAGCCCCCTTCACCACTCTTCCAGGCAGCACATTCCAAATCCTAACAACTCTGAGTAAAGAATAATAATACTAATTATCGTTTATTATCACAAGTAGGCTTCAATGAAGTTACTGTGAAAAGCCCCTAGTCACCACATTCCAGCGCCTGTTCGGGGAGGCCGATACGGGAATTGAACCCACGCTACTAGCCTTGTTCTGCATTATAAGCCAGCTGTTTAGCCCACTGTGCTACATAAACACCGTCTCATCTCCTCAACTCACTCTTAGCTCTCTAGTTGACCATCTGGAAATTGTGACCCCTTAGTCACTGACATACCAAATAGCGGAAACAGAATATCGTTCTTTACACTGTCAAAATTGTTCATAATTTTGACCACAATAAGGTCACCTCTTAATCTTCTTGCTCCAGGGCAGCATGGTGGCGCAGTGGGTTAGCCGTGCTGCCTCACGGCGCCGAGGTCCCAGGTTCAATCCCGGCTCTGGGTCACTGTCTGTATGGAGTTTGCACATTCTCCCCGTGTCTGCATGGGTTTTGCCCCCACAACCTAAAGATGTGCAGGCTAGGTGGATGGTCCATGTTAAATTGCCTCCTTAATTGGAAAAAATGAATTGGGTACTCTAAAAAATTTTTTAAATAAAAATCTTCGTGCTCCAAGGAGAACAAGCCCAATTTCTCAAATCATTCTTGAGGTCAAAGTTCAGTCATGATCTTATAGGGGGGCTGGCTGTATGGCTGAATCCTGCTCTTATTTCTTATGTTTTTATGCAATGTTTAATTCCAGTTTCTGATCAAATGTATTTGCACTGAAATAGGGATTAAATGGGTTGATTTTAAGTGTCAAGAACAAAATAGTCAAATAAAGACACCACATAAAAATGGGGGTGAAGGTTCCAACAGCAGAAGGCCAGTGGCAGAATGAGAAACGGGTAATGTTACAGAGATAAAAAGTAGGTCACCTATGTGACAGTGAGTGGAGTGCAATGGGTTAATAGAATAGATATGCTGATGAGTGTTGTAGGCTATGATGTATCGTTGATATCAGCAGTCGGGCAGCACTTAGATGCAATGTGCATTCACAGCAACCCACCTTGTATACATTGTGTAAATAAACTCACTATTAGTAAGTATCTGATTAGGCTACATTCCCTCGAGGGGTGGCAAGGTGGTGCAGTGGTTAGCACTGCTGCCTCATGGCGCCGAGGACCCGGGTTTGATCCTGGCCCCGGGTCACTGTTCGTGTGGAGTTTGCACATTCTCCCCGTGTCTGAGTGGGTCTCACCCTCACAACCCAAAGATGTGCAGGGTAGGTGGATTAGCCACGCTAAATTGCCCCTTAATTGGAAAAAAAAATTGGGTATTCTAAACTTATTTTTTAAAAGGCTACAGTCCCTCTTCACAAGATACAAGGCCCATCAAACAGTAGGATATGGAGGTTGGAAGCTCATTTCATGCTCAATTTGGAGGTTCCAATCCAGAAAGCCACTTGATGAAGGATAATACTGGAGTGCATCTTTACTCAATCATACATTCATTTACAGAGTGACACATTACAAACATTCACCTCCTAACGCAACTACACCCCAGTTTGGTATGTTTATATTTTTATGTGACATCCTAATTAATGCCTAATTAACCACAGTGCCAGAGAGTCATAGAGCTTTACATCACAGAAAGAGGCCCATCGACCCATTGGGCTGGATTCTTCCACCTCTCCCTCCGCAAGATCGCCACGGGCAGGATGCAGACCACAGAAAGGCCCATTGACCTCGGGCGGGACTTTCCGGTCGCTGGGCGGGCATGGCCACATAATCCCTCTATTGTGTCTGTGCGGCCATCAAACACCTATCTCTTCGAATCCAATTTTCTACCACTTGGTGCATAGCCTTGTGTGAATATGCAATTGGCACAGGACACGTTGCAAGGTATTATTTAGAAGTAGGTTGATACAGAGAGATGTTCCTTCTGTAGTGTCTTAACAATGGGGCTAATATTTGTCTTTGCTTTCTGAGAAGTAAAGTGGTGAGAGGATTGCCCACCCTTTATGGAAATTGAGCAATTTCTACTAGTGGAAAATCCACTCTGTTACTTTGTTGCCCAGATAGCAAAATTGAAAACTATCCCTAAGTGCCTTCACCCCAAACTCAAAAGAGCATCCTCTCATTTACGAATGAAACTTTCTTATTTTTTACTTCAGCCATTTATACCAATTAGGTCTGTGTCACTGGGTTATGAATCCATGCAATACTGGAGATCTAGCATTGTTGTAAATATTGGAGAGAGTTTGAACTCAATACTCTGAGGTGAATTGAAATCCAAGTTGGAGAGGTTAAAAGTTCCCTCACCCTCCAGACTCGCAGCCAAGAAGCGAGGTCTTAATCATTAAACTCAACCTCAAGGAGGCTGATAAACATTGGTGCAATGAAAAACTATGTGACGATGTGTGGTGTTGATGGAAAACAATTCTTAATGTTGTGCTGTTCCAAACAGTCAAAGAGTTTGCGAGAAAGATGGCTCCTGGAGGGAGTAGCCAACATCTATCCTCAAGAACAAGAAGCAATGAAAAAGCAACACCAGGAAGATGAGCTTCAATCCAGGAAACTGGAACAAAGTATTCTCAGGTAAACTCCAGGGTTGACGGATATATGTTGTAGTTTTGTTACTAAAAGTGAAAAAGCATTTCAGCGCATTATCAATTGTTTCCAGTTGAGCAAGACGTTCCAAATGAAGCCATAATCACGAGAGAACAGCAGATAATTTTGACCTAAGTGGCCTGCAAGGAAGCTTGAGGGATGAGGTGCATCACTGGTTTGACATTTCGCTTAATGTTATTCTCCAATGAAAACAATTAGGTGGAAAACCAACGTTCGACCTGATCCTTTGGGTTTCTCAGCCAGCGAGTTAAGTTAAAGTTACAGTTGGCCCCATGTCCATGAAGTGTATTAAAGAAAATATGCTGGAAAATCTCAGCAGGTCTGGCAGCATCTGTAGGGAGAGAAAAGAGCTAATGTTTCGAGTCCAGATGACTCTTTGTCAAAGGTTTGACAAAGGGTCGTCTGGACTCAATACGTCTTTTCTCTCCCTACAGATGCTGCCAGACCTGCTGAGAGTTTCCACCATTTTCTTTGGTTTCAGATTCCAGCACGCAGTAATTTGCTTTTATACATGAAGTGTATGCTAGGTTCAGTAAATGAGCTGTATTTTTCTGCTGTAGTTTCCTAATCTATAAAGCACAGATTCCGCAATGAAATGAAATGAAATGAAAATCGCTTATTGTCACGAGTAGGCTTCAATGAAGTTACTGTGAAAAGCCCCTAGTCGCCACATTCCGGCGCCTGTCCAGGGAGGCTGGTACGGGAATTGAACTGTGCTGCTGGCCTGCTTGGTATGCTTTAAAAGCCAGCGATTTAGCCCAGTGAGCTAAACCAGCCCCTCATCTCAGTCCAATAAAATGCATGTATATCTTTTCCCTGCGGACTCCTGGTAGCTTCCTTGCCCCCTATGAACTGGCACCAGTAACCACAATTTGTGGCCTCTGGGAGGAGGCAAACACCCCAAGATGTGACCTTAAGTTAGGACATGTAAATGGAGGGCCTTGCACCTATCTACACACACTCTGGTGAGGTCAGCATCACTGGACCCCTGTGGAACCAGGACAGTTTGCTTTTCACACAAACCTTTACATCAGTTGTTCAACTTGAAGATGAGCGGGCCTAGAAATTTGACTGTGTTAGAGCGGGACACATGCCCAGTGAGGTCCCAAGGCTACTCTTGCTTAGTTGCAGTGAGCTGCATTTTCCAATCATGGCTCCAGAAATGCTCACTAGTGGTGGAGGGTAGTTGTGATCATTTAAGAGAATTTAACGGGTCTGGGGGGATGGAAATAAGGGAATCAATCTGGAGCCAACATTAACCTGTAAATTAATGTAGACCTTCCTGCAACCTCTGCATTTCCGTGTCCAATTTGCACATGTACACACTCCAGATGTTGGTGTCTGTTTTAGTGGACTAATGCTGGTTCACTGCAGGCCTTGGGTGACTGTCTGTGTGGGGTTTGCACGTCTACACATTTCCATGTCTTCGCCGTGTCTGCATGGGTTTCCTTTGGGTGCTCTGGTTCCTTCCCACAGACCAAAAGATGTGCAGGTTAGGTGGATTGGCCATTCTGAAATTGCCCCTTTGTTTCCAAAGATGTGTAGGTTAGGAGGGTTTGATGTTCTTTGTTGAGTTTCTCAGGATGAATTAAAGTTGTAGTGTAGCCAATGATATCAAGCTATAGTATATCAAGCTAGTTTATTTACACTACACTAATTATGCTTCTAACATGTTACAAAGTGTTAACTAATAAATAAGATATATGCTGCAGAAATCTATACTACTACTCTTAACTCACACCTACTCCAAGCTTCTCCTTACTTCTTCTTACAACTTCTCTCCCTGACGTCTGAGAGGCATTCCCTTTTATAGGTCTGCTCTCCAGCTCTATCTGATGGTAGAATATAGTATCACATTAACTCTTAATGTGGCAGATATTACACATAATGTCACAGTGGGGTTACTGGGCTACGGGGATAGGGTGGGGGAGTGCGCATAGGTGGAGTTCTCTTTCAGAGGGTCAGTGAAGATTTGATGGGCTGAATGGCCTCCTTCTGCACTGTAGGGATTCTGTGGATTCTATGGTTCTAAACCCTGCCAGCTTTACAGTCATTATTACCACATAATCTGCATTGCTGATCTATTCAAACAACTGCTGTTTGGCATCTCACACTTGCATCATCCCTCCCAGCGAGTAGACATAGCAATCTGCTGGGAATTTGAGCCTCACAATGACTGGCGGCTTGTGTTGTTTCATTTCCCTGGATGTGTTGAAAGGAAGCAGGGATTATTCAGGCACAGCTGCTGCAGTCAATTGTTTAAATTCTTTTAGGGTTAAGTTATAGAAAGCTGAAAGGAAAGTTACTTATGCTTGCTATTACGACAGCATTAAATCATAATGGTGCTATCAGTATGGAATGATTATCAAAGCTCTGTTAAAATTCTGTGAACTGAAACAAAATTGATTGAAGCCTCCTTGAGCAATGAGATTACCAGGTTCGACGCAAAGCAGTGTTTTGGGTGTTCAAGGGATAAAATTAGCCCATGTCTAATAAGAACACATATTTGCATATTAAAACTTTTCCAATTGACAAAATTGTGAATCGAACGTGTTATATATATAAGAGGCACAATCAAGGTCCGCAAGCTTCATCTAATTGGCTTTCTATGTGAAATAAAGTTCCATCAATCCTTTTCTTCTGTGATGTTTTTAAGGATCGGCTTTGTCAAGTTTAAAATGATTAATGGGGAAAATATGTCAAATATTATCTCTATATTTAAACTCTTTCTCAAGTGTATAGCAGTGCAGAAGCAATTTTAGTGACTTCCCAAAGACTAGAATAATTCAGTCTCATTCAAAGATCCATTACATTTCGTATTCATAATGGGTTACAAAGTCTAGTGCTCAATTTGAGTGCATGTTTTAACTAGTTACAGCGATTATACACACCAGCCTGCATTTTCATTCACAATGTGGGTGAATCGAGCCAGCAAATTCACTGCACTCTCAACCTCGGGATAAGTTCCCCAAATAGCGAGATATTCGCTCCGGCAGAGAAGGGAGGGAGCAGAGGGGTGGGGTGGAGGGTTGGATCTTCACCCTGGATTCAGATCAGAAGTGACCCCAGTTGTTTCTTAAATATTAGGTCCACTCACCCTTCACACCCCCTCACCCCCACCAACTCCCCATGTCCAAGCACTCCAACCCATACTTCCCACACATCCCAATGGTCGCTTATAGCCCTATGCCAACTTCCTGACAACGTATAACCTGTGCTCCACTTGCCCCATGGCAACTTAAGGCCCTTATGCCAGCTTAGTGCCTACCCATGCATCCCACCAACCACTCTTTGCCCTTACAGCTTTCACTCTAATGTGCAGATTATTAGGTACCTGAGGCTTTGGAATTCAGCCCCTTCGCCTCAGAGACCTCGGTCGAGCGCCACTTAGCACTGGTCCCTCAAACGGGGTCCAGACGGAATGGCACTCGAGGGGGCCTCCCAGGAGACCAGATGCCTCCAACTGCATGCCCTTTGGGTAGGGTGGTGCCTGGCACTGCTGGTGCCACCTGGGTATCTGGCAGTGCCAACCTGAAACCCTGGCAGTGCCAGTCTGGCACCTTGGCAGTACCACCTGGATGTCAGTCGGCACTGCCAAGGTGACCAGACCCAATAAGTCCCAAGCCTTTTGGGTGGGAAAAATCAGAGATTGGACTCATTTTGGAAGCCAAGCAAAGAGGCATAAAGTGCGGGTCACAAACTTAACTAGGGTGGCCCCATTGTGCACAGGGCAGGCCACCCCCTTCCTGCCCTTTCAGCAACTTTGATGAAGAAATGGCATTCTCAATCTCACTCACCTCCACTACCCAGTATATTGTGACAGTGGAGTTGAATTGAGGTTCTTAAATGGCCATTAATTGGCTAGTCAGTGGTTATCCACCAATGTATTAAGGGGATTTGACGATGGGCAGAAAGGCAGTGGGCTACCCATTCATCCAATTTTCATCCCAAACCCCATCATTGGAAACATTCCCCGCAGAAGGCCTCAAAATCCAGCCCATTGAAATTTATGGAATATATTCTTTTCAACTACCCCAGACACAAGCAGGCAGTTTTTCCCATTTTTAACAGTTATCAATTTAACAAATTTGATAGCTTGATAGTTCTATAGACTTCATCCACCCTGGGCAAGCATTGACAACATCTCTAAAGATATTTAACTCCCTGTTGTGTACAGTAACCAATGCCTCTCTGTATAGCATGCCATATGATTACATGGTGACCTCATCAGAGGCACTTGGGAGTTTTTCCCTCTTATTCTATTTTAGGCTGTGAGCAAGCAACACCTCTGCAATCAACAACTGGTTAAATAACCTACGATGTGGTAACATCAGTCGCAATTCTCCCCATAAATTTCTAAGTTAATTTGTGGCGGGTTTTTACAAGGAGATTCCTGCCAGCTCTGCCGGCAAGTTCCCTACTGTCATTCAATGACACTTAGTCACTTTTTTTAGCCCTGGGAAGTTTCTCACGGGTTTATCCCACACTTAAAAATGTTTTAAACACTAGGGAGCTGCACTCAGAGATTGGCCCGCCATTTTGAAAGGGTTCCCCGAAATCTAAGTGAGCTTGTGGGTCTCCCACAACCCCACACACTACCCCACACCCCCCAAATGAGGACACCCCACCATGGAGTACCTGGGTGTCCCCTCTCTTCAGGCCCCCCCCAAGCCCTTACAGCACCCCTTCCTACCAGGACCCCCACCCATCACCCATCCAACCTCCCAGTGACCCCCTATTTATCTGCCCTGCACACCTCCACCCTTCAAGCTCCCAATCCATCCTCATTTTATGGACATGGCCTCCCTCACTCCCCTGGCCCTTGACCGTGCCACCCTGGGTCTTAGGCACCCTTGCACTGCCACCCTGCCACCCTGGCAGTGCTCATTCTAGCTGTCCAAATTGGAGCTGGCACAAAACTAAACAAGATGAAGATGAATAATATCTCATCATGCAAGCATGCCATAGGTGTGCCCAGGTGAGACATTCTCCACAGGAATGTTGGTGCCAAGAAAACAAATGTCATAATTGTGGCAAGAAGGGCAGCACGGTGGCTCAGTGGATAGCACTGCTGCCTCATGGCGCCGAGGTCCCAGGTTCGATCCTGGCTCTGGGTCACTGTCTGTGTGGAGTTTGCACATTCTCCATGTGTTTGTGTGGGTTTAATTGGAAAAAAATGAATTGGGCACTCATGATTACTCCGGAAAATCCATTCTAAATCTTGCTACCATATTAAAACCACTCCATACATTATTATGTGTGAACCACAATGGAGTTGGACTGTACACTGCAAGAAGCATATACTGAAGAGACAAATCTGCTGAAGAAATCTAAGTTAGGCTGTCGACCCTAAGTTAAAATACAACTTGCATGTGACACATCGCCAAATGGGGTGGGTGTACTGTCTCTCATATAATGCTAAATGGAGTTGAAAGGCACACATGTGTCACTTTGAGAATGTTTTTTTTTAAATTTTAAATAAATTTAGAGTACCCAATTCTTTTTCTTTTCCTATTAAGGGCCAATTTTGCATGGCCAGTCCACTTACCCTGCACATCTTTTTGGGTTGTGGGGGTGAGACCCACGCGGTCACGGAAAGAATGTGCAAGTTCCACAGGGACAGTGACTTGGGGCCTGGATCAAACCCGGGTCCTCAGCACTGTGAGGCAGCAGTGCTAACCACTGCACCACCGTGTTGCCCCTCGCTTTGAGAAATGAAATGAAATAAAAATCACTTATTGTCACAAGTAGGCTTCAAATTAAGTTACTGTGAAAAGAATGTTGACAAGTGCTGAACAGAATCATGCCCAATTGGTAAAAGAAGCATTGAATATAATATTTCGAGTCAAATGATTTAATCATTAGTTGTATGGAAGGCATTTTACCTTGTTAACAGACCACAGGCCTTTGTCAATGATTTTTGGGCCATACAAAAGAACACCCTCTCTGGCTGTGAATTGTTTGTAGAGATGGCCCCTCATCTCATCAGTGCATAATTAGGAGATAAAATACAGAAGATGAGAGCAACATGCAAATGCCGATGTTCTATCATGTTTCCAGTGTGGGACAAAGCCAAATCACAGGAGAACCATGTAAACGTATTGGACTTTTCCCAGGTGGATTTTGTACCTATTACTGCATCTCAAGTGCAAAGACACATGAGGTCAGATCCTGTGATGGGGAAGGTCATGGACATGATCTTGAAAAAATACCACTGCATAATCAGAGGAGGTATCTGAAATTCAAGCCATACAGAACAAGGTAACTTGAATTAACAGTACAAAATGGAGTACTTCTATGGGGGAATCCAAGTCATCATTCCACCATGCTTGCAGAGTCATATTGCACTGGATCAACTCCATGGAGGACATCCAAGTTGTACGTATGAAAGAGCTCTCAAGGAGTTATTTCTGGTGGCCGGGACTATACCCACAGATTGAAGAAAGAGTAGGTTGATGTAAATCTTGTGCCAGGATATGAAATACTCCACCTCTTCAACCACTACATCCTTGGGATGCTCAAAGCAACCACGGCAAAGAGTTCACATCGATTCCACGGGACCAATTGAAGGATATATGTTTCTTGTGCTAGTGGATGGAAATTCCAAATGGTCCAAAATAATGATAATGAAAATGACGGCTACAGAAAAGACAATCAAACATCTGGACAAAATATTTGCATAGGGCAGCACGGCGGCACAGTGGCCAGCACTGCTGCATCACTGTGCCAGGGACCCGCGCTCAATTCTTACCTTGGGTGACTGTCTCTGTGGAGTTTTCACTTTCTCCCCGTGTCTGCGTGGGTTTCCTCTCGTGCTCTGGTTTCCTTCCACAGTCCAAAGATGTGCAGGTTAGGTGGATTGGCCATGCTAAATTGTCCCTTAGTGTCCAAATATGTGCAGGTTAGGAAGGATTATGGGGTTAGAGGGATAGGGTGGGGAGTGAGCCTAGGTAGGGTGCTCTTCAGAGGGTCAGTGCAGACTCAATGGGTCGAATGTCCTCCTTCTGCACTGTAGGAATTATATTTTATTCACAAACAGATTGGCGGAGAAGCTGGTAATCTTTGAAGAATGCCATAAAAGGACCATTAGCTAAGAGAGTAAACACGTTTCTCATTTTCTATATAAACATTGGCCATGTGACAACCCAAACCTCACCGGCAATATTGTTTTCAAAACTTAAATTGAAAATCAAATTTGACTTGTTCTTCTAGACGAACACAACGATCATTGTAGAGCGAGTAAATCTAGTTGTTCGCCGTGAACAGATATCAAAACCAAGAGATTTTGAGCAAGAAGAAAGAGTTTTAACAAGAAGCTACTCTTCACATGAGAAGTGGGTATCTGCCGCAAAGATGGGGTCAATTTCTTAAATTTCTTCTCGTCATCAGATAGAAATTGATGACGAGATAGTTTGGAGGAGATCAAATCCTCGCTTTGAAAAGAGACTTTGCAGAGTGGGTATGTGAGAGGCCAATATGGGGCACGCAAGGTTGGGAAATCCCAAGTCGAAATCAGTTTCTACAACAGTCAAACCAACAGCATCTGTAGAACCTGAAGAGAACTAACTTTATTAGATGATGTACCTGAGCCAAGAGTGGAAAGACTAATGAGAGTGTGAAAACAAAGACTCCTGAATAATGTATTCCGCCTAAGCAGAGCCAACGTCCTGGTTAGGGGCTGGTTTAGCTCACCAGGCTAAATCGCTGGCTTTTAAAGCAGACCAAGCAGGCCAGCAGCACGGTTCGATTCCCGTACCAGCCTCCCCGGACAGGCGCCGGAATGTGGCGACTAGGGGCTTTTCACAGTAACTTCATTGAAGCCTACTCGTGACAATAAGCGATTTTCATTTTCATTTCCACCTATACTGATATATAGATATATATATGTAATTGTATAATAATAATAACTGGTTAAACCCTTACTATTCACAATGAGTAAAAGTTTAAGTTAACATTTGTTGTTGCACTACAGGAGCAAAGTGGAAGGGGTGTTATGTTCTGTAGCCAATGCCTCTCTATATAGTGTGTCACATGATTACTTGGTGAAATCATCAGAACACTTGGGAGGTTTCCCTCTCTTCCATGTTAGACTGTGAGCAAGCAGCACCGCTGTATAAATTCTGACAACTACCTAATACCCTACGGTGTGGCAACCTGGTTATCCTTTGCCTATACTGTGAGTAAAAGTAAAACCCCCCAAAAGCATACATGCTCACACTGTGGGATAAAAGTCCTGCATCAGCAAAAATGGGGCCTCTTTGAACTCAGCACTGGGCTCAAATGGCCCTGCTGAGTTTGAGAGGGGGGAGAGAGAGGAAAAAGGGGATGTGGGTTGGAGGTGAGAGTGAGATTAGGGTAGAGGGAGCGAAGAAGGGAAGATGGGAAAGAGGTATGAGGGTGCCCGGAAGGGCGGCCTGGATGAGCTCCAAGATGACCAGAAGCCTCCTGAACATTTATAGGACACAGGCAGCACTCAGCAGTGTGAGCAGCCAGGAGTCTGTAAGTAGCTCCAGCTGCCAGGTTTTTTGGTGCTAACTCCGGCCCCGGCTATTAGAACACTCGCCGGGCCAGGAATTGCTCAGAATTCTTGCCAGCAGAGTGCTGGCCCATTTGCAAGTCCTGAAATGCTCCAGAAATAGTGTCCCCAGAGGGAACACAAACTGCACGCAATTCAGTCCCGGCGTCAACACTTAGTCTCCAAAACAAAGAATTTTGCCGAGTGAATCAACCTCATTGGAGCCTCATTAGTCAGCAGCAGTGGACCAGGTGTAGGAGAGAGGGTTTCCAAAATACAGGACCAGGAGATCTGTTGGGCAGCAATGGGAGTGTATTCATGGCTCACACCACTTTTTATGGCATCTGGTGAAGCGCTCCTGCTCCCCTCCTCTCATAAGTTCTTTTTTAACATAACCTCGAAGGGGTCACCTTTTCTGTTCCAACACATACTAAGTGGAGCCACAGTGACAAGGCGGTTAGCATTTCTGCCTTCCTGCATCAGGGACCCGGGTGACTTGGCCTTGGGTGACTGTGTGGAGTTTGCACTTTCTCCCCATGTCTGCGTGGGTTTCCTCTGGGTGCTCCAGTTTCCTCCCACAGCCCAAAGGTTACGGGGATAGAGTTGGGGAGTGGGCCTAGGTAGGGTGCTCTTTCAGTACAGACTGGATGGGCCGAATGGCATTCTTCTGCACTAAAGGGATTTTATGGAGTGGCATAAATATGACCCCAATTAGTCTAATAATATGGTGCACATACCATGCAGGGGAACACCTCTCCCATCAATCATCAGATAATAAATTCTTGCACTGCCTGATTTTTGCCAACAGAGGGAGCTCAAATCACCCATGATCTTTCAAGTTTACTCAACTTCTTATTAGATTCCTCTTTTCATATTTCTTATTATTTGACTGGTCGTTCAAATTGTTCTCTCCAGACAGGAGGGAGTCAGGGGCCAAGAGAAGTGAAGCTGCCTGAGGAGAATATTTTTTCCCTTGTGCCTATCCTTTGTTTGTGACTCCACTTATTTGAATGTGATTGGGAGAGCGGATTGCCGCATATTGGCAATGCTAGACTGAATAATCAATGTTTCAATTGGCTTTTGAGTATTATGGAGAATTACAGCAGAGGAACAGGCACGGTAGCACAGTGGTTAGCACAGTTGCTTCACAGCTCCAGGGTCCCAGGTTTGATTCCCGGCTTGGGTCACTGTGCAGAGTCTGCACGTTCTCCCCGTGTCTGCGTGGGTTTCCTCCGGGTTTCTCCGGTTTCCTCCCACAGTCCAAAGACGTGCAGGTTAGTTGGATTGGCCATGCTAAATTTCCCTTAGGTTAGGTGGGGTTACTGGGTTACGGGGACAGGGTGGAGGTGTGGGCTTAAGTGGGGTGCTCTTTCCATGAACCGGTGCAGACTCGATGGGCCGAATGGCCTCCTTCTACACTGTAACTTCTATGATTCTATGAATTGGCCCAATTGGTCTTTAGAATCCAGCCAAATCTCTCCCTATCCTGATCCCATGTCCCTCTTCTACCTCATGTGTACATCAAAGCTCCTTTCCAAGTGTCAATGCTATCTGCTTCAATACTCAATGTAGCAGCAAAACGTACACTTTAGCCACTCTTTAAATAAATTTATCCTGAACTCCATTTAAGCTGTTAGTGACCACCTTATCTTTGCATCCCCTTGCTCTGAATGCACTTTCAGATGGAAATGTCTCCACATGCACCCATCACAATTTTAAAGATTCCTGTGGTCTTCTCTTTTCCAGAGAAAAGAGTTCAGAGGGGTAGCACGGTGGCACAGTGCTTAGCACTGCTGCCTCACAGCACCAGGGACCTGGGTTTGATTCTGACCTCAGATGACGGTCTGTGTGATGTTTGCACTTCCTCCCTGTGGCTGCGTGGGTTTCCTCCGGGTGCTCCTGTTTCCTCCCATAGTCCAAAGATGTGCAGGTTAGGTGGATTGGCCATGCCCCTTGGTGAGGTTAGGTGGCGTAATGGGGTTGGGGCAGGGTATTGGGACTAGGCAGGGTGCTCGTTCGTTTGAAGTATCGGTGCAGACTCAATGGGCTGAATGGCCTCCCTCTGCACTATAGGGAATGTTTGATTCTTAAGGAGACCAGAACTGCACATTCTGGGTGGAAATATGAGAGGTGCCAGATTCCCCCCTCCCCCAAGCTAAACTGATGGTGCCTGTGGGTGGGTGGGGAGGGGGGAGGGGGGGGAGGGGGGTCAGAGTCTGCCAAGGAGCAATGAGGAAGGAGGGGGCATTTCTGTTCCTCAGGAACATGAAGTCCCTCCTTATCAAGCTGCTGGCCAATCAGAGGCCAGTAGCTCTCCAGAACACCAGGACAAAGATACACTGTTGGATTGGGTGTTTCGCTGGTCTCACTGGGTGCCAGCAACGGGCACAAGAGGCATTGGGTTGGGGTTTGAGAGGCCATGGGAAGAGGGCAACTGAGGGAGCCTCCAATGGGCCAAGTGGGCCCACTCAGGAGGGACACCCTCCCTGCCCACCACAGCATCACTGGGAGGAGGCTGTTAAGTGGAAAATAATTGCCTACTTAAAGGCCTCAATTGGCCAATTGGCAGGCAGTGAGTGAGAGGGCATAGTACAGAAATGTATGCCTCCAATACCCCCTTCTCGAGGGCAATTAGGGATGAGAAGTAAATGCTAGACTTCTCACTCAGACACAATCCCATGAAGAAATTGGTGCAGTGGTTAGCACTGCTGCTTCATGCCGCTGGGGTCCCAGGTTCGAGATCGGCTCTGGGTCACAGTCCATGTGGAGTTTGCACATTCTCCCCTTGATTATATGGGTTTCACCCCCACAAGCCAAAGATGTGCAGGGTAGATGGATTGGCTACGCTAAATTACCCCTTAATTGTAAAAAATGAATTAGGTACTCCAAATTTATTTTTAAAAAACACCTTGGCTTCATTTAATAATCAATTTGATGCTATGATGTGAAGACTTTAAAGTATTCTTGAATGGATAAGTTAAGATACACAGAGTGAATTCTCTCTTTATCAACAACAGAATCACAGTATGATTACAGCACAGAAGGAGGCCATTTGGCTTATTATGTCCCTGCCGGCTCTCTGAAGAACAATTCAGCTAGTTACACTCTCCCACTTTTTCCCTGTGGCCCTGCATTTGTTTTGGTCCTATAGTTACCCACCACCCTTTTTGAAAGCCCCGATTGAATCTGTCTCCACCACAACGTTGGGTAACGAATTACAGATTCATACCACTCATTCAGGAAAAAAAAGGTTTCCCATGTCAACTCTGATTGTGTTGCCATTCACCTGAAGCCAGTGTCCTCTGCCTCGCAATCCTTCAGCCAAAGGAACCATTTTCTCCCTATCAGCTCTTTTCTGATCTCTCATGATTTCAATCTCCTCTCAACCTTACCGTAGCATCTCCTGTCTGTCCGTGTAATTGGGGTCCCTCGTTCCTGTGATCATTCTTGTCAACCTTTTCTGAACCCTCTCTAAAGCCTTTGCATTCTTCCTAAATTGTGCTGCCCCGAATTGAAAACAGTTGTGACCATTTGTAGAATCTCCTGTTGCAAATCTTGGATGTGCAGCTATCAGAAACAGGAATGGAGCTACAATGTGTTGCTACACTGCAAAGTAACAGTAAAAATGTTGGCACAGAACATCCTTTCTGCCACTATAGGTCACTGGTGAGCTTTGTAAGTGCTGTAGAGCTGCCAACCACAAGCTGTTAACCTAGAAGTTTGAAATGCACAGTATTTAAATAAAGTCATGATCCACGCATGACTCGATATTTTCGATTTATTGTTCACTTAATGAAATGTCTACACTATCCTGTACCAATACATATGTTATTGAGTAAATACGTTCATTTCATACTTTTTTATTGGATGTCCTCGCAAACCGCCGTTATATAAAATCTGTAAACGTGACGCAAAGTGAAAGATCGCACCTCACTACCTGGTTGGGCAACATTAATATATTTTATGGGAGTGCCAATATTTTGTCCATAAATGAAATGACAGCAAACTCCAGATGACATGGATGATTTGTACGTGCAACTTTAAAACAAAAACAAATTTATCTTATTTTACTTGAGACAACCTTATTTATGAAATTCAAATACTTTAATTACTTCCCCTCATCTTTTTAAATAATCTCCCTGGACAAGGGGATCAGCTGTCTGTGGGTGTCACTATCTGGCCACCGCCCCTTCAAGATGACAAGGTAATTCTCTGCATTAAAGAAAATGCGAGTGACTTACAAGAATTTGCAAGGTTTATATGTCATTAAATTTGGCAAATTAGCAATATATTTTCAGCGCTTGTGATTCTACCCCGTGCAAATACCACTGAATGCCTACTAGTCCTTTAATTGCTCTGTACAACCTTCTAAACCTGGCAACAAATGTATCCCTTCTCTGTCATACATGATAAAGACATATGATATTCCTAACCTTCAAGAGATTAACTTTATTCAATGTGGACTCTGTAAAATTGGCTATTTATAATGAAGAAACAGAATGTGCTACAAAGATGACCGCCATAGGTCATATGACTTGGCTTGTGCATTCAAAATCAAATCACTGTGAAGAAAATGGGGCACATCCCAGACAAAATGATGTTGACTACATGTATCCTGAGACCATCAGGAAACAATCCTGAATTGAATGGGTGTTTTTTTGAAACAAAACCCCTCTGGAGGGGGTCTTAAAACAGTAAATCGGGATGTGGCTAGACAACCCTAGGTCGGCACCATATTTGGAAGAGGAACTGCCATTGTGAGGGGTCACACGGTAAGGTGGCCATGTTTTTCCCTTTGCAATCTTTAAATTGCTGACTGCAGTAAGTAAGACACAGCATCAACAGAAAGGGCAGTATCACCTATGCCTTATAGGAACTAGAGGCTGTAACAACACAGGGTCTCTAAGGTTGTTCCTTTTCGGATCCACTAACACAAAATAATTACCTCCTGTTAATGAGAGTACAAGCAACAAACCTGGTGACCTTCTGAAAGTCCATTCCTTCAAGAGAATCCTCAAATAACTTTGCCTGTTGAATTCATCTAAACTACACTTCAGTGGTGAGGACACCGTCCGTCTCCTTCACCGGGTCTGCAACTTGTGCTTTCCACGGTCAAACAAACTATCAACTATTCTTTTACTTATAACTCATAAAAGTGCACTATTTTCTTCAATGTACTTTCCTTGAGTGGTGTTTATGTGACTGTGTCAAGGGGTGCCATAGCATTAGATTTCGGGGTGAGTGCATAAATAAGCAATCCTCTTTATTTAAATCCACAAAAAGCTTGCTGCTGACAATTCAAATTGTACACACACTGAAGGGTTATAAAATACACACCTCGTCCTCTTAAAAGTTTATGATTGTTTATTGATCAGTTGGAAGGGAACAGGGATTTCAACAGTTCTCTCTCACCCTGTCTGTAACACCACGTCAGTACCATAAGGTGTGGCATTGAATGGTCCACAACTACAACCAAGTCATGTAGATCTACCCCTTCTTTACCTCACTGCAATGTTTTACATCACATCACAATGGAGGTGTTGGGCAGGCCTGGTAATTGGACAACTGCTTTTGGTTGTGAGTTGTGTGGTTGTGTGGTGAGTTTGGTTGTGTGGTTGTGAGTTCAAATCCCACCAGGGCAAGTTGTGAAATAGAATTCGATAATCCTGGTAATTCTGTGCTTTAGCACCAGTAAACAAGCATGAAAGCTGCTGGATTGTGGAAAACATCCAAGAGTTCACAAACATTTTTCATGGAAGTGATTCTGCCACCTCGATATGGTTTACCTCACATTAACCGCACACTGCGGGCTTGATTTATACTTTGTTTAATGGTGTTAAATGGGTAATATGGGGCGGGATTCTCCGACCCCCCACCGGCATTCCAAATACTAATGCCATAGAAACATAGAAAATAGAAGCAGGAGGAGGCCATTCGGCCCCTCGAGCCTGCTCCACCATTCATTATGATCTTGGCTGATTATCATGTTCAATACCCTAATCTCACCTTTTCCCCATATCTCTTGATCCCTTTAAACCCAAGAGCTATAGTTGATTCCTTCTTGAAATTACACAACGTTTTGGCCTCAACTACTTTCTGTGGTAGCGAATTCCACAGATTCACCACTCTCTGAGTGAAGACATTTCTCAGCTCAGTCCTAAAATATTTACCCCTTATCCTCAAACTATGTCCCTTAGTTCTGGGCTCCCCCACCATCGGGAACATTCCTTCTGAATCTACCCTGTCTAATCAGTCTGGTAAACCTTCGCTGCACTCCCTCCATAGCAAGAACATCCTTCCTCAGGTAAGGACACCAAAACTGCACACAATCATGCTACCAATGAAAAGTTTCAGGAACTTAGATTGAGGGAAGGTTTTTGCCTGTGGCTTTGTAAGCTGCAGTGACATTTGTGATCATGACAGAAAGGTCTATTTTCTAACAAACTTATCAATGTATTCTAAAAGATGCACTTGCAATTTTTCTGGAATAACATCAAAGCAATTTTTAACCGTACATTTACAATATTGCTCCCCTTAGAGCAAATAAAGGAAGTCTTATCCATTCCTGCTTACAAGTGAACAGTTTGTCATTGCGCACTGTAGGTTGACTGCCATGGTAAAGTATACTGCTTATTAAGTTAGATTGAACACAATCTGAATAGACAAGAGCCCTTAATAGATCGCAACTGAAATTTCCCTCGAGCTACTTACGACCTCAATGCAGTGGCTCAGGGTCACATGGAAAAATACTTGTTCTGGACAAGATTTTCCATTTCCTGATTGATCTCACAATCTATTCTCGGCACACTGTCGGACTGAATAACTGTTGCCTTGGGGTTGTTTCCATCCCTTGAATCTTTCAAACAATTTTTCAAACGACTAAAAGACAAACAATGTTGGAATATGTTCATGGCGTCAGGCAATATCTGTGGAGGGAAAGAGGCCCCAGAATTCCACTCCCAGGTTGCGTGCGCAGGGATGAGGGAATTTTCAGCTCTGCGAACCCAGCCTTTGAAAAATGGCTGCCCGCAGTTGGGATTTTTCTTTCCGACGGGTACGGGAGGCGGCCTTGATTGGAATTCAGGCCCACCACCATTAATGAATGCAGAGGCTGTCAGCTGTGAGGCAGGCCTGATGGAAGGTCTATCCCTATTCGCCAGCACTCGGCTTAGGTTGTTTAAAAATAAATTAAAACAAAAAACCCTCAACCGTTCCACACACTCCTCATTCCCTAGCTGTGCCAACCTATGACATCTCATGCCCCCCTGCCCACCCCCATAGCCTCTCAAACCCTCTATGCCAGCTCCTTCCTCTCTACTCCACAACCTATCACACCTTATAGTCTCTATAACCCATGCAAACACATGCACCCCATCCACTATCCTTTTCCCACGGCCCTTCCATGCTGACGCATTTAACATTGTAACAGTTACTTGATAGCTTGCCAGTTCCTTGACAGTTTGGAAGTTACACTGCAACTCTGACAGTTCCAATGAGTAGATGAATTTTTTATGCATGATCATATTCATTTTTGACAATCCTGAAGGGTGCATTATGTCTCACAATTGTGCCCCAGGACCATATCCAAATGGGTGTCCTTCCTTTCCAAAGGGGTACTCTGACTACCTAAATGAACCCACAAATCCGCCTAGTCCAGACCAGCTTTATCCTTATACAAACTGCACATATTGGGTTTCATACTACTCGCCTAACAAATTCCCACTTCAGTGGAGGCAACTGATGAGTGAAGTGGCCACCTATCTCCGTAAACCACATATGTGCAATCCTTGATCCAACTGCAGTTCCGCTGAACCTCTCCGTTGAAGCAAAAATCTGGGCCAGTGCCAATCTTTCCAGTTGAAGGTTTTGAAGCACAGGTGAATGGACAAACAGGGGTGATAGGTTCATCAGTAATTGCTTGTAGCTTTCATTCAGAAATCGAGCTTGGTCTGTCAAATTCCTTCTTTACAATTAACAGAATGAGGAAAAGAGTAGAATTCAGAATGGGATGGACAACCCTGAAATTACACAAGGAGTAATCACGGCCAGTTTAATATTTAAAGGCACCAGTTAGACATGGGGTATATCACTTCTTGTACCCAGAGGAAATTTCCTGTGATTTATTCAAAATGTTCCTCATATATCCTTAAATGGGCCTGGTTCAAAAATGGAAGAAGTCCATAAACAGATTCGGGATGGTTTAATGGCAATTAAGGCTACTCTTGTTGGAAACATATATTGAAAAATCCAGATATGATTTCCCGTGAATGGTATTCCATATATTACCTAAAAAGAGAAACAAATATAAGTGCAACTTTCATTTTCACAATATGATGGTCTTCTATACACCATGCAGAAACCTATCTAACTGAATCCATCAATTCTCTTAATATATGAGCATCATTTCAAACTTGTGTGACTATTTCAACTGCACCAGAAATGTATATCCTAGGTGAAAAATGTGAAACTTCAGATGTAGACATTTTGCAGCAAAGTTAGAAAACCTGTATGAGTATTACTGCTTTATAGTTGATCAGTTTTCATTTATTTTGGAATTAGAAAGAGCTGATATGTTGAGGAAAAATGTAAAGCAAATCGAAAATATGGTGCTGGTTTCAGCTATGCATTACCCTCAATATTTAATGGTGCACAGATTTTATTCTCTGCACAATCTGTGTCACGTCAATATTTTTAAAAATATAAACACTAGAAGAGTGCTGAACAATAAGTGACGGGTTTTGAAGAGGACTTTTAAAGCAGTCCATGACATGCAGAGGAATTGAGGGAGGCAGAGAGTAGGATCCAAAAGGTCTTGAGTAAAAGTGTGAAGAGGCCAAAGACAGAGGATCTAAAGGCCCCATCGTGGCAGGAGTGGGGTGGAAGATACAACCAGCTATTCAAAGGTCCGTTAACTTCAATGGGACTGGACAATCCCGCCAGCGGGAAGCACCATAAAATTCCGGCCGAAGAGTTCAGAGCAATGTAAGGCCAGAAGAGGATCTGGCGGAAGATCGGAAGAGGGTCTGGAGGAAGATTGGAAGAGGCCAGGGAGGGATTTAATAATAAGGATATGCACATTTAATTTGAGGCATTGGATGATGTCCATCAGCAAGGATGGAGATGGTGAGCAAGCTGAACAAGATAAGTAAAGCTGAGTTTTGGATAAGTTGGAGTATACGAAGGATAGAGAATGTGAGGCCAACAATGAAAGCATTTCAGTCGGCAAATCTGCAGGTAACAAAAACCCCATGAATTTCAACAGTGGTGGGGAACTCTCAATTTATGAAAATGGTTAATGTGTTCAAAGGCACTATTGTGCTTCTGTAATCAATCTTTAGTTTGCAATTCAATGAAAGTTAGTAATATCAGCTATGTAAGCCATATTCTGGGTTAAATCTTACGCTCCCCTGAGGCGTATTTCAAAGCGGATGGAGTGGTTTTAATTAAATCCAGCACACATCTTCCTGCTGCCTACCCACCTGTATAAAATCTTACCTGGGGTGAAGGAGGCGGGGTGGTTGGTGGAGGTATCTGGCATCTCATCTACCCACCCTTTACCCTATCAAGGCCTTTCAGCGGATACTTAAGGAACTCACCCTGCCCCCACCACTATTTCATCCTCATTACGATAGGTACGTGATGGCTGGTTCAAGCACAATGAAATGAAAATCGCTTATTGTCACGAGTAGGCTACAATGAAGTTACTGTGAAACCACATTCCGGCGCCTTCCCGGGGAGGCTGGTACGGGAATTGAACCGTGCTGCTGGCCTGCTTGGTCTGCTTTAAAAGCCAGTGATTTAGCCCAGTGAGCTAAACCAGCCCCTCGGCCAAGGAGGCTATTTTTGTCTGAGCCAGCCATCAAGCCACCTACCTTGATGTTGGGGGTGAGAACCACAGTAGCTTGTAAAATCCAGCCCTATTTTGATGTCATTTGAAAAGCAATTGGGCAGGATGCAGTCATGCTGATAATAGACAGGATGATTATAACATTCAATCACTAAAACTGGAATCTTACTGGATTATTTGGGGGATTGGAGGAAAATTTCGCAGCATTTTATGTTCTTCAGAGTTTTATTTCTTGTTACCTTCCTCCCTCAAGAGACTATACAAGTTAAGTAAAATTCATAATGGTCTTAGGAAAGAATTGACTGCACAGGCTATTGCCATTCCTTTAATTTTAGTTTTTGTTTTCCAACATATTTGTTTCAAGGCTTCTTTAGAAACAAAATAGGTGGTGAGAAATTTGTATGAAAAATATATGAATCATATCAGATGCAGCTCACATGCCCACAAAACCTTCTTGGGAATAGATAGTGAGGTTTTTATGCTAAACTAGACAATATTGTGGTATATATGCTATGAAACCCATCACAGAGTATGTGAACTGATGCTACCCAATATAACAATTAATTAACATGATACAAACTACTGATTATATACATAGACTATCCATTCGACACACTACTAAAATGCATTAATCAATATACCTAATATACTATGCCATATTTCCATTATAAACAATGCTTAATGTGGGCTTCAGTCTGGTGACCACATAATGCTATCCGATCTCCAGACTGCTGTTGTTTACAGAAAACAAATTTGCTAAGGGACAAAGTTCATATCAAATTTCTAACTGGCATAAAACTGTTGGTACTATCTGGATATGGCACAGTGGCACAGTGGTTAACACTGCTGCCTCACAGAGCCAGAGACTCGGGTTCGATTCCAGCCTTGGGTGACTGACTGTGTGGTGATGCACGTTCTCCCTGTGTCTGCGTGGATTTTTTCCGGGTGCTCCGGTTTCCTCCCACAGTCCAGAGACGCGCAGGTTAGGTGGATTGGCCACGCTAAATTGACCCTTAGTGTTCAAAAGGTTAGGTGGGGATAGGGTGGGGACCTGACCCTAGGCAGGGTGCTCTTTCAGAGCGTCGGTGCAGACTCAATGGGCCGAATGGTCTTCTTCTGCACAGTAAGGATTCTATGTTTCGTGAGAGAGAGTGTATTTATCTGCAAAAATACAGCTTATCACTAATTTTAATATTAAATTTTGAAATTGAACATTATTTATAGGCTTGAAGAGGAAATCAAATATCTTGAGAGCCAAGAAGCCCAAATTTCATTTAATGAACAATTATTATTGAAGAAACTGAAAGCAGCAGAAAGATCTACAGCAGATATAATAAAGGTAAAATATTCAAAATTATTTAATAAGTGACTAAAGCAAATGTGTTGCTTTTGGAACACAATCCATTTTAGCTTTCATTTTTAACATTTGGGCCGTACATTGTAATGTAGTCAAAACAGACCATAAGACGTAGGAGCAGAAGTAGGCCATTCGGCCCATTGAGTCTGCTACACCATTCAACGAGATCATGACTGATCTGATATAATCCTCAACTCCACTTACCCATTTTATCCCCATAACTTTTGATTCCCTTACTGATTAAAACTCTGTCTATCTCAGCCTTTAACATACCTCACGATTCAGCCTCTATAACTCTCTGCAGTAAATAATTCCACAGATCCACAGCCCTCTGAGAGAAGAAGTTCCTCCTCATCCCTGTCTTAAATGGGTGACATTTTACTCTGAAATCATGCCCCCTGTTCCTAGACTCACCCACAAGGGGAAATTAATCTCTCTGCATTTACCCTGTCAAGCCCCCTGAGTATCCTCTATGTCTCCAATACGAGAATTAAGATAAAAGACAAGTTAATTTGTTGTTTTTGCATAATGCTAGGCAGGATGCGTCAGGAACTCCCTATTCATTGTCAAATATTATAAGGTTGTGAACATCAATGCAAGCTGTAGAATAGAGGAGGACAGGATCTGAGTTCAACAATCCCGATCTAAAAGTCTCACAGACCTTTAAACTTGGCATACTGACTGAGTTTGTAAGGGGTTTAGGGGCACAGGTAGGATCATATTCACTCCCTTGTGAGAAAACTATTTCTTACATACTGGTTTACCTTTTAAGGGGTTTAAGGGGGCAGATGAGAACATTTTCACTTTATTATAGGAAAACTTTAACTTTTACATACTGAGTGGCTGTTTAATGGGTTTTAAAGGCTGCAGATGGGGAGAGCAGCCAAAAGAGCCCCATCCCAGGGAAGACACCCAACCTGAGTCCCTTCAGCCCAGCACAAACACCCCCGGTCCCCCACCTCCCATGAAGGATTCTCTGGTGGCAGTCGATTGGAGAGTACTTACCATCTTCATAAAATCGTGGCATCCCTACAGTGCAGAAGGAGGCTATTCGGCCCATCGGGCCTGCACCGGTCCTCTGAAAGAGCACTCTACCTTGGCCCAATCCCCCCATTCCATCTCTGTAACCCCACCCAACCTTTGAACACTAAGAAGCAATTTATCATGGCCAATCCACCTAACCTGCACATCTTTGGACTGTGGGAGAAAACCGGAGCATCCGGAGGAAACCATGCACACACACGGAGAATGTGCAAACTCCACACAGTCACCCGAGGTTAGAATCGAACCCGGGTCCCTGGCTTTGTGAGGCAGCTGTGCTGATCGCTGTGCCACCATGCCGCCCAGCAGATTGCAAGTTGCCAGGTTGACACTGGTAAACGTCCAGGCCTAAAGCCGGGGAATAACGGCAGGCTGAAGGGGGCAAGGGGGCCTGTGGGGATGGGAGGGGAATAAGGGGGGTGGTTTCTGAAGGAAGGTGAGGGGAACGGCTCACCAGGAGTTAGGGGGTGTTGGTGCCCTGCCTGTGATCCGGTGTGAGGGGGGCTGTAGCAGTTAATGTAGATCAAAGCACCCTTTGAAAACGGCGCTCAAGAGATGGGGGATTGAAGAGCTCTGACATTCAGAGAGATCTGGGTGTCCTCGGTGCATGAATCACAAAAGGCTAGAATTTAGGCATAGCAAGTAATTCGGAATCTTTGAATATTTGTAAGGCAGAACTAGATAGATTCTTGATAAACAAAGAGATGAAAGGTTGTTTAGAGTAGGCAGGAAGTTACAATCAGATCGACCATGATCTTATTGAATGGCGGAGCAGGCTCGACAGGCCGGGCGACCTACTCCTGCTCCTAATTCATAAGTTGAACGCCATCTAACTGAAAAAGTTTCTAAATGTTATTTGTGGCGGGTTTTTGCTGGGGGTTCCCCACCGCTATCGAACAACACTGGGGAGTTTCTCACCTGTTTAGCCCGCACTTAAAAATGTTATTTAACGTTGGGGAGCTGAGCTCAGAGTTTAGGCCGCCATTTTTCAAGAGTGCTCCAATCTCTAAGTGAGTTTGTGGATCCCTCACACCCTCACCCATGGGCAATGTCATCCACCGCACTCATGGGCATTACCCCACACCCCCCAAATGAGGACACCCCGTTATGGGGTCCTTGACGGCCCCCTCTTAAGGCTGTCCCATGCCCCATTGCAGGTCCCCCTTCCAGGATCCCCACCCACCACCTCCCCAACCTCCCTGCACCACCACCCACACCCTACATACCCCCCTCCATCTTGCTTTCATGGGCATGGCCTCCCTTGGGCCCTCACCCTTGGCAGTGCCACCCTGGCATCCAGACACCCTTGCACTGCCACACTGGCAGTGTCCCTGCCTAGATTGTGCCTGTTGTAACTTTGAGTTGACAGTCGTAACAGCTGAGCCAAACTGGCACGTTGTAATGCACCAGCTGTTCTGGTGTGGGCCTGGTAGAATCAAGAAGGGCTATGCTAACTTTAAATAATCCATGCATGCAATCCATGCTCAAGCATCAGATTTACAAGTCCTGGCACGCCTTTGAAAACAGTCAACTGTTCATTAAATAAATTGGCTTAACACATCTTTGCTCATTAACATGCCAATGTAAATATCAACGTTATACATTCTTCAGACTTTATTACTGTAAATATAAAGTTGTTTGAAATTAAGGGTTCAATGTTCAAATGTTTTTCTTACGTCATACCAGGACTCTCTGTTTTCTGTTTTATGTGAAGCATTTCTACATGTTTCCATAGACAAGACAAAGTGCTGCATAAATGTGACTGCTTGTCTCTCTGCAGATGCCCCATCAATTGTAAAAAAAATGTTTTAAACTATATTTTTTTCTAAACTATACTTGAAATGGCTAATAATTAATGTACTCTGAAGCAGAACGGACTAAGGGTTTTGATGTAGAATAATAGAATCCCAACAGTGCATAAGAAGGCCATTCGGCCCATCGAGTCTGCACCGACCCTCCGAAACAGCTCCCTATCTAGGCCCACTCTGCTACCCTATCCCCGTAAACCCAACTAACCTTTGGACCCTTAGGAGAAATTCAGCATGGCCAATCCACCTAACCAGCACATCTTTGGACTGTGGGGAGAAAACCGGAGCAGCCCGAGGAAACCCACGCACACAGGGGGAGACGTGCAGACTCCACACAGGCAGTCACCCAAAGTGGGAATTGAACACAGATCCCTGGTGCTGTGAGGCAGCAGTGCTAACTACCGTGCCGCCATGCCATCTCAAATATAATCACACCACCTAAAAACTGAAATATTTAATGTATTTACTCACGTCTTGGGGCCCCGTGTGTGTAAGGCATAATAAATAAATACTAACCGTTTCAGAATAATAATTTAAATATATCAGGAAGATACGTGTTTTTGCATTATTTGGAGGACATTTTAAAAACATTTTTGGGTTCCAAAAATAATAATACAATCTGAGTTGAGACAATTTCAGGTGTTACTTTAACAATCCAATCCAAGCATCTTTTATATGCAGAATAAAATCTATTTTATATATGCTATAGTATCATTATTTTTCTGGTAGCACATTCAGTTTTGCAAAACCACAAAATTAATCTTAATTGTTTTGTGACAGGCAGCACACGCCGAAAACGATGAAGGTAAGAAAACGAACCTTCACATTTCTTTCATCGATTTTGCAACAATAACCTATGAATTAATGTATTATATTATTAATTATTTCTGTTACTTTTCGTAGACCATGGGAAGTTTGTATACACAGAAATTCCAGACCGTCCAAAATCATTTACACCTCAAAACCAGCAAAGAACAGCTAATCCAGACGCAGGAACACAAGATGTTGGGCAGCCGAAAGAAGGTACAATTGTGATGATGTGTTCAGTTTTCTCTTAAAGGTATTGGTGGGACTTTCTAGGCCTGCCGCCGGGCAACCCGTTGCAAGAGGTCACCGTTGGCGGGACTGGAAGATGCTACTAGCGGGAAGGGCTGGAAAATCCCGCCTATTCTCTTTTTGCAATTAAACAACTAATTCAGCCACATTAGTAGGAATAGCTATTTTTTCTATTTTAAGTTCCATTAAAAAATTAATAGGATCATGCAGTTGTATAGTGCAGAAGGAGCAATTCAGACTCATGGCTGTGCCAACTCTCTGAGTGAAGAATCCAATTAGTCCCGCGACGTGCTCCAACTTCACAGCCATGCAAATGTTTTCCTTTCAAATATTCCCGTACCAGTTTACCCGAACAGGCGTTAGAATGTGACGACTAGGGGCTTTTTGCAGTAACTTCATACTTGTGACAATAAAAGGTTATTACTGTTATTATTCTATATCCAATTCCCTCTTGACGTTAATTTTGAATATTTCTACCACACTGTCACGCAGTGCCATCTAAATCTCAACAACTCATTGGGCTAAAATAAACCTCTCATCTCCCCTCTGTATTTTGTTAGCTTCTATTTCACTGTCGAAGTATGGGACATTAAAATAAGTAGTTTTGTCATATGTTTGAGGGCCAGGCAGGGTCTTTTGGGGCTTGTGTATTCTCCCAAAGTAAGCTGCTTGAGACTGTATTTTGCTAAAATTACTCTTCATTTACAGTTACGAGGTACATGTAGTGATATCATGGTTGTGCTGCAATTCACCGACTGGCCACTAGGAGCCTCATTAGTATATAAGTGAATGTTAGAGCCAGGTGACCGGAGACTGCCTGGAGAGCTGGAAGAGAGGTTGCTTGTGCATATTAATACTGTTATTCATCTTCTGTTTTGTATATAGTTTACCCACAGTTATTGTTAATACATTGTTTATAGTTTTAGCTACAAATGTTCTTGTAATATAAATCAGGCCATCCGACAAAAACATAATATGGTACCAGGGCTGGATGGTATTAAACACTGAGAAAAAACTATCAGCCTGCCACGAGATCCACAGAGCTTTGAAGATTTTGCAAACTGCCACAATTAACAACATGGAGTCATTGAAGCCACCAAATGAGTCTCAGATTTCATAGTAATGTGGACATCAAAGGCATGTGTTTAAACAACAATTTAATCTGTTTCTTACTGCAGTAAATTAAGGAGATCAATCAGATTGCTTTAGGCAGCGATGCTCCTAACAGCGGCAGGGACCGAAGCAATTGCTGTGTTTATTACGTTTAAATTTGTAAACGATGAAGATCGCATAAATTTTAGTGAAGTAATTCGAAGAATTGATGCACATTGCATCCCCAGAAAGAATGAAATTTCTGAGCGCTATGAGTTTAGATTATGTTTACAGAAGGCAGAAGAGTCCATAGACCATTTCATCACGGATTTAAAGTTAAAGGTTAAAACCTGTAATTTTTCGGCAGTGGAATCTTCCATGATTCGGGGCCAGATTGTGTTTGGTGTGAATGAAAATAAGCTGAGGGAAAGGTTGCTGAGGGAATCGGCGCTGTCTTTGGAACAAACAGTGAAGATTTGTCGGGCTCACAAGCTAGCAGCACAGCATTCTAAAGTGTTTCTCGGTAATGGCGGCGTCTTCTTGGAGGAAATCACTCCGTTGCCACCCTTTATCCAAAAAGGAAGGGAAGCTTCCAAAAAAAAAGGTGGGAAAGTTCCTGCAGCTCCTCGCACACTAACAAATAGGTTAAAGATCAGGACAAAATATTTCTGTGTAAAAGATGTGGTCAAAGGCACAAATTAATGGCAGATACAAGGAAAAAAAATCACTTTGCTCAAAATTGTTACTCTAAGCTCAACCAGATCAGTCAGCACAGTGTAAGACACAGTCTTCAGTGATGAAACATCATTGTTTGTTGGAGTAATAACAGAGAGGAATAATTTTTTGGAGACATCAAAAAATTGCCAGCATTTGAAAAAATGCAAACTGAAGCTCCATTTAAAATACATGCAGTTGATGAGGACAAATGGCTGCTATCACTTGAAGTAAATGGTATGTGGTCCAATTGAAGTTAGACAGTGGCGCTAAAGCCAATTTAATTAGCATGACTGATTTTTAAAAATCTAAAAATTCAGGCAACTAGAAGAAGTCAGAAAATATCTCTGAGCGATTATAATAGTTCAAGCATTAAATGTTATGGTGCTTGGGGCCTTGAGTGTGGTGGCGAAGAATACAGTTTACTCCATCCCATTCTATATCGTTTCTGAGAGCTTGGATTTATTATTAGGTGATCATCCTGTGAAGAATTAGGTTTAGTGCAGTTGGTATATAGCATCCACAAAGAATTGGATCAACACTCCAACAATTCTGAGAACATTATCAGAAAATTCAGCGCGGTGTTCACTGATTTTAGTGCACTACCATTCGCCAACGAGATACAATTTAAAGATGCTTTATCTAAAGCACCAATACAAACTATTAGCAGTGAGATTGCTGAAGATGTAGATCTGCATGTCAATCTCTTTTCTGTCCTATCAGCCATATCAGATACAAAACCACAAGTTAGCAAGAAAATAGAAGAACCAACCAATGGGATACATTCCATGGTATGCGTGAAACAAAAAAATGGTGATGCTCGTATAGGCATGGATACCAAAGATCTGAATGAATAAAGTGTACATATTGTAAAAAAATCATTACAGAATGCAATGGACAGCCAATCTGATACTTATCTCACACATTTACGTTACAAAGCATTGCCTGTCACATGGTAGATTGCCAGCAGAGTTACTCATGAATAAAAGGTTGCGAACCACACTTCCATACATGGAAAAGAAGGAGGAGAATGCAATGGAGTACAGGAAATGCAAAACATTAAAGCAAAACAAAAGCAGTTCTATGATAGAGTGCGGAATTCTTCCCTACCCAGCAGGGCAGGGGGTCCAGGCGCCGAGGAGTGGCATTAACCACTCCAGTGTCGGGCCGCCCCACCTTCAGGGGCTAGACCAGCCTTGGAGTGTTTGCGCCCCACCGGCTGGCGGGAAAGGGGCTTGGCGCCACGTCAACCGGCGCCGAAGGACCTCCGCTGGCCGGTGCAAGATGGCGCATGCACGGGAGCGCCAGCGTGTGCTGGTGTCAACCCTGTGCATGCGCAGAGTGCTTTGTTTCCGCACTGGCAATGGCAGACTGCTACAGCCACTGGAGCGGAACAATAGAGTGCCCCCATGGCACAGGCCCGCCTGGGGATCGGTGGGCCCCAATTGCAGGCCATGCCACCGTGGGGGCACCTCCCAGGACCAGATCCCCCTGCATCCCCCCCCCCCCCCCCAAGAACCCCAGAGGCGCCCAGGCCACCAGGTCCCGCCGATAAGGACCTACTCCAATTTATGCCAGCGGGACTGGCAAACATCGGACAGGACTTTCGCAGGCCGGAGAATTCGGGCAGCCTGGGGGCCCATTGAGTCGCGCCAGTCCCTGCCATTCTCCGAGGCGGACAGCACAATTCACACAGGCCGATTTTTGGGGGGCCGAAAAATTTGGAGGACAGCGGGGTCGAGATTCACGCCGACCCCCGGCGATTCTCCGACCCGGTGGGGGAGGCGGGGGGGGGGGGGTCAGAGAATCTCGCCCAGAGTGTCTAGAACTTTACTACCTCTGAGTAGTGATGACATTATGAGAATGTAAAATTCAGAAAATTGGTCGAGAAAAGCCATTGTACTTGAAGAAGTAGCACCTCGTTCCTACAATGTACAGACAGAAGATGCATTGGTTTTAAGAAGAAATCATCGCGCTCTCTTGAAAACAGAAGATTTTCAAGTGATGGATGACAACTCTACGTCAGAAACAACATCAGCTGCAGTGTCAGATAGTTCAGCAGTTCCTCACTGTGTGAATATTATGGAGAACATTGAATCTACAAGTTCTGAGCAGCAAGGTCAAACTTTGAGAAGATCAACTCGTGTCAGAAGAAAACCTGATCGACTCAATCTGTAGATCTGGACTATTTGTCCATACTATATATATACCTTTGTTAAACCAGTTTTTAAAAATTTAAAGAAAAATTAATACTGTTAGACTCACAGGCTAATGATATCACATGTAAATATACTGATGATAATGTATTAATTAATTCCTTCAAAGGAGAGGGGATGCAGTGATGTCATGGTTCTGTTATAATTCACCGACTGACCACTAGGAGTCGTATTAGCATATAGGTGAATGTTAGAGTCAGGTGACCGGAGACTGACTGGAGAACTGGAAGAGAAGTTGCTTGTACATGTTAATATTGTTATTCATGGGGCGGCATGGTGGCACAGTGGTTAGCATTGCTGCCTCATGGCACCGAGGTCCCAGGTTCGATCCCAACTCTGGGTCACTGTCCGTGCACAGTGTGCACATTCTCCCCGTGTTTGCGTGGGTTTCGCCCCCTCAACCCAAAGATGTGCAGGGTAGGTCAATTGGCCACCCTAAATGAAAAATGAATAATGAAAATCGCTTATTGTCACGAGTAGGCTTCAATGAAGTTACTGTGGAAAAACCCCTAGTCGCCACATTCCGGCGCCTGTCCGGGGAGGCTGGTACGGGAATTGCCCCTCATTTTGAAAAAAATGACTTGGGTACTCTAAATTTTAAAAACATTTAAATATATATTGTTATTCATCTGTTGTTTTGTATATAGTTTACCCATAGTTAATATTAATAAATCATTTATAGCATAGTGTTCTTGTAATATAAATCAGGCCATCCGACAAGAACATAACAGTACATTCTGTATGAGTTTGGAACTTCTCCTCCCTCTAGATCTGTCACTCAATCATGTGATGTTACATCATCATAACATCAGCATCATGGGCTTATGTTAACCCTCAACTCTACATCTCCCCCTAAGTATTTTATCTCTACCACATTTACATCCTCCACAATTAACACCATGGAGGTCTTGTGGCACACCGGGTCACATTCCACGGACCTGAGCCAGAAGCTCCGGGTTTTGTGTCCCACTCCAGGACTTGTTGGCCAAGGAAGGTGCATTCATAATGTGGTCTAACAGGTTGAGTGTCAACCTATAAAATCCTTCCAAACATGACAATGGCCGGCAGTAAGAGCGGAAGAGGCTCTTGGTAAGCCAACCTTGTTGCGGAATTTGACCATAAAGCTATAAGCCTCTGGTGGCAACAGACTAGTTCCCCGTTCCAGGGAAAAACCTCGCTACAGGAACAGATGAAAGTCTGCCCTGTGAACCACCAGGTGCAGGAAATGAAACAACAACAATTAACACCTACGTTTTAATGGCCAGGTAATGTCATTCTGCACTCAGTAATTTCAAGGCTCCTAAGTCTTGCAGACTTGATGAATATAGCTTACTTCATGCTAGAATTATTTGAACATCTTTATAAGATATACTGTTTCCAACTATTGTAATGACAACCTCGTGCTGACATTACGTTCAAATGGCAAGCTCTTCCTCTTGTGCCCCATTTTTTAACCTTGGCATTTGGTGATTCCAAAATTGAAGACTTCTGTAAACTGAATTTTCCTCTATACCTTCAATCAAATTTTATAACCAGCGGAATTGCAGGACTGATTTATAATGCTGAGTTGATGAGACCCAGAGTTACCAAATCCAGCTTCATTTTGCACCGTGCAACACAGTTACTGCTTGCTGGGCTGCCAGCCAAGGTGTGTTGTTGGTTTTGATAAAATTTGGGTCCAGGTTTCACACTGGGCCATTCCAATGCAACACTTTTGATTTCATAGAATTTACAGAGCAGAAGGAGGCCATTCGGCCCATCGAGTCTGCACCGGCCCTTACAAAGAGCAACCCACCCAAGCCTACGTATCTACCCTATCCCCGCAACCCAGCAATCCCTACTTAGCCTTTTTGGACACTAAGGGCAATTTAGCATGGCCAATCCACCTAACCCGCACATCTTTGGACTGTGGGGGGAAACCGGAGCACCCGGAGGAAACCCACGCACACACGGGGAGGACATGCAGACTCCGCACAGACAGTGACCCAGCCGGGAATCAAACCTGGGACCCTGGAGCTGTGAAGCAATTGTGCTACCGTGCTGCGTGAGGGTGTTGAGCAAGCCGTTTGTCTGTGACTGAACCACACAACTATTATTTTAATGACTGTTCATTCCATTAAAATGCCAGTTCCATTTGGTGTAGTTGCAGAGGATGTGATCATTTCCCTCACCAGTTTGATGGTAGATGCTCATGCATTTGTGTGTCTCTTGGCATGCTCTGACTGCTTAATCAAGAGAAAAATTGGGAAAATAATGGGGATGGTGGTGAGTCAATAACCAAACCTGACAGTGTTGGTATTGAGTAATGAGATGGGATTAATTAATGATCTTGTGGTAAAGAATCTTCTGGGGAAGAGTGATCACTCTCTGCTTGCATTTCAAATTCAGTTTGAGGGCAATAAACGAGTCCCACACTAGCGATCTGGTGTTAAACCAAAGCAATTACATAGACATGAAGATAGATTTGGCCCTATTGGACTGGGCAGAATGATTAATAGGTAGAACAATTGATGAACAGAGGTAGACATTTAAGGAGATATTCAACTCCTCCTAACTAAAATATGTTCCAGACAGGAAGAAAAATTGCATCCCTGGCTATGAAAGAAGGTTAAGGATAATATAAAGGCAAAAACTGAGGCATACCTTATTGCATTGGTCAGTGGCAGACTGGAGGATTGGGAAAGTTTTAAAGAGCAACAAAGGGTTGCTAAATAAAAGTAAAAAGAGCAAAGATAAATTATGAAAAAAAGTCTAGCTCAAAATATAGAAATGGATAGCAAAAGATTTATAAGCATACAAAAATGAAGAGAATAGTTAACGTCGGCTGACTATTTACAATCTATATTAATGACATGGATGGAGGGATAGAATGTAGTATGGACAAATTTGCAGATGACTCTAAAATAGGTGGGAAAGCAAGTCTCAATGAGGAAATAAGAAACTTACAAATGGATATGAATAGGTTAAATGAGTGGGCCAAAATTCACATTGGTAAGTGTGAGGTTATCCATTTGGCCTGAGGAAGAAAAAGGCAACTTATTATCTAAATGGAGGGAAACTTCAAAATGCTTTGGTGTAGAGAGGTCTGGATTCCCTCCTGCATAAACTGCAGACAGTTAGTTTACAGGTGCAGAAGGCAATAAGGAAGGCAAATGGAATTTTGACATTCATTACTAATGGAATAGAGTAGAAAAGGAGGGATATGCTGTTGCAACTGTATAGGGCATTGAGGAGACTGCATCTGGAGTACTGCACACAACTTTGGTCCCCTTACTTGAGGAAGGATCTAAATGCATTAGAGGCGGTTCAGAGAAGGTTCACCAGATCGATTCCAGGGATTAAGTACTTGTTTTATGAAGATCGATTGAGCAGTTTAGACCAATACTGACTGGATTTTAGAAGAAGGAGAGGAGATTTAATTGAGGTATATAAGATGCTAAAGGGGGTTGACAGGGTAGATAAAGAGCAGTTATTTCCACTTGTTAGACATTCTAGAATGAGAGGCCATGGGCGCGATTCTCCGCTGCCCACGACGGGTCGGAGAATAGCGGGAGGGCCTTCCCGACAATTTTCCCGCCCTCCCGTAATTCTCCCCCCCCCCCCCCCAATGGCCGCCCCACGGCACAAATCGCTGCTCGCCGTTTTTTACGGCGAACAGCGATTCTCCCCAGGCCGATGGGCCGAGTTCCCAGGCCTTTACGGCCGTTTTCACGAACGCAATCACACCTGCTCTCACCGTTCGTGAAAACGGCCGCAAAGTGCCGTCCCGGACAACCATGGCACCGATTGGCACGGCCGCACCACGGCCGTGCCAAGGGTGGCATGGGCCTGCGATCGGTGGGCACGATCGTGGGCAGCGGGTCCGATACCCGCGCACTATTTGTTCTTCCGCCGCCCCACAGGATCAGTCCGCGGGGCGGCTGAGGGGCATGACGGCCCGCGCATGCGCGGGTTTGACGCATCTGCGTGATGACGTCATCCGCCCGTCAGCCGCCGTGACACTTGGCGCGCGGGCTTAGCGACCGTCGCTAAGCCCGCGATGCCGTGCTTCACGGGGCAGCGCTGCTGGCCCCGCCCGGGGGGGAGAATCGGGTCCTGGGAGGGGGCGCGGAGGCTGCCGTGAAACACGGCCAGTTTCACGGCAGCCTTTACGACTCGCCGCATTTGCGGAGAATCGCGTCCATAGTTTTAGGCTAAAGGTGGCAGATTTAGAACAGAAATGAGGAACATTCAAAGGGATGTGAATCTGTGGAATTCTCAACCCCAGAGTGCAGTGGACGCTGGAAATCTAAACAAATTGAAGGACGAGATAGATTTTTAAATAGTAGCGGGATTAGGAGTTATGGGGAGGGGTTGGAAGGTGGAGATGAAGTTAAGATGAGAACAGCCATGATCATATTGAATGGATGGCACGGTAGCGCAGCGGGTAGCACTTTTGCTTCACAGCACCAGGGTCCCAGGTTCGATTCCCGGCTTGGGTCACTGTCTGTGCAGAGTCTGCATATTCTCCCCATGTCTGCGTGGGTTTCCCCTGAGTGCGCCGGTTTCCTCCCACAAATCCGGAAAGATGTGCCTGTCAGGTGAATTGGACATTCTGAATTCTCCCTCTGTGTACCTGAACAGGCGCCGGAATGTGGTGACTAGGGGCTTTTCACAATAACTTCATTGCAGTGTTAATGTAAGCCTACTTGTGACAATAAAGATTATTATTATTATTAGAATGGCACAGCAGACTTGAGGGGCTAATTTGCTGACTCTGCTCTTAGTTCTTATGTTCTTATGGATGTGATAATTTTGTTATGATTGGTAAATCACGTTAATAGCTCTTTCACAATCACAAAGGTTTTATCTAGTGATAATGAAGTACTAATGTACATAAATATTTTCTTAACAGCTTTGTTTGCTGTGGAAATCAATGTACAAAAGAATATGAGAACTGGAGAAAGTACCATTCTATCAACTGCACCAGTGATGGTCGATGAAATCAAAAACAAAGGCATTAAAGTCTATGAAGATGGGGTCAAATCTGTGTATGCTTCACAGAGTGATGGACAGCGGGTGCAGAATGGCATAGATAACATGACTCATCAGGAGGTGGAGGCACTGTTACAGCAGGCTGGTGAAAAACAAACCTCTGCTTCTGCAGTATGTCATGCACCTGTTTACTCAAGTTCCCATAATGTCCCCCGATCCCCTAAAATGTTACTCACTGGGCAGACAGGTTCTGAACCGGTCATTCAAGAAACTATGATAAAGAGTGATAGCATTGAGAGGCATAACCCCGTAATGGCTCAAACCTATGGGAGCAATGGCACTGTTGTGTATCAGAACAGGGATTTTCCAACATTTCCACAGCCAACTTTTATACCTGCTCCCTTCTCACCATGCCCAGTCACCAATTTCAGGTCTCTGAACTGCACACAGCGTCAGAGCCAGAAACACAATGAGTCGCCTTTGAGTGAAGATGAGCTCAATTCAGTGCAGGTTCGGTGCCATCAGCAAATGGACAACCACCGCGAGGCTGTGTTTATCAGTTCAGAGCTTGACCATGATGGCGGGTCGTCTTCCGCTTCTGACGAAACAGTCATAAGTTTTAATGTTGTCCATTCCTTGCCTTCCACTGACAACATTGAGGAGCCAGTTACCATGGTGTTCATGGGATACCACAATGTAGATGATGAAAACGAAACCAAAAAGGCTTTGGGGTACGAAGGAGCTATCCGAGCAGAGCTGGTAGTGATCAGTGATGACGACGAAGGAGAGGTGTCACCATATCAAGCAAATAGTCACGCTTTCCCCGTACTTCACTCAACCCCATCGCCAACTAGGGATGAGATACATAAAACTTCATATGCGGCGATAAATCTAACTACAGGATGTAGCTCTCTCCCAAAGAAATTTGCCTCAATTTCAGATCAAGATACAATTACAAATCATTCTCCCTACAAGAATTGTTCTGATGGACATATGGATGGAATTGGAAATTGCGATGACACATCCGTGGCAGGTACAAAAGACAACCGAAAATGTATTTGTTGTTCCATTTTGTGATACTTAATCAGTTATTCTTCAAGCTGAAGCTTAACCCTGACTTTTCCTGCTGTCGCTAATGGATTAATAATAATGACTTGTGTGCTGAATACATGAAGTATTCTTTAATCTTTTGACTAATGTGCTGTTTTCTGTCATGTCACTCACAACTAAACATAACCTTTAAGTCTGAAATGACAAGAGATTGTTAATGGAATTCCGTGTTCTATTCAAATTGCTCATTCGAATTTTGATCAGTTGCCAAAAGTGAAAAAGCACGGTTCTGAAAAGTCAGCCCGAAATAAACCTAGATAGATGTAGACTGGGGATAGGTTGGGGTGGAAATTTCCTGAGGCCCTCTTTTGGGCCTCAATGAATAACAAAGTACATGCCTCACCCAGGAGACCTGAGATTTTCTAAAATTAGCCCCCATTGAAATTATGTGGGTGAGCTGCCCTCCCATGTCAAGAAGATGTCCTGCTGCCACGTTAGCACTTCCGGTAAAATATGTGAGTAAAATAATTTTAAAACCTAGACGTTCACGGTTCAGCTGATGGGGCACACCACCAGGTGCCCACCTCCAGAGATATCTGACCAGGAACTGACTGACTTATAAAATTCTCAGGTGTCAAGAATATTTGCAGGTCAACCTGTGTTTCTCAGCAGCACGCCCTCTGCCGCATGTTTAAGGGAAGCAGATTACCACATGGCCACCTCTAGCCGTCTAATTGAAGATGCCAGGTTGGACACAGGTGTGTGAGGTCCAATCAGAGGGCGCTAGTGGCTGGAAGCCCTATTGGCAGAGTTGAGTGCTGCTCAAGCAGAGGGACGCCATTCACAAAAGGGTTCAGATAACCAGAACTGTTGGGGCCAGCAGTGTGGAGGGTGAAAGTCTCCAGAAAAATACATTTGGCCACAAAATGTACCCTTTTCAGCCTTTTGGACCATTGATATCAGCATATGTATCAGGTTATGTTTGCCCTTTGACACCTGCCCATCCCCAATACCTAACATATGCTGCGATGTAGCCGCCTTTGAAGAATTGCCGTGCTCCAGATACAGTATCAGACCCATGTGACACAGGCCTCCACCTCTGAAAATTACAAATAATTGAGGCCTTAAGTGTTTGGATTGCGTGCCAGCCCCATAAGCCTGCCCCTGAGAAACTCACCTGGATGTGAAACCACATCGGGAAGCCATCCAATGGGTTTTCCGATACCTTTCCAGCCTCATGCCTCCAAGGGGCTATGTCTATTAATGCATTTCACATTTTCTAAGCATGTACAAAACTAGATGAATACATTGCAGTTCATCTAAGTTGTTCCAACAAATGCCTTTCACTACCATTTTCAATACCTTCCCAATCATTATCTCTGCCTACTATAAATCAAATTTCCTTTTCAATCTGTCAACGTAATCCATTTCCAATCTCTCATCAATCTGTGCCAGTAGTGAAATCTACACGATCCACCTTTCCTCTTCTGAGCTTTAGTCTGTGCCCCAGTTTGCATGACAGTACCAGGGAGCTGGTCGGACATGAAACCAGAGGGAAAAATGAAATGTTCTCATTCATTTCAAAAGCATGCTACTCCGCTGCAGTTTTCAATTTGATAAATGTAGCTATTTTTTTTAATTGATAGCTCTGGTTGGAATCTATTTAGCGGACTACATTCCGTTCTGGGCACCACACCACCAGAATGATACATTGGCCATGAACGGGATGGAGCACAGATTGACTAGAAAGATACTTGTGCTCATATGGTTAAATCATGATAATGAGTGTATAAGATTAAGGGTGATCTAAGTGAGGTGTTTAAGATGCGTTTAAGATCCGAAGCAATCTGATTAGTTTTCAGAATGGGTTTGAAGGGGCTAATCATTTTGTTACCACCTCCACAGAGATCAATAACTTTCAAAAAGTGATTTGAACTTCCAATAGCTAGCTGAAAAAAATGACATTTCAACATTTCACATTTTATGAACCTTTACTCAAATGACAAAAAAAACCCACCATGACTAAACACTATTTTCTTTTTGTTGACATCTTATACTTTAAACTACTGAAAGTATCATTCCACTTAAAATGATTATCCAATAGGACTACAATCCTTTTAGCAAATGATCCGCAAGTTGCTCTCAACTTCCAACTCAATTCCCATACCCCATTTTGGCGAGTAATAAATTTGGGGTAAATTTTCCAGTCTCACCTGCCGCAGTATTTGATGCGGGAAGGCCAGACAATTTGTCCGACCATTTAAAGGTCCATTGACCTCGGGCAGGAATTTCCGATCTCGGGTAGGGCACGACCATAAAATCCCACCATTTGAGGGACCACCTCCTGGCACTTCTCTCAGTTTTCAGTGGAGTCTTGATGCCACCATCAGCAGCATAGCTTGTTTAGATGATCTTTATTGATGAACCTCCCCAAATCATTAGATGGATGCAGGAGCTCTCCCACATCCAGCCATTGTAATTCGTAAAGCCTCGCACCTTTCCTTCAGCTGACCACATGGAAACTGTTGTCCGCTTGTGGTATTCATTGATTTGTAGCGATGTCTGAAACCTGGGGCAGGATTCCCCAACCCCCCGCCGGGTTGGAGAATCGCCGGGGGCCGGCGTCAATCCCGCCCCGCCGTGTCCCGAAGTCTCCGGCACCAGAGATTCGGGAATCGCGCCACGCCGGTCTGCGCCCCCCCCCCCCCCCCCCCCCCCCCCAGCGATTCTCCGGTCGCGATGGGCCGAAGTCCCGCCGCTGTCATGCCTCTCCCGCCGGCATGGATCAAATCACCTACCTTACCGGCAGGACCAGCCGGCGCGGGCGGACTCCGGGGTCCTGGGGGGGGCGCGGGGCGATCTGGCCCCGGGGGGGTGCCCACACGGTGGCCTGGCCCGCGATTGGGGCCCACCGATCGGCCGGCGGGCCTGTGCCGTGGGGGTACTCTTTTCCTTCCGCCTTCGCCATACTCTTCACCATGGCGGAGGTGGAAGTGCCCCCCTCCCCTGCGCATGCGCGGGGATGACATCAGCAGCCACTGATGCTCCGACGCATGCATGGACTTCTGCCGGCCGGCGAAGTCCTTTCGGCCTCGGCTGCCGTGGCGCCAAAGGCCGTTCCCGCTGGCCGGAGACTTCCGCACTTTTGGGGCAGCCCGACACCGGAGTGGTTCACACCACTCCATCACGCCGGGACCCCCCGCCCTGCCGGGTAGGAGAGAATCCCGCCCCTGATCTTAAAAATGGCTTCCTCCGCTCTCTTCTACATTCCCATGGCAACATGAAAGCACATTAACTTTGCATTCGGGTAGAAATATTAATTACCTATCCTTGACCCCAAAATTCTGTTTCATTTTAGAAGTAAATGGACAATTTACAGCACAACTGTTTGCAAACCGGTACTCCAACACCTTTCTGGGACTTGGGAGACTCGGGGTAGAACCCTGTTGAGGTTCCTGAGCTCTCGGTTGCCAGTTGGAAAGCCGGCCAGTACTGCCAGTAGACCGCTGCTGCCTCTTTTTGGGAAGGCCCAACAAACCACAAGCCAATCAGGCAGTGGGGAGGCCACTGGCCGGTCTTTCCCTGGAATCAAGACCCCAAAGCAAGGGCCTTGCTTACTGCTGCAGAAAAAGCACCAACTAGAGTCCCAGAATCATGCATCGACCGAGGCCACAGGTAAGTAATGTAGGGTGAGCTTACCATCAAGCAGATTGCAGAACAGGTCACATAACCTTTATTTACCGTACATTTAAAGCTACAGTCCCAAAATATAACAATCTTACAAACCTCATAATCCTAATACGTCTTAGGACCAATTAAACATTCAAAATATTAGTTCTATAATAATGAGTATCCTCATTCTGTGCTTTTGTGCTTTACTTTGGAATCCTTCATATTTATTAGCTTTTTTATGCTAAGAATTAACTCCCATAAACTGAGGATGAAATGCAAAATGTTTTCTTTAGCCGTGATTTTGTATGCTTTTAGCCTTATATTTCCGTACTTCTAAATTCATCTGTACTCACATTAGACCTGTATTATCGACATAGTTCTACTATTCTAATCTCTTTGTAAAATTAGCTTCACTGCGTCTGTACACTAATCATTTTAGTTTGGTTTGTTGGTGTTTTTGATAACAACTTTCAACTTTCTGTGAATAAAATTGCTTCATCGAATCCCTTCCATAATTTTGTTTCATTATTGAGAATGATTTGGGAAAATTGCTCAATTTATTTCCAAGGAGATTGAGCTTTTTGTTATTCACCTGCCTATAAATAGATGAGTATGGAATATCTTATGATGCTGGCCTATCTGCATGAATCTAATGTAAGAAATATGCAGTAATATTAATGTTTATAAGATAACAAACTGCTTGGAAAATATATCTTGTTGCTACTATATCTGGGTGCTTTATTTAAATATAATCTCTTTTCTTTTTTCCTTTGCTTACCACTCGTGTTTTTCTCTGTGTGTTGTCCTTTTTAACATTTCAGTCATGGAAAATGTTTTAAAAGGCTGCAATTGCTGGCATGGTTTTACATTTTCCATCTCTTTGTGAATATTGTGCACAAAACGTCAAGGAATAGTTTCCCTCCGCAGTCACCAAAGGAAATACCAGCCAATATTCTTCAATATATTTTACAGTATTCACATTTTCAATTTAGATTCAATCTTAAAGATTTGCTGTAATTATTTTAACCTGTTGTACAATATGACCCAAAGGCATATAAGGCATGGCACTCAAAAGGCAGGCAAATAAAGACCAACTTTATCTCGAGATGGGCGGAAAGTCATCCTGGCTTCTGCAGCTTGAGCTATGGGTGATTTTATACCCAAGACTCACAGGCAGTGGCTGGAGGAAGGGAGTGGAGCGTTGTGCAGAGTGAACTCCAGTAATTAGTTCAGTCTAAGGGGAGAGTTTTAGTAGGGCTTCATATGATTGGGGGTCAGGTTGAGCCGGGGCAAGGAAAGGACGAGATTCTTTCTGTGGGGCTCAGAGGTGGAAGGAAAGGTCATATATAAGAAACAGACTTGATTTTTATGATGACATCAGCTGCTTTCCAGATAGATCGACCTGGAATAGAAGCCACAGCGACTTCCCTATTCAGGCCCATAGCAGTCGGTCCCGGATAAATATTTTTGGAGCTCCTTCATTACATTTAAATCTGGGGTGAGCTGGTTTCCAGCAGGTGTCTTTCCATCTGTTCATTTGCCAAATGCGGGATGATAGCAGAAACTCTGGGTAATTTGGCCAGGCAATTTCAACTGTCTGTCTGGTTTTGGCTGGGTTACAACTGCTCCTTAATTATATATTTTTAAAATAAATTTAGAGTACCCAATTATTTTTTCTTTCCAATTAAGGGGCAATTTAGTGTGGCCAATCCACCTAACCTGCATATCTTTAGGTTGTGGGGGTGAAACCCACACAGACATTGGGAGAATGTGCAAATTCCACACAGTGACGTGACAGTGACCCAGGGCCGAGATTCGAACCCGGGTCCCCAAAGCCGCAATCCCAGTGCTATCCACTGCACCACATGCCGCCTGCTCCTTAATTATATAAGAGCTCATGAATTTGCAGGTCCAGTTTTACCCTCCATGGCTGTGATTTTCCAGGCCTGTTCACCGTGGGCGCAAATCCCGTCTCATTCCACGCAGGGGAACGGGGATCAGATGGAACGGCACTTGTAGAGGTCATCAAGGGGCTCGGAACTGCTCAGCTGCATACCCTTTGGGCAGAGTGGTGCCCTGGCACTGCTGGTGCCAGCTGGACACTCTGGTAGTACCAGCTTGGCAGCCTGGCACACTGACAGCCTGGAACTGCCATGGTGCCCAGGTGGTACTGGATGCTGGCAGGGGCACTGCCAGGATGCTTGGTTGGCAATGCCAAGATGTGCCTGCGATCAGACCGGGGTTCCCAGGTATGGGTCTTGGGGGTGCTGTGGACCCTCCTATACTGCGTTCGGGCTGAGGGGGCGGGGGTGGGGGAGGGGGTCTGGCCAGGCATCGTTTGGTGGCCTCGGAGATTGGGACATCATTTAAAAATGGCGTCCTGATCTCTTGTTACGATGGGTCCACCATTAAACCCGCAGTAGGGAACACAGGGAAATCTTGCTCAATGTTTCAGGCAAAATGACTTCTTCTGACTGTGATTTAATAATAACAATATAATAATAATATTGTAAAGTATATTCTGCAATGGAATTCACACATTCATGACACTTAATGAATTAACTTTTTCTTATTTAAACGTGGCACTAATCTCTTATGTTCTGCCTCACCAAGAGCTTAAAAAAATTACATTGCACTCTATTGCCAAATTAAAAACGTTCATACCATTTCCAAAATGTACAGCACAAAGTATCCCTTACTCGATTCTCAGCAGGAGAATCAATATGCAGCATGTATGTTACACAATGACCATTCTTTTAGTGCTGCTCTCTGTACTGTTAACCTAATTTATTGACACATCGGCAACAACATTATGTTATGGATGTTTAATTCAAAGGGACATGTTTTCCTGTTAGTAACTGTTCAAGGTCAAGCATGGTTTCATTCTGGTCTACTTTGAAATTATATGACCTACGATTCATTGCGTCATGACCTTACATTTAAAGCTAGTGATGTGTAATGCAACAGGATTAATTAATCATATTAAAGGAGCTACAAGACAACAGGTGATCATGACATTATGGAATTTCACATTCAGTTTGGGGGTGAGAAACCTGGGTCTAGTACTAGTATCTTAGGCTTAAATAAAGACAATTACAAGAGTATGGAGACAGACTGGGCTAGATTGGACTGGGAAAATAGGTTCAAAGTAGGATGGTGGGGAAACAGTGGCATACATTTAAGGAGCTATTCCATAACTCAGTAAAGATATATTCCATTGAGAAATAAAAATTCTTATGAGAAGTATTATAAAGTCCAGAAAGGAGTCCACACCCAAAGGAAAAACATTTAGTACAACAGAACAAGAATACAGAAGCAATTACTCTATTACAAGCAGCCCATTGTTCAATCCCCCAGTTTCATAAGTGTCCCATGGCCTGCTTAAGGTTTCATTAGTGTCCCATGTTATGACGAGAACGATACACCATCCATGGTAAAAATTAAGAAGTTAAGGATCGTATTAAATTGAAAGAAAATGTGTACAACATTATGATGATTAATGGTAGGTCAAATTTTAGAAACCAACAAAGAATTACTAAATAGAAACATAGGAGCAGGAGGAGGCAATTCAGCCCTTCGAGCCTGCTCCACCAATCATTATGATCATAACTGGTCAAAATAAATCAAATAAAAATGAGAATAAGAGAGAAATCAAGCACTAAATATAAAAACAGACTGTAAACATTTCTATAATATATAAAAAGGAAGACAGAAGCTAAAGTGAGCGATGATCCCTTAGAGGGTGAGGCTGGGAATTAATAATGGGAAGTGAGGAAATAGTGGAAGTGTTGAGCAGATATTTTGTATCAGTTTTCACTTAAATCATCCCAAAAATAATTGAAAATCAAGAGGGGGAAGGGAGTGAGGAACTTAAAACAATCACCGTTGCGAGGAAAAAGGTACTGGGAACATTATTGGGACTGAAATGGCCCCCTGGATCTGATAGCCTGCATCCTGACATCTTTATAAAGATGTGGTGGAAAAGAGAGTGGATGCATATGATGTAATATTCCAAAGTTTCCTAGATTCTGAAAAGATCCTAGCAGATGGAAAACCACAAAGGTAGCTCTTCGATTCAAGGTTGGAGTGAGACAGAAAGCAAAAAACTATAGGCCAGTTAGCCCAACATCAGTCATAGGGAAAACGTTTGACTATATTGTTAAGGCAGTAATAGCAGGCCATTTAGAAAATCATAACATAATCAGGTCGAGTCGAGACGGTTTTATGAAAGGGAGATCAACTTTGTCTAATTTATTCTAGAGATTTTGAGGACTGAGATAATGGGGTATTTGGGCATTGGTTAATGTGCCACATTAGAGGTTATTGCTCAAGACGGGAGTTCATAGTGTTGGAGGTGTTGTGTTAGTATAACAAAAAGGCGGCAGTCTGGATAAATGGGTCATATTCCAGTTGGCAGTGGAGCACCACAGAGATCAGTGCTGGAGTGGCGACCATTCACAATTGCATCGATGATTTGGATGAAGGGACCGAGTGAATGCTAACTAAATTTGCCGATGACACCAAGGTATTTGAAAGCAATTTGTGCAGAGGGCACCGAAAGTCTGCAAAGGGATATCCATAGGTTAAGTGAGTAGGCAAACATTTGGCAACTGGGGCATTATGTAAGAAAATTTAACCTTATCCACTATGGCAGGATGAATAGAAAATCACAGTATTAGTAATCTGGTGAAGAGGGATCAGGGTGTCCTGGAACATGAATCACAAAACTTTAGCTCGCACCTCCCCGGACAGGCGCCGGAATGTGGCGACTAGGGGCTTTTCACAGTAACTTCATTGAAGCCTACTCGTGACAATAAGCGATTTTCATTTCATTTCATATAGCAAGTGATCAGGAAGGCATATGGAATGTTGGCATTATTGCACGGGGAATGGAATATAAAGGAGGGACATCTTGCTACAGCTATACAGGACCTTCATGAGACTGAATCTGGAGCACTTTGTACTCAACTGATTCCTGGGATGAAAAAGCTGTCTGATGAGGGAAGGTTCAGCAAGTTAGGCCTACGCGCATTGGAGTTTAGAAATACAAATGTAATCTTTTGAAGTATATGAGATTCCGAGAAGATCTGACAGGGTGGATGATGGAAGGATACTCTGCTTTATGGGGGAAGTCTAGGACTAGGGGGAGTCTCCCAATTAAGATGGAGGTGAAGGCTGGTTTATCATGGTGGGCTGAAAAGCATGCTTGCAATACAGAATAATGCAGAACAATGCCAGCAACATGGGTTCAATTCCCGTACCAGCCACCCCGAACAGGCGCCGGAATGTGGCGACTAGGGGCTTTTCACAGTAACTTCATTGAAGCCTACTTGTGACAATAAGCGATTATTATTATTAAGAGGAACGTTTTCATTAGAGGGTCCTTAGATTTTGGAATTCTTTTCCCAGTGAAGGCTGAGTCATTGGATATATTCAAGGCTGAGTTAGACAGATTTTGGACTGACAAAGGAGTCAAGGATTCTGGAAGGTTGGTACGAAGGTTAAATTAAGGTCACAATCAAATCAGCCATGACTTTCTCGAATGGCAAAGCAGGTTCAAGGGAACCGAATGACCTCCGCCTCCTATTTCTTATGATCTTACAATGCACATGGCTTATTATACTGTTGCACAAAAGAAAATTATATTATCTTGTGCATATATCAAATGCAAAATTATAATTGCTTAAAAGCAGGCACATTTACCTTACCTCCACACCCGATATCCCCTGACAATTGACCATCGTTTGTGTATAAGATAGACATGGAGGAGCTCAGAGTGGAGTTAATTTTTTAAAAACGCAAATGGAATTTGTAATTACAGTGGCAACTACTAAGCCCTAAGCATTAATCAATAGTAGTACTGAGGAAAAATATAATTCCATTTAATCCTCAAAGGCTCCTGGGATACCCAGTACTAGGATGGGGGAGGCAGGAATGTGTGCATGTTGATTACATGTAGGTTGCAAATTTACCAACCCAATTTACTGCACCAAAATCAAATCCACGGAGACAGGATTTTAGCTGTCTGTATATTTAATCCAGGCCACTGTTTAATAATTCAGTCTTTTAAGTATAATATTACTTTAGCTTTCCAATAAATATTCTATTGTGGAAAAGAAATCGGATCACAATATAATTTGCACGTTTTGACCTGCCTTTAGCAATAACCCTTATGCTCTGCCATGCCTTTTGAAATTTGTTAGAACAGTTTTATGTATACACTTTTAACAAGCAACACCTGCTGCTTTTATTAAGCGAATTAAAATGTCACCTAGCAGACGTTGCTTGGATGATCTGCGAAATTTAATAAAGGCAAAATACTGAGGATGCTGGAATTCTGAGATAAAAACAGAAAATTCTGGAAAAGCTCAGCCGGTCTGGCAACATCTGTGGGGAGAGAACGAGAGTTAGGCTGGACCTTTCCGGCTGTTCATGCCTGCGGAACCTCCGGTCCCGCCAACCATCTCGTGCTTCCCGGCAGCAAGGGATGCATTCAATGGAAAATCCTGTTGGCGTGGACCAGAGCAGAAGGTATAAATGATAGCATAAAACCTTTCTTAGGCCATTTCTATTTATTTTAATTGCCACGGACAAATATTTTCCATTTGAAGATTTCACTTGCCTTAAACCACCAAATTAAACGCTCCATCCGAATTCTTTAGGATTTTTCAATGAATTTAAACAATTTTATATTTCTCGCTAATTTGTTAAATTTAAAATATTCCTTTTCACTTTAGAGAATAATAAATCTGAGAAAATTCTCCAGAACTGAAAATAATAAACATTTCAGTTCCTTTCCGTACTATCTTCAGCTTTATTATTTGAATTTCTGCTTCTGTGAGAACAGGATGTAGAAATTTGGTCCAATCACTTTGAAATTTATGCTCATTAATACCAAAAAACAAAATCCGAAATGATGCACTGACAACAGTCCTATATTTTTTAAAAATCCACTGCACTGAAATTTAGATATTGTGAGTAAATTTTCAATATAGCGATCTACATCAATGAATCAACATTAAATAATATGGTTGATAAAGGATAGTCTATGTTATGGCTAGAAATGTGTTCGGTAGGTGAAAGACATTTTTATTAAACACGTTGCGTTATTCTGAGGTTCTGAGTGGTCAGGGAGGCCTAAAGGTTGACAAATCTCCAGGGTCAGGTGAAATGTATTCTAGGATGCTCAGTGAGGCAAGGGAGGAAATAGTAGGGGCGCTGGCAATAAGTTTCAATTCCCCTCTAGCCGCAGGAGAGGTACTGGAGGCCTGGAGGATAGCTAATGTAGTACCATTATTCAAGAAGGGAGGAAGGGAGGTATAAATCAGGAAACCACAGGCCAATCAGTCTGACCTCAGTGGTGGGGGAACTATTGGCAGCAATTCTGAGAGACAGAATTAATCTGCATTTGGAGAGGCAGGGATTAATCAAGAACATTCAGCATGGCTTTGTTAAGGGGAGGTCATGTCTGACCAACTTGATTGAATTTTTGGAAGAGGTGACCAGGTGTGTAGATGAGGGAAATGCATTTGATGTAATCTATTAAGACGTCAGCAAGACTTTTGATAAGGTCTCACATGGGAGACTGATGACGAAGGTAAGAGCCCATGAGATCCAAGGAAATTTAGCAAATTGGACCAAAAATTGTCTGAGTGGCAGGAAACAAAGGGTGATGGTCGTGAGGTATTTTTCTGACTGGAAGCCTGTGTCCACTGGGGTCCTGCAGGGATCAGTGTTGGGGCCCTTGCTGTTTGTGGTTTATATAAATAATTTAGATATGAATGTAGGAGGGTTGATCAGTAAGTTTGCAGATGACACAAAAATTTGTGGGGTAGTAAATAGTGAGGAGGTTAGCCTTTGATTGCAAGAGGATATAGATGGTCAGATAGGCTGATCAGTGGTAAATGGAATTCAATCCAGTGATGCAGTTGGGCAGGACAAACAAGGCAAGGGAATCCATGATAAACGGGAGGATCTTGGGAAGCACCAAAGATCAGAGGGATCTTGATGTGCATGAACACTGGTCCCTTAAGTTTGAGACATTAGTTAAAAAAAGGCATATGGTAAAATTGCCTTTGTTAGCTGAGGCACAGAGTTTAAGAGCAGGGAGGTTAAGCTGGAACTGTATAAAACGTTGGTTAGATCAGAGCTAGAGTATTGTGTGCAGTTCTGGAATTCACATTACAAGAGGGATGTGATAGCACTGGAAAGACTGCATAGGGGATTTGCCAAGATGTTGCCTGGGCTGGAGTGTTAGTTATGAAGAGAGATTGGATAGACTTTGGTTGTTTTCCTTGGAGCAGAGGAGACTGAGGGGGGGAATCATGATTGAGATGCATAAAATTATGAGGGGCATAGTTAGAGTAGACAGGAAGAACTGTCCCCTCTTGGTGGAGGGTTCAATGACCAGGGAGCAGAGATGTAAGGTAAGAGGCAGGAGGTTTAGAGGGGATATGATGAAAAACCTTTTTACCCAGAGGGTGGTGGGATTTGGAATTCGCTGTCTGAAAGGGTGGTGGAGACAGAGACCCTCATAACATTTAACAAGTATTTAGATGTGCACTTGCGATCCCAGGGCAAACAAGGCTATGGGCCAAGTATTGGAAAATGGGATTAGAATGGTTAGGTGGATGTTTTTTTTGAGAAAATATTTAATTGAAGCATTTGTAATTTTCACAATTTACAGTTGAACACTTTAACATTCCTTAAACAATCGCGCAGGTCGATAGACGCAAAAAACCTAAAAACAACGTCCCCTACTACCTCCGCCCTATTTCCTAATTACCCGTGAACTAAGTTCTCTGTCCTTGTCTTACACTGCAATGCCTCCCATTCCCCCCCCCCCCCCCCACCCCCCCAAATTACTGCTGACGTTTAATTTTCCTTGAAGTAGTCGATGAACGGCTGCCACCTCCGGGCAAACCCCTGAATTGATCCTCTCAAGGCGAACTTAATCTTTTCCAGCCTGAGAAACCCAGCCATGTCGCTAACCCACGCTCCTGGCTTTGGGGGTTCCGATGTCTTTCCATCCCAGCAAAATCCGTCTCCGGGCCACCAGGGAGGAAAAGGCCAGAATATCGGCCTCCCTCCCCCCCTTGGCCCCCAGATCTTCCGATACCCCAAATATTGCCAATTCTGGACTCGGAGTCACCCTCCCTTCCAGGACCTCTGACATAACGTCCGCAAATAACTGCCAGAATCCCCTCAACTTCGGACACGCCAGAACATATGTACGTGATTCGCCGGGCTTCCCCCACAGCGTCCACGCCTATCCCCCACTTTCTCAAAAAACACCTGCTCATCCGGGCCACCGTCATGTGGGCCCTATGAAAGTTGGATATTTTTGACCGGTGCAGACGCAATGAGCCGAAGGGCCTTTTCTGTGCTGTATGACTCTATGACCAGGAGTGGGCAAACTTTTCCGTGCAAGGGCCACATTCAGAAATTCACAATTTTAAAGGGCCGCATAGTATATTAAGTAAAATAATTACTTCACCCGGTTATGATTCTGGGCACCTCATATAGAACATAGAACAGTACAGCACAGAACAGGCCCTTCAGCCCTTGATGTTGTGCCGAGCAATGATCACCCTACTCAAGTCAACGTATCCACCCTATACCAGTAAGTAACCCAACAGCAAACCCCCCCCCCACCCCCCCCCCCCCCACCCACCCCCCCCCCCCCCCCCACCCCCATTAACCTTTAAAAAAAATTATTTTAAAAAAAAAAAATTTTGTTTTATGACTTGGTGGGCCGCATAAAGACCTTTCGCGGGCCGTAGTTTGCCCACCCCTGCTCTATGACTCTCAATTAACAACTCATCTCAGTGATGTTTAGATTATAAGTTTCTTTCTTCCTTTGCGCTGTGGGAAGAATGCTACACTTGCTGAGCATTTCATTCCATTTGATTGACAACACCGATCACTACCTTCAGAACTAAAATCATAGCTTCTGGAAAGCTATCTGGCCTTGACTTCCAGTACCATTTTAATGAAGTGGAGATGCCGGCATTGGTCTGGGGTGAGCACAGTAAGAAGTCTTACAACACCAGGTTAAAACACCATTTTAATGAAGATTTCAATGATATCTCTAGAGTAACTGTGCTGAGTAGATAGATATGGCTAGTAACATCTCAAACTCAACATCCAGGGCGCGATTCTCTGATGCCGCGCGGCATCGGGAAAGCCGTCGTGAACTTGGCCAAGTTTCACGATGGCGTCGGAGGCCACTCCTCGCCCCATATTCTCCCCCCCCCTGGGGGGCTAGGAGCGGCGTTGTGTGACTCTCAGCCGCCGGGCCTTGACGCTTGCGTCAAAGCGGCGTGCCGAGAATGACGTGCCGGAGGCACCTAAGTGACGTCAGCCGCGCATGCGCAGGTTGGCCGGCTCCAACACAGGCATGCGCGGTTGCCGTCTTCCCCTCCGCTGCCCCGCAAGACGCGGCGGCTTGATCTTGCGGGGCGGCGGAGGGAAAGAGTGCGTCTCTTAGAGACACCGGCCCGATGATCGGTGGGCACCGATCGCGGGCCAGTCACCTCACGAGTACGGCCGTGGTGCTCGATCCTCTCTCCGCCCCCCACAGGCCCCACACTTACCTGGCACGCGATGTTCACGCCGGCAGCGACCAGGTGTGGTTGCCGCCAGCGTGAAACGGTCGGGGTCGTCAGGCCGCTTGGCCCATCCGGGCCGGAGAATCTCCGGTCGACGTTAAAAACGGCGAGCGGCGATTCCACGATTCTGCGACACGCCATTTTGGGGGGGTGGGAGAATCGCGGGGGTGCCAGGGCAGTGTGTCGTGATTCGCCCGGCCCTCCCGCGATTCTCCCACCCGGCGTGGGGAGCGGAGAATCGCGCCCCCAGTAGGTGAAATGAAGAATTATTACTGAAAATATCTTTGTATTATTAAGAATTTAGAATATTTTCATGTTCTCTGGGCTTTAACAAGAATTCTGGCCTCCTCTAATCTAATACTTTTACATAAAATGTTTCTGTGCTTTTAGTGCATGCCAGCTCTCCCTGTTGCTTTAAAGCTTTTCACAACTAATGATGTGCATAAGACGTCAAAACAATGTTGTGGTATGTATCCTTCTTACAACAGAATTTGGCTTTAAACGTTTGTGAAATCTGAAAATATCAGAGAAATGTAAGTAACAATATCCATCTTTGTTCTCATCCCTCAATCAGCAGCCTTGAGATCTAAAATGACCAGGCTAGGTAAAAAGCTGGTGATGTAAAGTGGAACCTTCCATCCAGCAGTAACTTGACCATTAGTACTACCTGGAGCAGTGAGAGGTAATGTGCCCATTTAAATACAGGACGAACAAGTGGAAATGACCATCCATTGAGTTTATTATGCTGCAACTTAATCTACTATTCAGCTACTGCATATATATTCATTCAAAATGTTGTATCCATTACATTTGTATCAGCTATCATTTACCTTAACATAACTATTGTATCCGATTATTTGCGCTCTATATTATACATGAAAAACGGTAGTTGGTTCAACTAACTATTACAAACTTGCGTTTAATTAGTTTTAGTTTTGAAACTGACTTTCACTTACATTCTTTGTTTAAAAGGCAATCTTTGTAAGTAATAAAATACTCTTGCCAAAATTATCTGTATTGTTATGTTTTTTTTCCTCCAAATTTGGATGTAAAATAATTGGTGACCATTTTCACCTGTTATTGACATTGACCCGTAACTTCCACGGAGCGGTGCTCTCCCGGCTGCAGCAGCGCAAAAGAGTAAATAGGGTGGTCAATAGGAATTTAAACTAGAGATTGGGGGGGAAGGGAAAGTCAGGGAACCAAGAGGTGAAGGAATCAGTGGGAAGCGTAGCTGCTTAGGATTACAAAAAATCACGAAAAGACAGAGCTCAGGAGAGGTTACGATAGTCCCCATCTCACAAAATATGACACAGTGTATGGAAAGGCTCAGTAAACCAAGGTCCACCACACTAAGAAAACAAAAAGGGACAGTCAATAGGGAATTAAAGGTGCTATATTTAAATGCCCGCAGTGTACGGAACAAGGTAGATGAGCTTGTGGCCCAGATTGTGACTGGCAGGTATGATGTGGTAGGCATCACAGAGACGTGGTTGCAGGGGGTTCAGGACTGGCAATTAAACATCCAGGGATTTACAACCTATCGAAAAGACAGAGAGGTGGGTAGAGGGGGCGGGGTTGCCTTGTTAATTAGAAATGAAATTAAATCAATAGCACTAAACGACATAGGGTCAGGCGATGTGGAGTCTGTGTGGGTAGAGTTGAGGAACCACAAAGGCAAAAAAACCATAATGGGAGTTATGTACAGGCCTCCTGACAGTGGTCAGGACCAGGGGCACAAAATGCACCACGAAATAGAAAGGGCATGTCAGAAAGGCAAGGTCACAGTGATCATGGGGGACTTCAATATGCAGGTGGACTGGGTAAATAATGTTGCCAGTGGACCCAAAGAAAGGGAATTCATTGAATGTTTACAGGATGGCTTTTTGGAACAGCTTGTGATGGAGCCCACGAGGGAACAGGCTATTCTGGACTTAGTGTTATGTAATGAGCCAGAATTGATAAAAGACCTTAAAGTAAGGGAACACTTAGGAAGCAGTGATCATAATATGGTAGAATTCAGTCTGCAATTTGAAAGAAAGAAGGTAGAATCAGATGTAAAGGTTTTACAGTTAAATAAAGGTAATTACAGGCGCATGAGGGAGGAACTGACGAAAATCGACTGGAAGCAGAGCCTAGTGGGAAAGACAGTAGAACAGCAATGGCAGGAGTTTCTGGGAGTAATTGAGGACACAGTGCAGAGGTTCATCCCAAAGAAAAGAAAGGTTATCAGAGGGAGGATTAGGCAGCCATGGCTGACAAAGGAAGTCAGGGAATGCATCAAGGCAAAAGAGAGGGCCTATAATGTGGCAAAGAGTAGTGGGAAGTCAGAAGATTGGGAAGGCTACAAAAACAAACAGAGGATAACAAAGAGAGAAATAAGGAAGGAGAGGATCAAATATGAAGGTAGGCTAGCCAGTAACATTAGGAATGATAGTAAAAGTTTCTTTAAATACATTAAAAACAAACGGGAGGCAAAAGTAGACATTGGGCCGCTCCAAAATGACGCTGGTAATCTAGTGATGGGAGACAAGGAAATAGCTGAGGAACTTAATAAGTACTTTGCGTCAGTCTTCACAGTAGAAGACATGAGTAATATCCCAACAATTCAGGAAAGTCAGGGGGCAGAGTTGAATATGGTTGCCATCACAAAGGAGAAGGTGCTAGAGAAACTAAAAGGTCTGAAAATTGATAAATCTCCGGGCCCAGATGGGCTACATCCTAGAGTTCTAAAGGAGATAGCTGAAGAAATAGTGGAGGCGTTAGTTATGATCTTTCAAAAGTCACTGGAATCAGGGAAAGTCCCAGAGGATTGGAAAATCGCTGTTGTAACCCCCCTGTTCAAGAAGGGAACAAGAAAAAAGATGGAAAATTATAGGCCAATTAGCCTAACCTCGGTTGTTGGCAAAATTCTAGAATCCATCGTTAAGGATGAGATTTCTAAATTCTTGGAAGTGCAGGGTCGGATTAGGACAAGTCAGCATGGATTTAGTAAGGGGAGGTCGTGCCTGACAAACCTGTTAGAGTTCTTTGAAGAGATAACAAATAGGTTAGACCAAGGAGAGCCAATGGATGTTATCTATCTTGACTTCCAAAAGGCCTTTGACAAGGTGCCTCACGGGAGACTGCTGAGTAAAATAAGGGCCCATGGTATTCGAGACAAGGTACTAACATGGATTGACGATTGGCTGTCAGACAGAAGGCAGAGAGTTGGGATAAAAGGTTCTTTTTCGGAATGGCAACCGGTGACAAGTGGTGTCCCGCAGGGTTCAGTGTTGGGGCCACAGCTGTTCTCTTTATATATTAACGATCTAGATGACGGGACTGGGGGCATTCTGGCCAAGTTTGCCGATGATACAAAGATAGGTGGAGGGGCAGGTAGTATTGAGGAGGTGGGGAGGCTGCAGAAAGATTTAGACAGTTTAGGAGAATGGTCCAAGAAGTGGCTGATGAAATTCAACGTGGGCAAGTGCGAGGTCTTGCACTTTGGAAAAAAGAATAGAGGCATGGACTATTTTCTAAACGGTGACAAAATTCATAATGCTAAAGTGCAAAGGGACTTGGGAGTCCTAGTCCAGGATTCTCTAAAGGTAAACTTGCAGGTTGAGTCCGTAATTAAGAAAGCAAATGTAATGTTGTCATTTATCTCAAGAGGCTTGGAATATAAAAGCAGGGATGTACTTCTGAGGCTTTATAAAGCACTAGTTAGGCCCCATTTAGAATACTGTGAGCAATTTTGGGCCCCATACCTCAGGAAGGACATACTGGCACTGGAGCGGGTCCAGCGGAGATTCACACGGATGATCCCAGGAATGGTAGGCCTAACATACGATGAACGTCTGAGGATCGTGGGATTATATTCATTGGAGTTTAGGAGGTTGAGGGGAGATCTAATAGAAACGTACAAGATAATGAATGGCTTGGATAGGATGGACGTAGGGAAGTTGTTTCCATTAGCAGGGGAGACTAGGACGCGGGGCACAGCCTTAGAATAAAAGGGAGTCACTTTAGAACAGAGATGAGGAGGAATTTCTTCAGCCAGAGAGTGGTAGGTCTGTGGAATTCATTGCCACAGAGGGCGGTGGAGGCCGGGACATTGAGTGTCTTTAAGACAGAAATTGATAAATTCTTGATTTCTCGAGGAATTAAGGGCTATGGGGAGAGAGCGGGTAAATGGAGTTGAAATCAACCATGATTGAATGGTGGAGTGGACTCGATGGGCCGAATGGCCTTACTTCCACTCCTATGTCTTATGGTCTTATGGTCTTAAATGGAGGACTCGTCCCCCACCCACCTTTTATATCACTAGCTGGGGTAATGCAGGGGAGATTCAAGGGACTATTGAAAGGGAGAAGGTAAGTTACAGAGGTAAGTGAACGGGATGTGGAGGTTGAGATATTGGCCGGGGGTGGGCAGGTGTCAGATCAATGCCATATCAGGGGCGGGGTGCTTGGTTGGGTGGAGGAGGAGGGGGGGTCCAATGCGGGGCTCGGTCTGGGACTTTAAAATAGTCACACTGAAGTCAGAAGTGCTTTTTTCCCTTCTAACGCTTTTCAGTTTAACTATGAGTGTTAAACTGGCAGAAGCACACAGGGGAATTTCACCCTTCTGGACAATTGCTGCGTAAACCCTTACATGGGAAATTCTAAGAGATATTCCCCAGCGTATCATTGGAGTATGCCCCATCTGCAATGCTGGGCAGCCAGGAGGCTTATGGCCAATTTCTAGATTGGCATGTTTAGCCTTATGATAATGAAAGGCACTCCCGTTTGAAACTACGCTACAATCAATAATGCACTTTTCTATAGATTATCGCAGAGAATACTGATGAATAATCCTATCAGTTATATATGATTTGAAGCTAGGTAGGCCCTGCTTCACAGCTGACAGAAAATTACATTTGCAGTCTGATGCAATAAGTGTGTGTTTTGGTGATATGAGATCAGAACTGGGGGAGCCTGATCGAAGTAAGTCAAGTTGAATGATTAAAGCACAGAAACTTCTTTGTAGGGGCTCTCTAATTGATATTTGCAATTTCTTTCCAAATTGTAAACATTTTTATGGATGTGATGAAGTTACCTAACATATTTATATCAAAGCTTAAACTTGAAAGCCCAACAAATCTCTACTATTGTCTATCATTTGTATCCTGACTGCCCTCAAGGCAGAGGAAAAATAACTTTAAAATTCATTAAATTTCTGAGAGGTATATGGAGTAATTGACTGTCTATGAGTAATCTATTATTTTCTCATATATAATTTGCCATGTTACTAATTAAAATCAGATTACTAATTAAAATCAAATTATCTTATTTATAATCTATAACATTTAAGAAGTATATCAATGAGCACTTAAATCGCCAAGTGCTGGTAAATGGGAGAAGTATAGATTGGTATTTGATGGTCGGCATAAACATGGTGGGCCGAAGGACCGATTTCTGTGTTTATGACTATAGCGCGATCTACCCGAATGGGAATAGAGTCCCATAACGAGCGTGTATAGCCAGGTGTTTCCCGGCGCTTGGTGATTTGAGAAACCCCACGCTATTGAACAGGACTCTGTTCCCATTTGGGTAGATTTGAGGCCGCAGCGGAGAACTCCCCGATGAGGCCACACTTAGTTCTGGTCCCTGCACGGAGGAGCTCCGCTCTTCTTGGATAGATTAAGGGAGTGCATATTAGAGTGAGACTAGCTGCCTCTATTTGCAGATTTGCTAATAAATGAGCCGCCACAATGGGAGTGGATTCATATTGTGACATCTCGCGAGATCGTGTTGGATCTTGCAAGGCGTGGCGAGCCAGGGAGATCCTAAAAGAGGGATATCCTGGCATCTACCGCCATGCCACGCTACCTTTTGAGTGTAACATGGCCAGTAGATCACGCCTCAATGACCCTAATGTTTTTACAATGATTAAAGCTAGGCCGCATTTAGACAAAAAAGCTGAATTTAAGAGTTACGTTCAATAATGTCCAAGATTTCCTTCAGAAAGTTCATTATTTCTCCTATCAGAGTATCATTTTGAATCAACAGAATCAACTCGAGTTGAACAGAGTATCAGATGCGATTTGTTGTTGAAAATCAAAAATCCTGTTACAGTTCAAACTTGGCCATTGTGGGAAGACCATTAGTTGGATTTTATGTGCCCCTGTCAGGCGGAGCCCATTCCACCACCTTCCCACCCATTCCCATTGGGGCGTGATCTACTCCCAAACTCAGCCCCATAACACAGTTGGGTACGTACCGAAATCGGCAGCCCGCCTCCCATGTGTAACTAAATAATTAAGAGTCAGTTGTTAACAAGCAAATTTACCCTGACAATACATTGCCCATGTCATAATATGGTTGGCAGGCGAGAGTGGGTAGTCTCCTTCTTAAAATGTCTCAAGAGATCGGGAAGCTTAAGTGGGTTTAGCATCTTGGGGGGTTGCCCTTTGCCCATTGGGAGAAGCCCACCTTCGATAGTATCCCCCACTTTTCGTATCTGCCTTCAGATGATAAAAGGTATTGACAAAGTAGACGGAGAGCAGATTCTTCCTCTTGAGGGGCAATCTAGAATGAGAGGTTATAGTTTTAGGATAAGGGGTAACAGATTTAAAACAGAGTTGGGGAGAAATAGTGGGGGGATTCTCTGATCCTGAGGCTATGTGTTGACGCCATCATAAACGCCGTCGCTTTTCCAACGGCGTGAACATGACCTCAGGATCAGCAATTCTGCCAGCTCCAGCTGCCAATCCCGGCATCAGATGGGCATCGTGGGGCACCGGCGCCAACGCGCACATGTTCAGTGGGACCAGCATGATTTCCACGCATGCGCGGTGTCTCCCTTCTCCGCGCCTGCCCTGATGCAACATGGCGTAGGGCTACAGGGGCCGGCGCAGAACAAAGGACCCCCCGAGTCGGATCCCCCTCCCCCCCCCCCCCCCCCCCCCCCCCCCCCCACAGGCCACCCCCGGACCCTTCCACACCAAGGTCCCGCCGGGTAAGACCAAATTAGAACAGCGCCGGAGGGACTCGGGTTTTTTGGGACGGCTGCTGGGCCCAACCCGGGCAGAGAATCGCCGGGGGGCCACATAAAGCGGTCACCGGCCAGCGCCGCACCGACCGCGCCACGCCAATGATGCTGATTCTCCACTCTGCAGAGAATCGCGTCCGGCTTCGGGGCGTCGTAGGGCAATTCGTGCCGGTCACAGCGATTCTCTGGGTCGGCCCCGAGGTGAGAGAATCCCGTCCGACCTCTCTCAAAGAGTCGTAAATCTGTGGAATTCATTACTCCAGAGTGCAGTGGATTTTGAGTTTAAATTTAAAGAGGAGATAGAAAGATTTTTTATTAGTAACGGGTTGAAGGATTATGGAGAGTGGGCATGAAAGTGGAGTTGAGCCCGAGAGGAGATCAGCCGTAATGGTATTGACTAGTGGAGCGGGCTCAAGGGGCTGAATTGCCTACTCCTCCTCCCAGTTCTTATGTTCTCTCCAAAACCTACCTTCCCACCCTCCCGGCCCCTATCCCCAAGCTGGCTAAAGCTTCCCCTCCCAAAACTCCAGACTTGCACACTCTGGGATCCATTGGGCCTGCTTTGTGGGACTGATTGCAGTCCCCGCCGCACCCACTACTGAGCTCATGATGTGCCGAGGGCAGGTCTTCTTCCACACTGAGGGGTGAAAGCTCCACTGTTGGCCAATTTAGCTCAGCTGCAGTGTGTTATGGCCAAGGGACAGGCTTGCACGGAACGACATGGCTTCCAACCGACTTTCCTTATGGAGGAGTGGGGTATTGAGCCATCTGCCCTCCCCACCCCTGTAAAATGCAGCCTCAGGTATTTCTTTCCATGGGCGCCACTTGAATAAACCTCAACAATCCAATAATGTCCACCTTTGGACAAATACATACTTCACAAATAAATTTAGCAATGATGTTCTTTCACGCTCACAACAACTCTTCACATTTCTTTCAGGGGCTAGATTTTCAAATTGAAATAGGGGCGAGTTTGGGTGCAGGAGTGCTTTGAAAATATCGCTCTCAGATGTCATGTTCGGTTTCCAACTATTTTAATCAACATAACTAACCAAGTAAACTAAATCAAATAAACTCGGGAACAAATTAATGGGACAGTCCCTTAAAGGGGAAACTGCCTTTAACAAAAAGGGAATTCCAAATGGGACTTCAAACCTGAAACCAAAATGTGATTGAAGGGGTCAATAAGGTGAAACAGGCATGGAAGGTCTCAAGGGTTCCAGTGGACGCTGCATGATCCCTCTCCAGGGACACCCGGCTGCAAATGTAGCCATAGAAGAGGGGTAGACAGTCATGGCTGATGACCCCATTGGACTTCCAACTCTGCAATCTGCTCACCTCCAATTAACTGCCTGTTAAACTCCTTGAAGGGCTTGTCAATGGGCTAGAAAGCGGCAGAAGGAAATTTTCAATGTGGCAAAGGGGAAACGTGAATGGTCAAGGACACATTAGTGCCCACTTGTCAGCGGCACCGAGCTTACAATGCCATGTTGTTGCTGATTTAAAATGCTAAAGAAGCAGAGTTATTCAAACTGAGGTGCTCAGCCCGTGAAGTAAAGTTGTGCAGATTGGGTCAAATATCTTGTGATTGAACACTCGGCCACTCATAAGCACCACGTGGCTGCTGGCACTCCACTCTCCTGACTGCTACCGCCTGCAAGGGCCCAATTTGGCTGCTGTCTGCCTTTGAGCGTTATACTCTGAAGCTAGCTTCTGGAACCAGGCAGTACCCACTGTCACTAATTGGGCCCTGAGCTCACCTCTGGCCCAATCAGAGACTTTATATACTAAAATTGTGTCATGTCAAAGATGCAGATGCAGCAGGGGTCTGAACCCAATAGTTTGATTTCTTATTCCACATTTCCCGATTTTTTGCCATTAAAGTGTAAAACCCACTTTGCTGGAGTGCAGGCTTGTGCTTAACTGATTAAAAAGGGAACTCATAAGAACATAAGAATAGGCGTTGGAATTCCCTCCCTAAACTTCTCTGCCTCTCTTGAACAGAAAGATTTACAACAGAAAGAGATCATTCAGCCCATCAAACCTCCGCTGGCCAAAAAGGAGCTCATGGCCCACTTTCCATATTTTGGTCTGTAGCACTATTGGTTAGGTCACTTCAGCTGTATAACATTGTAACAGTTTTTTTTTTCAATGCAATAAAGATTTCTGCTCACACCACACTTTTAGGCTGTGAGTTTCAGACCTCCACCACACTCTGAACAAAATACTACCGATGGCTTTAGATCTATGCTCTCTGGTCCTTGATCTTTCTGCTCATGGAACAGGTTGTTCCTGTCCAGTCTATCTAGGCACCTCATTTGTGTGTACACATCTATTAAATCCTACCATTTATTGTGTATTCCCTTGTCTGGCGTGTCCTCCCGAAATGCATTACCTCAAGTGGGTTGAATTCCAATTGCAACTTTTCAGCACACGTCACCTGCCCATCAATTTCTCCCTGCTTCTTCCTTTCAGCCTTATCCTTATTCTTCCTTAAAACCTTATCTCCTTACCAAGTTTTTGGTTATCTGTTCTAATATCTCCTTCTGTGGCTTCGTGTCAAGTGTTATTTGTTCATGCTCCTGGGAATATTAATATGACTAATTATTGGACTCTTCCAGTTCTTGCCTTCTGTGACTACATTCTGGCAATGAGATAGCCATAGGATGTACGCGACATTAAAGGCAATATATACATTTAAGTTGTATAGTTGGGTTAAAAACATTTTTCTCAATAACACTGCAAGCTGTTTTGCCCATATTGTTGTAAAGCCATGCTTTATAAAAAATTGAATTCATGAATGCTAACCACAATCTTGATAAACACTCTTGCTATGATTGACAGCTCTTTACCACATCAAAAGCAGCTAGTGGTTTCACTTCCTCTTTTCCAGGCAGAAAGCACTTGGCTCATTTTGATGTGTGAGGAGTTGTCAATGGTAGTAAGAGTTTATAAATATTGTGGTTAGTATTAAAGGAGAATACTTGCTATGCATTTAAGCGTGAAGGTAAAGATCAATAAACAATCCAACACACAGCTGCGCCTCATAAAACTGTTATGACTCATGAAAGGTTTTTCTGAGTGAAATTGAATGGGAATTTTGCATTTCAAAGGCTGTCAGGGGTTTTGAAGCCTTTTCAAGTGTTCTGGGATTTGGAGAAGGCCTCTGACACTTGTAACAGCTGCTGCATTAAAGACATTTGTCTGAGACACTGATGTCAGGAAAGTGTAAGTGAAAATGCAGTGACTTTTCACTGTACTGCCTAAACTGCTCTTCAGCTTTCATGCAGAGGAGATGACTTGGGGAACCTGAAGGGGGTCTCAGATTGGGGGTCTGATAGGAGGTTCGGTGGGAGGGCGTGTGTTGTGGGGGGGGGGGGGTAAGCCATTATTCCCTTGGTTGGAGTGGGGGGGAGGATGCCCCTCCTTGTCAGCAGAGGGGTCGGGATTAGGGTTGTGGGGGGCTGTCTCTGGACCTTGGGATAGGGTCACCCACTTAAAATGGCAGCCCAATACCAGGAATCCAATGGAATTTGATGAACTTGCCACTATGCACATATTTGCATGGTTAAGGAGTGAGTCTCGCACCTGGAACCCGCTCCCAACCCCAGCAGAGACCAGCCCGAATCTGCACTGGTGGGTGCACTTAGTCTCCAGAATGAAGATTCCCAGCCAGCCTGTCTGCAAAGTCTCACCAGGAACAATTGACTTGAAGTATGCATGGGGACCATCTCCTACCTCATTAACAAAGCATCCAATCACATGGTTACTCAAATAGGTGCACACAAACCATGGGACATAATCACTTGGACAATGGGATTCTGACTATGAATGGAATTTGCCACTAGCAACGGGCACATTTAGATCACTGGGCAGTTGGAGACAGCAGTTGTGACAAGCCAGCTAACCCTTTTGCATTTAAGTACCTGTTTTCTCTGCAGACCAGTGCACAAACAAATGAGTTGCTGAAGAATCCAGCCCCTGCGTGCATTCTCTGAGTGCACCTCTGAGTGGGTGTATGTCACTGGACTAGTGTAAGAGTCCTTCTTGTTTTTTTCCTTTGTTCCCATTTCCTTTATGTTATTTTATTATTTTGGTCCAGGGACCCATAATCAGAATGTGCCATTAAGCAGAAGACTCAAAGTTGAAACAGCCTGTTTGTCAGGACACTGTGTTCCGAGGTTTTGCTTGTGGAGAGACGAGGCCAACTTCTCGGCACTAAGTGGACCTCAGGAGCCACATTTGGAGGGAGTTGGATGAATTGGTTGGCTGGCAAACAGTGGGTTGGCCAGGGACAGGTTTCTGCCTGCCCCACAGACCTTAAACCTATTCCCCCCGGTGACTGACCCCTCCACCCTGGTAAAGAGCGCATCCCATTCTATCCATGCCCCTCATAAACTTGTAGACCTCTATCAGGTCACCCCTTAACCTCCGTCATTCTAATGAAAACAGTCCGGGTCTATTCAGCCTCTCTGCATAGCTAACACCCTCCAGACCAGGCAACATCCTGGTAAACCTGCTCTGCACCCTCTCCAAAGGCTCCACATCCTTCTGCTAGTGTGGCAACCAGAATTGTGTGCAATATTCCAAGTGCGGCTGTACCAAGGTTCTATAGAACTGTAGCATTACTTGCCAGTTTTTATACTCTATGCCCTGTCCATTGAAGGCAAGCATTCCGTATGCTTTCTTAACTATCTTGCCTACTTGTGTTGCCACTTTGAAAGATCTGTGGACCTGCACGCCCAGATATCTCTGACTTTTACATTCCTAAGAGTTTTGCCATTTACTGTATATTCTCCCTCTACATTAGACCTACCAAAATGCATTACCTCACATTTGTCTGGATTAAACTCCATTTGCCATTTATCTGCATGTCCAAACTATCCTGCTGTATCCTCTGACAATCCTCAACACTATCTCCTACTCCACCAACATTGGTGTCATCTGCAAATTTACTAATCAGACCAGCTACATTTTCCTCCAAATCATTTATTATACTACAAACAACAGATGCCCCAGCATACCACTAGTCACAACCTTCCATTCAGAAAAACACCCTTCTACTGCTACCCTCTGCCTTCTGTGACCGAGCCAGTTCTTGCAATCTTGCGATCTCACCTCTGATCCCATGTGACTTCACCTTTTGTACCAGTCTGCCATGAGGCACCTTGTCAAAGGTGCATATAAGTCCATGTAAACAACATCCATCACCCTCCTCTCATCAATCATCTTTGTAACCTCCTCAAAAACTCCAATCAGCTTAGTGAGGCATGCTCCCCCTTCATAAAACCATGCTGTCGACCGCTAATGAGTCCATTTGTTTTAAAAGGGTTATATATTCTGTCCCTGAGAATTCTCTCCACTAATTCACCTACGACCGAAGTGAGGCTCGCCGGCCTATAGTTTCCAGGATTATCCCTGCTACCTTTCTTAAACAGCGGTACCACATTAGCTATTTTATAGTCCTCTGGAATCTCACCTGTAGCCAATGAGGATGCAAAGATGTCGTCAAGGCCCCAATAATTTCCTCCCTTGCTTCCCTCAGTATTCTGGGGTAAATTCTATCTGGCCCAAGAGACTTATCTACCTTAATGTCTTTTAAAACACCCAATACCTCCTCCTTTTTGATGTCAACGTGACCCAGACTGTACACACACCCTACCCAAGAATCACCTTCCAAGAAGGCCTTTTCTTTGCTGAACACTGATGCAAGGTACTCATTTAGTACCTCGCCCATTTCCTCTGGTTCAACACATAGATACCCCCCACTGTCCTTAAGTGGTCCAATCTTTTCCCTGGCCACCCACTTGCTTTTTACATATGAATGAAAAGCTTTGGGGTTCACCTTAATCATACTTGCCAAGGACTTTTCATCACCCCTTCCTAGCCCTCCTAATTTCCCACTTAAGTACCTTTCTACTTTATTTATACTCCTCAAGGGTTTCGACTGTCCCCACCATTCTAGACTGCACAAATGCCTCCTTTTTCATTTTGACAAGGTTAACAATATCCCTCTTAATCCATGGCTCCCTAAACTTCACATACTTATCCTTCGTTCTCTCAGGAATGTGACTTTCCTGAATCCTAATCAACTGTCGCTTAAAAGACTCCCACATGTCCAATGTTGATTTAGCCTCTAACAGATGCACCCAATCCAAATTCTTCAATTCCTGTCTAATGTTATCATAATTTGTCTTTCCCCAGTTTAGCACCTTAACATGAGGGTTACCCTCATCCCTATCCACAAGTACCAAAAACGTACGGAATTGTGGTCAGTACTCCTAAAATGTTTCCCTGCTGAAACCTCAATCACCTGTCCAGGCTCATTCCCCAATACCAGGTCCAGTACTGCCCCTTCCCTAGTTGGACTATCTACATATTGCATCAAGAAGTCTTCCTGGATGCATCTTATAAAAGTTGCCCCATCCAAACCCCCAGCACTAAATGGGTCCCTACCACACCAACCCTATTACTTTTGCACCTATCCAAAATCTCTATACCTATCTGCTCCTCTATCTCTCGCTGGCAGTTGGGGGGTCTGTAATAAATGCCCAACATTGTGATTTCCTCCTTCCTGTTCCTGAGCTCTACCCAGATTGCCTCATTGTATGAGCCTTCCGAGGTGTCCTCCCGCAGTATGGCTATAATATTCTCCTTAACCAGTAATGCTACTCCCCCACCCCTTTTACATCTCCCTCTATCTCTCCTGAAGCATCCATATCCTTCAACGTTCACCTGCCAATCCTGCCCTTCCTTTAACCACGTTTCTGTGATAACCACAGAATCAGAGTTCAAAGTACTAATAAGTGCTCTAAGTTCATCTGCCTTACCTGCTATACTTCTGGCATTGAAAGAAATACACTTCAAACCATTGCGTTTGAGCAGACAGGGTGATGTTGTTCTCTTATTTTTGTTCTCTATATCCCCTTCAGTTAAGAAGCCAACGGTCTGGTTCCCACTCCCCTGCCATACTCGTTTAAATTCTGCGTAATGCTTTCTGAGAGAACTCGGCAGAAGTGTCCTGCTTACTGAAGTGAAAGAACTGCTTTATTTTTCTGAAAGCAGAGAGTGCCTGGCACATCCTCTGAGAACCTGCAATAGCTGAGTCTGCAGAGAGGTAGACAGCCTTTCCAGAGAAACCATCACAAGCCTAGAAGGAAGAAGTATAAAATTGAAAGCTGAACTTCAGAAAGACATTTACCAGAAGTCATCCCAGTGCATCAAAGATCCTTATTCTTTTATTTTCATTGATATTTTCTTTCCCTGCCCATCATTCTGACCCGCAGATAGTGCCGACACAGGCCTATCACCCTGAAGTGATGCTACGTCCTGGCAGGATGGAACAGGGTAGTCGGGGGGGTTGTAGGAGGGAAAAGAGAGGTGGTGGGAGGGACACAGGTTGAATATTCAGGAAGTGGAACCTCTTCCCGTTCATGAAGGGAACTCCCTGGTGTCCTGGTGCGCACAAGGCGACATGTATGCTATCAATTATCTCCTCGACCTTGGGCATCCTGGTGATGGCAGAGAATCCAATAGCCCTGGCATCTTGGTGGGCTCACATTAGATATGGTCTGCTGCCCAGGCATACAGGGCATCCATAGCCTCATGGAAGCACTTGTGGGATGTACCAGGGTGACACCCTGACTATACCTCTCATGATTTTGTAGACCTCAATGAGGTCCCCCCTCAACCTCCGTATTTCTAATGAAAATAATCCTAATCTACTCAACCTCTCTTCATAGCTAGCGCCCTCCAGACCAGGCAATATCCTGGTGAACCTCCTCAGCATCCCCTCCAAAGCATCCACATCCTTTTGGTAATGTGGCGACCAGAACTGTACGCAGTATTCAAAATGTGGCCAAACCAAAGTCCTATACAACTGTAACATGACCTGCCAACTCTTGTACTCAATACTGATGAAGGAAAGCATGCCGTATGCCTTCTTGACCACTCTATCAACCTGCGAAGCCACCTTCAGGGTACAATGGTACAGATCTCTCTGTACATCAATTTTCCCCAGGCCTTTCTCATTTACCGTATAGTTTGCTCTTGAATTGGATCTTCCAAAATGCATCGCCTCGCATTTGCCCGGATTGAACTCCATCTGCCATTTCTTTGCCCAACTTTCCAATCTATCTATATTCTGCTGTATTCTCTGACAGTCCCCTTCACTATCTGCTACTCCCCCAATTGTAGTGTCATCTGCAAACTTGCTAATCAGACCACCTATACTTTCCTCCAGATCATTTATGTATATCACAAACATGCTCAAAAGATTTAATCAAATTTGTTAGGCATGACCTACCTCTGACAAAGCCATGCTGACTATTCCTGATCAAACCTTGCCTCTCCAAGTGTAGACAGATTATCTCCTTCTAAATGTTCTCCAATAGTTTCCCGACCGCTAACATGAGACTCACTGTCTGTAGTTCCCTGGCTTATCTCTACAATCTTTCTTAAATAGTGGGACCCCATTAGCTGTTCTACAGTCCCCTGGCACCACCCCTGTGGTCAAAGAGGACTTAAAAATTTGTTTCAGAGCCCCTGCAATCTCCTCCCTCACCTCCCACAGCATCCTGGGACACAATTAATCCGGACCTGGAGATGTGGCCACTTTCAAGCCTGCCAACACCTCCAATACCTTGTCATTTCCCATGACAAGTTGCTCAAGAACCTGACAGTGTCTCTCCCCAAGTTGTATATCTACCACCTCATTCCCTTGGGTGAAGACAGATATGAAGTATTCCCTGTTGGTCCCTAATGAGCCCTACTCATTCCCTGGTTATCCACTTCCCATTGATATACTTATAGAATATCTTGGGATTTTCTCTACTTTTACCAGCCAGAGCTTTTCATATCCCTTATTTGCTCTCCTAATTGCTTTCTTAAACTCCAACCTGCACTTTCCTTACTCCACTAATGTCTCTCTTGAATTGCTCCCCTTGTACTTGCTAAAAGCCTCTCTTTTCCTTCTCATCATATCCTGGCTGTCTCTGGTCATCCATGGTTCTTTGGGCTTGTTACTCCTTCTTATTACCCTAGAGAGAACATGTTAGGCCTATACCCTCCCCATTTCAATTGTACCACCCCCCCCCCCCCACACACACTGCTCTTTTGTGGATTTCCCCACGATTAGCTCTTTCCAGTCTACTGAGGCCAGATCCTGCCTTACTTTACTGAAATCCATAGTACCCAAATCCACACCCTTTTTTTGAAACTTGCCCATTTCTTTATTCATAACAAACTTAAATTGTACCATGTTGTGGTTGCTATCACCAAAATGCTCTCTCACCAACACATCAACCACCTGTCCGGCTTCATTGCTCAGAATTCTTTCCAGCTCTGCATCGTCCCTTGTTGGACTTTCTAGATATTGAACTAAAAAGGTCTCCCGTACACATTTTAAGAACGCCATTCCATCTAAGCCCTTAACACAGTGACTATTCCAATTAATTTTGGGAAAGTTGAAATCATCTAGTATTATTTTTACACACCTTTGAGAATTGCACACATATTTGCCCCTCAATTTCCTGCTGACTATCTGGGGGTATATAACAATCACCTAGCAATGTGGCTGTCCCTTTTTTGTTCCTAAGCTCTACCTACAAAACTTCATTTGATGTTTCCTCCAAGATATCATCTCTCCTTACTGCAATAACTGTCTCCTTAACTAATAATGCAATGCCTACTCCTCTTTTACCCCCTCTTCTGTCTTGCCTGAAGATCCTATATCCAAGGATGTTGAGCTGCCAATCATGCCCCTCCCTCAACCACGTCTCCGTGATGGATACTGTATCACAATTCCATATGTCAATCCTCACCCTTAACTCATCCGTTTTACCCGTACTACTTCTGGCATTAAAGTAGAGGCCATCCAATCTTGTCTTACTCCCTTGAAACCTACTACCTCTGTATTCTCTCTGACTTGATTGCTTTTCTGCGTTATACTGTGTCCCTATTCTGCTAACAGTCTGCGTCCCCTCTTCCTGCTGAATTAGTTTTAAGTCATCACAACAGCACTAGGAAACCTGCCAGCAAGGATGTTAGTCCCGCCCTGGATCAGATGTAAACCATCCAGATTGGACAGGTCCCACCTTCCCCAGAAACAGTTCCAGTAGTCCAAGAATCTAAAACCCTCCCTCCTGCACCAACTCTTAAGCCACGCATTCATCTGCATTATTCTCCTATTTCTGTACTCGCTAGCACATGGTACTGGGTGTAATCCAGAGATTACAATGCGAGGTGTCTTGTTTTTTAGTCAATTACCTAACTCCCTTAATTCTGGATGCAAAACGTCATCCTTCTTTCTACCTATGTCATTGGTACCAACATGTACCATGACTTCTGCCTTATCACCCTCCCCCTTCAGAATGCCTTGTACTCGTTCAAAAACATCCTTGGTCCTGGCACCAGGGAGACAACAAACCATCCTGGAGTCTCTTTCACATCTGCAGAAGTGGCTATCTGTATCCTTGACTATAGAGTACCCTGTAACTATTTTTCTTCTGCACTTTGACCCTCCCTACTGAACAACAGAGCCAGTCGAGGTGCCATTGTTCTGGCTGCTTTTGTTGTTTTCGCCTGATAGACCACCCCCCCCCCCCCCCAACAGTATCCAAAATGGTATACCTGTTAAAGAGGGGGACAGGCACAGGACATTCATGCACTGACTGCCTGCCCTTTCTAGCAGTCACAAACTTTGGTTCCAACCAATCCATGCGGTCATGAGGAGTTGCAATTGGGTACACTTCCTGCAAATGTAGTTGTCCGGAAGGCTGGAAGTGTCACAGATCTCCCACATCTCACAAGTGAAGCACTTTACCCTATTGACTGACATTTCTAGCACTAATTAATTAATTAACTAAAAATAAATACTTATTAAATTAAGTTACAATTGCTATTTGGTCTCTATCATTAGATTTCTACAATAAATATTAAATGATAAGTACACTAATCTCCGTCCTCTGGTTTAGTTAAAAAGTTTCTATTTTTATAAAAAATCTTTTTATTCACCACGTTTTCATCATTTTCACCATAATAACAGAAATAACAGCAAAAATGATCCCACCAATAGACAACCTAAAACGACTTGCAAGTTCAACACAAGTTTAAAAAACAAAAAGCAAACAGCAAACCAAACCCCCCATCCCTCTATCCCCCTTTAATGTTCAATGGCAACACAGCTCCCGAAAGTGCATGATAAACAAACACCATGAATTGTAGACCCCCTCCTTCACTCCACCTGAACTAAAACTTCGCCTTCTCCAGGGTCAAAGATTCCAGCAGTTCCCCCCGCCACGCCGAGGCACAGGGCAGAGAAATTGACCTCAATCCCAACAGGACCCGCCCACGAACAATCAGCGAGGCAAAGGCTAAATCGTGTGCCCCCTTACCTGCCTACAACTCAGGCTGGTCTGACACCCCGAAAATGGCCTCTCGGGAAACCGGCTCCAAATCCATATGCAGCACCCCCGCGATGATGTTAAAGGCCTTCCTTCAATACCTTTCCAGCTTCGGGCAGGACCGAAACATATGCACACGGTTCGAGAGGCCCCTCCCACACTGCTCACAGACATCCTCCATCCCCTCAAAGAGCCATCCTTGCTTTTGTGATGTGCGCATTATACACGACCTACAATTATAACAGCCCCAACCTCACGCACGAGGTCGAGGCATTCACCCTTCACAGCACCTCACAACACAGACCTTCTTCCATCACCTCCCCTAGCTCTTTAGTTGCCCCTCTTCTTCGTTAATTAATTTGTTTTTCAATTTTTTTCAAATTTAGTACAGTTTCCCTCCCAGCTTTATTGTGATGTCGCTTGTGCAGTTTTTTTCAGCTTCTGTGGAATCCCCGATACTGTACTGAGTTAAGTTACCTTATACTCACCACTCTTTGCGCTCTTCACTGAAGTCTCACCTCTCTCTCTGGGGCTTTTTAATGAAGTCTTGCCTCTCTCTCCACGCTTTTTAATGCCTTTCTGGTATTTTTATGCAAAGTTTTATAGCAGCTGAATAGATAACTTTTCCTTTATTCATTTGCAATTTGTTTGGATGTGAATCTCTTTGGTAAAATGGATGGATAGGTGATTGTCAGACTAATGCAAAATGATCAAGCGCATGGCAGTTGTGAGCAGGTTTAGCAACCATTGTTCATTCTTTTATAATGAAGATCTTTCCATTTGTGGGGAACACAAAACTCGGAGCCATAAATATAAGAGGGTCACTAATAAATCCAATACAGAATTCAGGACCGATTTCTTCACCAAGAGTGGGTAGAATGTGGAACTTGCTTCTGCAAGGAGTACATAGAACATAGAACATAGAACAGTACAGCACAGAACAGGCCCTTCGGCCCTCGATGTTGTGCCGAGCAATGATCACCCTACTTAAACCCACATAACCCGTATACCCGTAACCCAACAATCCCCCCATTAACCTTACACTACGGGCAATTTAGCATGGCCAATCCACCTAACCCGCACATCTTTGGACTGTGGGAGGAAACCGGAGCACCCGGAGGAAACCCACGCACACACGGGGAGGACGTGCAGACTCCACACAGACAGTGACCCAGCCGGGAATCGAACCTGGGACCCTGGAGCTGTGAAGCATTGATGCTAACCACCATGCTACCGTGAGTAGATGAGGTAACTGGCATAGATGCATTCAGAGGAAAGCTAGGTAAACACATAAAAAAGAAAGTAATAGAAATGTACGTTGATATGGTTTTTATCAACACATGAAGTAGGATGGGAGAAGGCTCAGGTTTCCTTTGGTTTTAAATTTGCTTCTATGTTTTAAATCATTTACCTGATGGGTTGCATAATGAATTGTGGAGCATAAACACTGGCACAGCCCAGTTAGGCTGCATGACCTGCTTCCATGTTGTACACTCCATGCAATAATTTCAGTAATCAATCATACCTGATCAGGCTTAGAGCGGTTTCATTTGACTTACCAGGAATAGTTAGTTAAGGAAAAAGTTAAGAAAAAATGGGACACATCAGAGATGAAGAGGGGAACTTGTGTGTAGATGCAGAGGCTGTTGGAAGGGTTTTGTCTCCATGTTTACAAAGGAAATGGATGATGCAGATATAGTAGTGCAGCAAGAACACTGTGAGATACTGCATGGGATAATCATAAAGAGAGAGGAAATACTCGAAGGATTGAAATCCTTGTAAGTTGATAAGTTGCCAGGGCCAGATGGATTGTTTCCGAGGCTGTTAAAGGAGGTCAGGGAGGAGATAGCAGATGCTCAGAAGATGATTTTACAATCTTCACTAGAAACAGGGGAGGTACTGGAAGACTGAAGGAACACAAGCGTGGGACCATTCTTTAAAAATGGATTGAGGAAATGCTGAACAGCTATGGGCCAGTTAGTCCAACATCAGTGATGGGCAAATCAGGAGAATCAATCCTGAGAGATAGGATTAACTGTCACATAGAAAGGCATGGACTAGTCATGGATAGTCAGCGTGGATTTGTTAAAGGAAGGTTTTGTCTCACAAATTCGATCCAATTCTTTGAGCAAGCAACAAGGAGGGCTGATGAAGATAGGGCTGTGAATGTAGTTTATCTGGATTTTAGAATGGCGTTTGACAAAGTCCAACATGACAGATTGGTCATGAAAGTGAAAGCCCATGGGATACAGAGCAATGTGGCAAACTGGATAAAAAGTTGGCTTAGTAACAGGAAAAAAAGGATAATGGTCGATGGCTGCTCTTTCAATTGGAATGTTGTTTTAAGTGGTCTTCCACAGGGCTCAGTGTTGAGACCCTTACTTTTTGTGTTATATTAAAAATTTGGACTGAACGTGGTGACATGCTTGGGAAATTTGCAGATGACACAAAGATTAGCCGAGTGGTGGACAGTGTAAAGGTAAGTGTAAACTTCACAATTATATAGATGGATTGTGGAGTGGACCATAAAGTGGCAGATGTAATATAACAGAGAAGTGTGAGGGCATGCATTAGGGAAGTCAAACAGATGTAGGGAATACACAATAAATGGGAATATATTAAGAGAGGTAGATAAAGAGAGAGATCTTGGCGTACAAGTACACAAGTCACTAAAGGCAGCAGTTCAAGTCGACATGGTTGTTAAGAAAGTATATAGAATGCTCTCCTTCTTTGACAGAGGTATAGAATATAAAAGTTCAAATATAATGTTAGAATTGTATAAAACACTGGTGAGGCCACAACTGGAATATTGTATGCTGTTCTGGTCATCACATTGCAGGAAGGATGTTATTGCTCTGGAGAGAGTGCAGAGGAGGTTAACAAGAATGTTGCCAGGGCTAGAAAAGTGTAGTTACGAGGGGAGATTGGCTTGGTTGGCGTTATTTTCCTTGGAACAAAGACTGAGGATGACTCAATTGAGGTGTACAAAACTATAAGGGAAAGAGATAGTGTGGACAGGATAAAAATGTTTCCCTTGGTGGAGAATTCTAGAACCAGAGGGCATAGATTCATGATGAGTGGCAGAAGGTGTAGAGGGGATATTTTGAACTGACTTTGCAAGTTTCAAAATGTGAAACAGTTCCAACGCAGAATTTGTGCTAAAAAGGACAAGGAGTGAAATCAGGAACTTTCTCATCATTCGGGCGGCACAATGGTCACCACTGCCGCCTCACAGCACCAGAGATCCGGGTTCAATTCTAGCCTTGGGTCAATGTCTGTGTGAAGTTTATACTTTCTCCCCGTGTCTGTGTGGGTTTCCTCCGGGTGCTCAGGTTTCCTACCACAATCCAAAGATGTGCAGGTTGGACATTCTAAATTGCCCCTTAGCATCTAAAAAAGGTTAGATGGGGCTACTGGGCAACGGAGAGAGGGTGGGCTCTTTCAGAAGGTTGGTGCAGATGCGATGGGCTGAATGGCCTCCTTCTGTAGGGATTCTGTGATTCTAAGACATGTTTTTACGTGGAGGATAGTGGGAGCCTGGAATTCAGTGCCCGGGTTTTTCTATGATTCTAATAGACTGGTGAGATTGCATGCTTTGTGGGTCAATGTTATTTAAGGAAAGAGAGTTCTATGTTTAGGGTTGGTCAGGTACAACCAAGGCTGCAAGAAGGTTCATCATGGCTTGGATGTAAGGATACAACCAGTTTGTTTTTGCAGTGGGAAGCACAAGGTAAAAGAAAAAAAAACAAAAAGTGACTACTCTGCCCAGTATTCAGGGTTAATGGTGTAATTTTGTTATTTTGTAATTGTTACAGGAATATTTTTGAAGCTTAAAATAAGTCTGACCCGCTACTTTTGTTCAGTCATGCGCATCCTGCAGAATAAACCCAACTCCCTGATTTGTCATCATCAGCCTTGTCTTACCAAAGTGTTTATTAGTTTCACTTATCGAAAGATTAGATAGGTGCGCACGCCAGAATGTGCGTCAATTGGATGTATTATTGAAACTGGGCTTCTGAGTTTCCATGACTCTGTATATCACCAAGAAATGTATTGCCACCCTGCTCTTCACTCCCACCAACCCCCCAAGAAAGACATGTAATTTCTTGAAAGTGATAAAGTTCGATACATAAACAATAAGACATGACATATTGTGTTCCGCATGAGAGTCTATTCGAGTCATCAGTACCCTGATGAGGGTCAAAATAGAGTCTGATCTTATTCAATTTGAGAAGCAGCACGCAAGAAATCTGTTGTTCAAAATTATTGATTTCAACAATGCCAGTGTATGTTTATTTTGCCGTGATCTCATGCAGAGAGATTTTCAAATGACCTGCCCATTTGCGTCATTGCATACTTGCCTGTGCTGTCATTTAACAATTTTATTTTTCGTTTAGATCTTAATCACTCAATAAAAGCAGAACTTCGTTGCTGTTTTTACATTTTGGAACATTTGAATATTTACGTTTATTTCTCTTCTTTTGTTTAACTATTTCTACAATCAGTTCTTTTTTAAACACTTGCCATTTTAGGGCAGCACGGTTGCACAGTGGTTAGCGCTGCTGCTTCACAGCGCCAGGGTCGCAGGTTTGATTTCCCACTTGGAGTCTGCATGTTCTCCCCATGTCTGCATGGGTTTCCTCCGGGAGTTCTGGTTTCCTCCCACAAGTCCTGAAAGACGTGATGTTAGGTAATTTGGACATTCTGAATTCTCCCTCTGTGTACCCGAACAGGCGCCGGAATGTGGCGACTGGGGGATTTTCACGGTAACTTCATTGCGGTGTTAATGTAAGCCTACTTGTGACAATAAAGATTATTATTATTTTAGACTTGCTTTATTTTTTTGTCCCAAGTCGTTTATTTTTCTTCCAGATGTATCTTTGTTTACTCCTGAAACTTTTAATATTTAATGTTTCCCACAGTATTTACCTCCCATAATCTTTTATCATATATGTACAGTAATTCTTGTCAAAGGTGAAGCTCACTTCATCCAAGGTGATTTTTGTTGTGTTTGTTAAGATGATTAATGTCCTTTTTCATCTTGATGAGATTATGGACAATTAGAAGCCTCCCTTTTGAAAGAGTTATTACAATTCCTGTAGAGACTAATAACTTTTAAAAAGTTATTTCCCAGAAACAAAAGTAAAAGGATCACATGACAAGATTTCAGGTTTAAGACTTTTTTGTACCAAACAAAACGACAATCAGTGGCGACTAAATATTACCTGGAAGACAACTAATCCACTACACTATATAAGAGGTAACTTCTTAAAACAACCAAAAACCCACACTCAGTTTATGCATTACAGCAGACTCCAAGCAGAAATGTAGTCTTATGTTTAAAGTCCCAAGCTCCTTCGAGCCTTAACATGCTCCTGAACAGCTTGAACCCTGCTCCCCAGGGTGAATCTTCTAGTGTCTTATTAAATTGAGCCCCTTAACTCAATTCAATTTTTCGAACATACTCAAAGGGAATTTCAGTAGCAAGACATTCTCTGGAAAATGCTTGATCCATAACTCTCCACAAGCCTCATTTCTTTGAACTAGGCAGTCATCCTTAACAGCACTCTGCTTGGTGGTTAACCCCAAAACAGTTCTTTGATTCTGCTTGGCATGGCAGCATCTGTTGCGGATCTTGTTCCCCAAATCTGGGAGTCTGTAGTCAGTCAGATCGGCTGCCTCTTACTTTTGTGTCCAGGTTATTTCTTATTGTAAATTCTATAATTCTATGGTTGATGGGATATGGGCATTAATTGCCCGTCTTACATCCTACACCTTATTTTCAATAGGTTTTGACCTAGGTCCCTATCTCCATGGCAACCAGGCCACAAAGACTTGCCTCCAGTCACATTCTGTGGGAGGTGAGATCCCCTCTCCAAATGGCTCAATTTTGGCTTGAATTTTAAAAAGAGTTTAAAACGTAAACATCTTTTAGAATTTCAGTGTTCATAACAGAGTGCATGAGCAAGGTTGTTTTTGTAACTGGATGCCTGTTTTGTGGAGTTCTGCGGGGATTGGTGCTGGGTCCCTTGTTTGTAGTAATAATTAATGATCTGGATGTGAATGTAGGAGGTGCGATAAGTAAGTTCGCAGGTGACACAAAAATTTGTGGTGTGGTAACTAGTGAGGGGCAAGGCCTTAGATTACACGACAATGTAGATGGACTGGTTACATGGACAAAAGAGTGACAAATGGAACAAATGGAAAAAGTGTGAGGTAATGCATTTTGGGAGGACTAACGAGGCAAGGAAATATAATATGAATGATCGGACCATAGGAAGTGCAGAGGATCAAAGGAACCTTCACAGATCTCTGAAGTCAGCAGAACAGGTAGATTAGGTTACGAATGCCTATGGGATCTTTGCCTTTATTAACCGAGGAAATCCAATATAAGAGCAGGGAGGTTATGCTGGAGCTGTATAAAACACTGGTTCGACCCCAGCTGGAGCACTGTGTGCAGTTCTGGTCATCAAGGAATGATGTGGAGATGCCGGCGTTGGACTGGGGTGAGCACAGTAAGCAGTCTTACAACACCAGGTTAAAGTCCAACAGGTTTGTTTCAAACACGAGCTTTTGGAGCACAGCTCCTTCCACAGGTGAAATTCAGCTGAGGAAGGAGCAGTGCTCCGAAAGCTCGTGTTTGAAACAAACCTGTTGGACTTTAACCTGGTGTTGTAAAACTTCTTACTGTGGTCATCAAGGAAGTGATTGCATTGGAGAGGTTGCGGAGGAGATTCACCAGGATGTTGCCTGGGCTGGATAATATCAGCTATCAAGAGAGTTTGGGTAGGCTGGGGTTGTTTTCCCTGGAGCAGAGAAGGCTTAGGGGGGCACCTAATTGAGGTGTATAAAATTATGAGGGGCATAGATAGGACAGGACAGTTCTTTTCCCTTTAGTGGAAGGGTTAATAACCAGGGGGCATTGATTCAAGGTAATGATAAGGAGGTTTAGAGGAGGAGATGTGAGGAAAACCTTTTTCACCCAGAGAGTGGTTGGAATCTGGAACTCACTGCCTGAAAAGGTGATAGAGGCAGGAATCCTCACAAATTTTAAGAATTATTTAGATGAGCACTTGAAACACCATAGCGTACAAGGCTACGGACCAAATGTTGGAAAATGGGATTAGAATAGGTGCTTGATAATCGGTGTATACGTAATGGGCCGAAGGTCCTCTTTCCATGCTGTTAAATTCTATGACTTACAAGACAAATGGATCGACTGCCAAATGATGTAAAATGTCATTAAAATCTGTAAATTGAAAATAATTAATTTTAAATCAATGGAACAGTGGTGCCAACAATCAATGACATGATTTCTAGCACTCCAATGGATACTGCATGGTTGTACCCACATAAGCTCCCAAAAACTGAAGTCTACATTCAGAAATGCTCCAAGTTGATGTTATGCATCCTGGGCTATGAACAGTGGATTTGTTTAGGACCAGAAGCAGACCCACCAGGAAGTCCCCTAATCTTGATCTGACCATTGGGTGGTCAAAGATGAACCACAACCAGAAATTGAGAAGCAGAATCTGCAGGTGGCGCAATAGAGCCTGCATGCTCTCGCACTACAAATCTATCTGAAATAGATTTGTCTGATTACAGAATAAACATGCAGTGAACGTATCGGTAAAGTAACTCAAATATTTATTTGACGCCTCTGCGCCATTCATCTACTCAAATGTCTCGAGTGGTAGGATGAAGAATGTCAGATCTGGAAATAAAACACTTACTTTACTTTTAGCCTAAACTGTCAACATCAAGTGTTCTCAGGTAAGTGTACCAAAGCAAAATGTTTTCTACTTCACTCATGGATATACGCATGAGGGGCTGGTTTAGCACAGGGCTAGATAGCTGGCTTTTAAAGCAGACCAAGGCAGGCCAGCAGCGCGGGTTCAATTCCCTTACCAGCCTCCCCGAACAGGCGCTGGAATGTGACAACTAGGGGCTTTTCACAGTAACTTCATTTGAAGCCTACTTGTGACAATAAGCAATTTTCATTTCATTTAATTTAATTTCAATATGCTGAAATTATAACTTCAGAATACCATCGCAACTTACACCATTGTTTCTTGTTTTATCATACTATCCTGATGTATCAGAGATGACCAATTTAATGCCAATTGGTGCCAAATTGCAGGAAGCAATTTGATGTAACCCCCAGACACTAGGATTAAGATTAACACTGCTGAAACGTATTCACGTTTTGGTGGGTCTGTCAACCAAACCGAGAAGTCTATTTTGGAATACAAAGTGAAAGGACATAGGAACAAGACTAGGTCATTTAACCCCTTGAGCCTTTCTACCATTCAATTTTATCATGATTGATCTGTGACCTAACTCCATGTGTCCACCTTTGTCCTAAAGTGAAGGCAAAAAAACACCTCCTTTTCCCCTCTGCACCAAATTCCCAAGTTCACACTGTCTTTCACAATGCACTCCACTTATACAAATACTGTATGACTAGTTTGCAGATAACGGTTAACTTTTATGTACCTTTTTGAACCACACCCATGTCACAAGTGGCCACTCAATAGAACATAGAACATAGAACATTACAGCGCAGTACAGGCCCTTCGGCCCTCGATGTTGCGCCGACCTGTGAAACCACTCTAAAGCCCATCTATACTATTCCCTTATTGTCCATTGCCTATCCAATGACCATTTGAATGCCCTTAGCGTTGGCGAGTCCACTACTGTTGTAGGCAGGGCATTCCATGCCCTTACTACTCTCTGAGTAAAGAACCTACCTCTGACATCTGTCCTATATCTATCTCCCCTCAATTTAAAGCTATGTCCCCTCGTGCTAGACATCACTATCCAAGGAAAAAGGCTCTCACTGGCCACCCGATCTAATCCTCTGATCATCTTTTATGCCTCAATTAAGTCACCTCTTAACCTTCTTCTCTCTAACGAAAACAGCCTCAAGTCCCTCAGCCTTCCCTCATAAGATCTTCCCTCCATACCAGGCAAAATTCTGGTAAATCTCCTCTGCATCCTTTCCAATGCTTCTACATCCTTCCTATAATACGCCAACCAGAATTGCACACAATACACCAAATGTGGCCGCACCAGAGTTTTGTACAGCTGCAACATGACCTCATGGCTCCGAAACTCAATCCCTCTACCAATAAAAACTAACACACCGTACGCCTTCTTAACAATCCTCTCAACCTGGGTGGCAACTTTCAGGGATCTATGTACATGGACACCGAGATCTCTCTGCTCATCCACACTACCAAGAATCTTCCCATTATTCCAGTACTCTGTCTTCCTGTTATTCCTTCCAAAATGAATCACCTCACACTTTTCTGCATTGATCTCCATTTGCCACCTCTCGGCCCAGCTCTGCAGCTTATCTATGTCCCTCTGTAACTTGTAACATCCTTCCGCACTGTCCACAACTCCACCGACTTTAGTGTCATCTGCAAATTTACTCACCCATCATTCTACGCCCTCCTCCAGGTCATTTATAAAAATGACAAAGAGCAGTGGCCCCAAAACAGATCCTTGTGGTACACCACTAGCAACTGGACTCCAGTCTGAACATTTCCCATCAACCACCACCCTTTGTCTTCTACCAGCTAGCCAATTTCTGATCCAAACTTCTAAATCACCCTGAATCCCATGCCTCCGTATTTTCTGCAATAGAGTAATTAATTAAGTTAAGAGTAATTAAGTTCCCTACCACCTGCCCAAGACTAAGCTATGATCGAACAGGTTTTGTGCTTATGAACCCAACTGGTTTAAATATTTTCTTATATAAGTGGTGGTAGAGCATCAATAAAAACTAACACACAGGGCGCGATACTCCAACCTCGTTGCGCTCTCACAAGGCTGGTGAATAGTGGGAGAGGCCAAAAATGAGATCCACACCGGGCGGCAAACAGTTTGCGATGCAATCAGCCCACTCCTGTAGGCAAAATCAGGATCTTGTGAGAAACCAATTATCATCACTTAAGCCTCATTTCCATGCAATTACCTAAAGCGACCCCATATCCAACGGCCTCCCATCATTCAGCAACCTCCCCAGCAAGTGGTCACGTTGGCGCCGATTAGTACTCCTTTTGAAAAACGTGAATCTGGCGGAAGGGCTTCTGTGGAGAACCAAGGAGGTGAGTAGCCATCTTTGTTTGCATGCAAAGAGACTGGAGGAGCTGGTTTTCTACCCCAGTGCTCAGGGAGTGGGGGACTCTCGGCTGGGGTTGGGGGAGCTGCCATGGGGGGTGGGAGGGTGGGGGGGGGGGAAGAGGTGCTGTGGGGGGGGGGGGGGTAAGGCAACTGCTTGCAGCACCACCATGCCAACCTTGGATCATATTCACCCGTTTATGAGGCAACATTTGTCCCTGCCTGTCTGCCCCCCCGATCACCTGTACCAGAATGTTGAGGCCCCTGTGGGGCCTTATTATAATAATAACAATCTTTATTAGTGTTACAAGTAGACTTACATTAACACTGCAATGAAGGTACTGTGAAAAGCCCCCAGTCGCCACACTCCAACGCCTATTTGGGTACACAGAGGGAGAATTCAGAATGCCCAATTCACCTGACAAGCATGTCTTTCGGGACTTGTGGGAGGAAACCGGAGCACCTAGAGGAAACCCACGCAGACACGGGGAGAACGTGCAGACTCCACACAATCACGCAAGCCGGGAATCGAACCCGGGACCCTGGTGCAGTGCTAACGACTGTGCTACTGTGCCACCAAGTGGACCAGTAAATGTTGAATTGCGTTGCCGGCCTCACTGGGCCGAGCGCCGGGAAACTTGCGGCAATTCCCGTTCACTACCACCCTTCGAAATTTATTCCAGAGAATTGCCCCCAATAGATTAATATTCCCCATTCCATTCTTCCTTCCTGCAGATAACAGAATCATGGCCATTGAATCTGCACTGGTGCTTGGAAAGAGCACCCCACTTAAGCCCACGCCTCCACCCCATTCCCGAAACCTTGTAATCCCACCTAACCTTTGGGCACTGAGGGCAATTTATCATGGCAATTCCACCAAACCTGCACATATTTGAACTGTGGGAGGTAACCAGAGCACCCGGAGGAAACCCACGCAGACATGGGGAGAATGTGCAGACTCCGCACAGGCAGTGACCCAAGCCAGAAATCGAACCTGGGATTCTGAAGCTGTGCAGCAACAGTGCTAACCACTGTGCTACCGTGCTGCAACAGCTCCATTCGCTCCATCTTTCCTCATCTACTTCTGCCAGCATGCCACTGATTCTTCTCCCTCATACGCTTATCTAGTCTTCCCTTAAATAAGGACCAGGGGCATCAGCCTGCTCCTTGTAGGTTTAGCTCACTGAGCTAAATCGCTGGCTTTTAAAGCAGACCAAGCAGGCCAGCAGCACGGTTCGATTCCCGTACCAGCCTCCCCGGACAGGCGCCGGAATGTGGCGACTAGGGGCTTTTCACAGTAACTTCATTGAAGCCTACTCGTGACAATAAGCGATTTTCATTTTCAACTCCACTCCACTCCACGCTGAAAGCAGGCAGTTTGCACATTCTCACCACCCTCTGGGTGAAGTGGCTTATCCTGGATTACCTATTTGATGCACAAACATCGAACCTATCACATCCTGGGATGGAAACCCATCTTGTTATTCTGGAGGTGACACCGCCCTCCCCAACGCATTGCCAGTCAACAATGGGCTCCAGCTGGCATTCCTGGAGTGAAGGAGGGAAGAGTGGGTGTGAAAACTCGTGCTGCGTGAGTAACAATTCAAACCGGGGGAGGGGAGATAAACTGGCTTCCAGTCGTTTCCATGGAGAGTTGTCAATTTTGTGTTGGTTGGTGTGGACTCTGCCTCCTTCCCTCCCTCTCTGTCTCTCTCAGGAGGAGGAGTGAGTGGAAATGCAGCCACTGGGAGGCGGCTGGATGAAAGCAGCGGGACCAGGCTTCCACGCTGGCGGCGCTGGCTTCAGGGCGAAGCGGCAGCCCTGTTCCCCTGCGGCGAGCGGGCACAGTGCTCACTCCCGCAATCCGGGACGGTGGCTTCGGACAGGCGCTATTCCCTGGAGACCGGTAAGTGAGGCGCAGTCCCTCCCAGCAAGCCCCCGTCCTCCCCCCTACTCCTCGGAACCATTGACCTGTCCTGACTATAAAGGGTCAGCGGTGGGAACCGGACGGCGCTATCCCAGGAGGGGTGTGAAGGTGAAGACAAGGGTAAGCTCCTCGCCAAAGTTCACTCAAAAGTTTCACCCCTGAGGGCTTCCATAACTTTCTGAGGGAAAGTTGTGTTTTTTCAACATGAAAGCACTTCAAATCGATTATAAATTAAATCGCACTTCTGCCGGACGATTTGGCTAGTAGCTGTAAGGACACGGTTTATTCTTGCTAGTTATTTTTTTGTGTGTGTTAACTTGGTGGTTGGGATTCTTTTGCTTCCTTTTTATTGCTAGTCAGGTCGGTTGCAGCATCGTTAAAAGTTGTGTTTGCATTCACCAGTGACGATTTTACCCTGCTGCCTCTCTGCATAGCAACCAGAGAAATGCACCCCCCCCCCCCCCCCCCAATCACTGCTGTTGTCTGAGGTGCTTCGGTACCAAGGAAAGTAAAATGCTGGGAGGGAAGACTGATGATTTAACACAAAACCTCCCAAATTCATGACTATTGCTGCGCAGGGTTGCACAGTGCCAGAGACCCCGGCTCGATTCCGACCTTGGGTGACTGTCTGTGCGGAGGTTGCACACTCCCCGTGTCTGTGTGGGTTTCCTCCGGGTGCTCCCACGGTCCAAAAACATGCAAGTGAGTTGGATTGGCCGTGCTAAATTGCTCCAAAAGGTTAGGTGGGGTTACGGGGATGGGGTGGGGGCATGGGCCCAGGCGGGGGTGCTGTTTCAGAGGGCCAGTTCTGACTCGATGGACCAAATGGCAACCTCCTGCACTGTCGCGATTCAATCTTGTTAATAACATTCAAAGTTGTTGAAGCTTTCAGCAGCAGAACTGAAGTATTTTCCAATCAAGGTGGTTCAAATGGTTGTTAATGCAATTATGGCACTGTGCTTATTATGGAAGCAGGTAATGTCACTAGCTTTGCATAGCTGACTCGCAAATAGTGAAACAAATGCCATCATGGTATGGGTGCCCATTGCCAGCTGTCCCTCGATTTGAGGATCGTGAGTTTCAGCCATGGGTTTACATGTGATTAATCTTGATTAATAAGTGGATAAGGAGTTATGGGAAGAAGGCAGGAGAATGGGGATGAGAAACATATCAGCCAAGATTGAATGGCAGAGCAGACTCGATGGGCCGAATGGCCTCATTCTGCTATTATATCTTACGGTCAAACAGGTTGATTCTTGACCCAGAGAACTTTGGGGACATGGAGTTGGGAGTTCCATGAAGTAGTGGGATCCAGATTGCGGGATTTGCTTCCTTTTCTTTCCTTCTCTCCCAATGCTTTACCTCACCCTTAAGGCGTTGTGATTCAAAGAGCAATGCAGCTCGACGGGCAAGTTGTCACCACTTTAAATGATTGGTAGTAAGATCGTCCCAATCGTTTTTGTCAATGCTGTCGCACTCCGGGGAGGTTTTTATCAATACTGTCACACTTTAAGGTGAACTTCAGAGTGTCTTCTTTGTCCGCCCTTAGGACTTTTGCATTTTCAGAGTTGAGAAAACAACATGGCAGGCAAGATGCTTTTTGGCCATCCATCCAAGTTGATTTTGCAGCAGATTACGCCTGAATGCGTGTGGGGCCAGCTTCAAGGTCACAAGCTCTTTGACGGTTATCCCATTTGAATCTAGGTTGCGGCATAGGCATTACTGATGGAATTCCTTTGGCGCTGGTGTCACTGCTCCACCATCCACGTCTTACTACAAGAGCGTGGCGACAACAGCTGCTTCGTGCACCAGGAGGTCCTTGTTGTCAAATACTCACTACCATAGTTCTTGCGCAGCTCGTTTGGTGTTGAATCACGTCCACAATGGTGGCCTGATTTCTGTCAAGATAGGGGAAGTGCTCAACAGATTCCAGAATCTCTCCTTCAACATATGGGAGATTGGCAACAGTCAAGGATAGGTCGAGTTTCTTGTACATAGAATTGCGGTGATCAAGAATGCCTTGTGTTGCCATCTTCGTAGAGACCGATCACTTTTTAAAAAGTGATTCATAGAAACATAGAAAATTGGAGCAGGAGTAGGCCACAGGACCCTCTGAGCCTGTTTTGCCATTCAATATGATTTTGTTTCTTTTTATGGGATGTGGGCTTCGCTGGCTAAGCTAGCATTTGTTGTCCATCCCTAATTGCCTTTGAGAAGGTGGTGATGAGCTGCCTTTCTGAACTACTGCAGACCGTGTGGTATAGTTGCACCCACGGTGCTATTAGGGAGGGAGTTCCAGGATTTTGATCTAGTGACAGTGAAGTAATAGTGATATATTTCCAAGTTAGGATGGTGAGTGACTTGGCAGTGGCTAGCATTGCTGCCTCATGGCGCAGAGGTCCTAGGTTCGATCCTGGCTCTAGGTCGCTGTCCGTGTGGAGTTTGCGCATTCTCCCCGTGTTTGCGTGGGTTTCGCCCCCACAACCCAAAGATGTGCAGGGTAGGTAGTTTGGCCACACTAAATTGCCCTTTAATTGGAAAAAATGAATTGGGTACTCTAAATTTATTTTTAAAAAGGATGGTGAGTGACTTGGAGCAAAGGTTCCAGGTGTTGGTGTTCCCATGTATCTGCCCCTGTACCTGCTGTCCTTGTCCTTCTAGGTGGTAGCGGTCGTGGGTTTGCAAGGTACTGCCGAAGGGGTCTTGGTGAGTTCCTGCATTGCATCTTGCAGATGCACACTTCTGCGACTGTACTTCGGTGCTGGAGGGAGTGAATATTTTTGTAAGGGGTGCCATTCAAATGGGCTGCTTTGTCCTGGGTGATGTCAAACTTATTGAGTGTTGCAGCTGCACTCATCCAGGCAATTGGCGAGTATTCCATTACACTCTTGAATTGTGCTTGCAGACAGGCTTTAGGGAATCAGGAGATGAGTTGCTTGCCACAGGATTCCTAACCTCCGATCTGCTTTTATAGCCACAGTATTTAAATGGCGAGTCCAGTTAAGTTTCTGGTCAATGGTAACCCCCCCCCCCAGGATGTGATATGTGATATAGGTGATCATCCAACTCTTGTTCCCACTTTCTCCCCATATTCCCTTTAGCCCCAAGAGCTATATCTAACTTCTTCTTAAAAACATACAGAGTGTGATTAAACATACAAAAACGTCCCATTTGGGTGCATATAGTGGGGCCTTTTTCAGCACCCGTTGTGCTGAGAACGACCCCGCTATTGTAGGGGCTGGTTTAGCTCACTGGGCTAGACAGCTGGTTTGTGATGTAGAACAAGGCCAGCAGCTCGGGTTCAATTCCCGTACCAGCCTCCCCGAACGGGCACCGGAATGTGGCGACTAGGGGCTTTTCACAGTAACTTCATACTTGTGACATTAAAAGATCATTATTATTATCAAATGGGACTCTGTCGATTTTCTTTGGCCTCGGCGAAGAATGCCTTGCTGAGGCCACATCCCTCACCATTTTTAAATGCCGTTCCGATCTCTTGGACATCCCACCACGGCCTCCAGACTCCTCACTTCCCCACCTTCTATCTCCAGTGGTCCATGAGCCCCATTCATCCTACGCCTTAAGGGCAGAACACTCCGGGCCCAATCCCTACCACCTTGGCAGTGCCACCCAGGAACCCTGCCACTGCCAGGGTGGCACTGGCATGGTGCCCATTTGCAGTGCCAAGGTGCCAGGCTGACAGTGCCATGGTGCCAGCAGGAGCGCCACCTTGCCCAGAGCCCGACCACCCAGAGGCCTCCGATGGCCTGGGATATCCCCCAGATGCCGTTATGCCTGATCCACGTTTGTGTGGACTAGTGCGAAACAATGCCATAGCGAGATCCCTCAGCAATGGGTGTTAGTTCCTGGGGCCTTGGGAAAATCGGGCGCAGCCATTGAATATGTTAATCTGGCTCTCGCCCAGCGAGGGCAAGATCCAGAGATCACGACATCTTACGAGATCACGTTAGATCTTGCAACGCGTTCCGAGTGTCTCAAATCTCACAAGTAAGATTTATTGGCCTTGTTGTGTCACCAAGTAGGGTGTGACAAGGCCATTTCATCGTGCCCACAATGTTTTGGCCTCAACTGCTTCTTGTGGTATTGAATTCCACAGGCTTACCAGTTACTGAGGTTTACAGCATAACTGTACCTTAAAAAAACATTTTGTGATTTTTCAGAGACTGGGCGTGATTCTCCCGAAAGGGAACAAAGTCCCCTAGCGAGGGACTCGCAATGCCGAGTAGTCAGCATATTGTTGGCTATATTGGATTTTTTTCTCTCCAGTCCAGGCACTGAACCGTATCTTCAGAAGGCCGAAGCACCACTCTATTACACCGCTGGTCGCTGCATGAGTGCTGTGGTAGCAGGTCTCCACATCGGTCTTTGGCCTCTGGATAGGCGTCATCAGCCACAACCGCAGTGGATAACCCCTGTCGCTCAAGAACCAACCTGTCAATCAGCAGGGAGCAACTCGAAGAGGCCATAAATCGTCGAGTGTGCTGGATGAAGGTGTCATGCACACTGCCCGGCTATCATGCTGAGACATGCATGATGCGCATCTCATGTCACACACCAGCTGCACGTTCATTAAGTGGAACCCCTTTTGGTTTGTGGAGAATGACCTGTCATCTGCAGTAGCTTGTAGGACGACATGCGTGACGTCAATCACCCAGGGGCATTTTGGCAATTGACGGTGAAACCCATTGTCCAGGCATCCTGGTGGGCTCGGTACACATTGAAATAGATGCATTGTTCCAAATAGGCAAATAGAGCCTCCGTGACGGATGTACTTGTGCACCGAGCTCTGTGAGATCCCGGACAGGTCCCCACTCAGCGCCTGAATGGACCCCATGGCGTAAAGGTTCAGGGCAACCGTCACCTTGACGGCCACTGGGAGCAGGTGCCCTCCCCTAATCCCCCGTGGTGTCAGATGCGCCATGATCTGGCAGATATGTCGCACTGTCCCCCTGCTCAGCCAGAGTCTTAAACGGCATGCCCGGTCTGGCAGGTCCTCGAATGACGGACACTGCCTATACACACAAGGCCTCATGCGGCGCCTCCTTCGCACGTCCTCCTCCTCCTCTGTCGGTTGGGTAGCCGGCTCGGCTGCCTCTGTTCCTCTGGGGCACACTCCGCGGCTGCAGCTTTCTCCTCCTCGAGTAGCTCCAGCTCGTACAACCTCAGGGCTGCTGCGATTGGAAGGCCACCATTGCTGGTTGTATTCCAATATCCTTTGTCTGCAGAGGGTGAAGTGCCGACATGTTAGCATGTTGGCGCTGTGGACACCATGGGGACCTCTGGCCCTGCCATCCTTCCCACGTGCCAGGGGCACTGTTGACTGGCGCTGCCCATACCAGTGGAATGCTCCGTGGCCCCCTTCCGGCGACGCCCTGTAGTGGCTACTGGAGGCGTGTTGCCCCGCCGGTGGGTGACGGCCGGTTGTGGGGTGGTGGTATGGTGGAGGGTGAGATGGAGAGTGGGGCCTGGGTTGGTGGGCTGGGATGGGGTGGTGGGGTGCGGGGGGACCCACACGGCATGATGCAGACGGCACGCTGCAGAGCCAGGGGCCAAGGTGGGTGTTTAGTGAGATGCCAAGCAAGATGGCTGCCTTGCGGGCCACGGCAATGGTAGTCCATGCCTGGACAACGTCCGAGTCCCCTGGGGGGTGATCACCCCCTGCACCACGGTCAGCCCGGCCAGTGTCAGGACCGGCAGCCCACGTTCATGCCTCTCTGTTTCCTACCTCCTCTCTATCTCTCCTTCATCAGCCACGATTTTTAAAAGCACACGTGAACCTCGCCGTGGGGAATGTCACACCCCCCTTGTGGAGGCGGATGATCGCAGAAGTGTGGAGAATACTGGGTCAGGCCCGTTTACTGTACATGCGGAGTGGAACACATTAGATGCACCGGTGAATTGCGATTTGGCGTGGAATGGATGCCCGCCACGATTTCAGTATCAGAACCGATTCTCCACCCAATCGCCTTTCCTGATTTTTGCCACCCACTTTTACTTAATAAAAACAGGGAGAAAGAGTCACAGGACTACTAATTTAGCTTCAACAATAAAAAAAAATGTATTCATCATGAAATGCTGTATTATGCTATAATACACCTTTACTCCCCCTTATCTTAACAAATACACACAAATTTTAGAGTTACGCAGAGTATAAAGAACATCTCAAGCTCATTAATCTCAGTAACACAAAGTCCCTTTGAATATACAAGCTGGCTGCGGTAAAATATGGACATTTCACTATAAACCGTTAGTGTCTGGATTTCCCATCCGAATCCCCCCCAGATGATTGTCATGTGAGTTTCCAAACTCCATTTCCAAAAACATGCTTTAAAATCTTCCTTCTCAATAAGGCTTTCCATTAGTGGTTTGCATTCCTACTCCAGTCCAGGTTTTCCAAATGGCTCTTAAACAAAGCTTTTGCTCCACTTGTAACATTGGACCCAGTATCCAGGTTTTACATCATCCTCTTTAAGATTGTTTTGTCCTGGTTGCTGTACAAACTACTCACAAATGCTTTCAGTCTCGATTTCCGAATTCTATAAAATTTGCATCAAACTTTTGATTTGCCTCTTGAAGTCTGCTTTCCCACTTTAAATCTAGTTACTGCAGTTGTGTCTTATTTACTCTTCCTTGACCTCTTCGGAACAATACGTTGGTCTCTGTTCTCTCAACTTCAGTCATCTAAGATCCCGGGCAGTGTGAACCAGGGAGCTGAAGTGTAAAGACCTGGGGCTGGATTCTCCGCCCCGCCATGCCACATTTCTGCCCCGACCCGCCGGCGGGATTCTCCATTACGTCGGCCGGTCAATGGGGTTTTCCATTGTGGGGCAGCCCAATGCCTTCGGGAAACCCCCAGGCGCCGGCAAAACGGAGAATCCCACAGGTGGAGAATCCTGCCCCCATTGTATAGTCTTCTGTGCCTGTTACTTAACTGCCTTTACCTTTCATCAGTAAACCCCTTTGTTGTCTCCAGTGTTGCCTCCAGTGTATGTCTAAAGCCACCATATTGGCGACGATCGCAGCCCACCATCGCGGTGAATTGAGGGGGTAGGAAGGAACAGTTGAGAAACTAAAGAAGCTCCAGCAAGAGTCGGAATCATTTAAATCGTGAATGAAAATGCCTATGATTGGTAAACTAGACCCATTTGACCAAAGGGCTGAGAATTGTAGTCAGTACATTGAACAGCTCTTTTGTTTACCTTGAACAGGCAAGGATAAGCAGAAGCTAATACTTCTGACAGTTTGCAGGCCCCAAATGTATAATTTGATCAGGAACCTCGGCCGGGAATCTCCGCTATCCGGCGGGGCGGGCCGTACCGGCACCAAGGAGTGGCGTGAACCACTGCGGCGTTGGGCCGCCGGAAGGTGCATAATCCTCCGCACCTTCAGGGGCTAGGCTGGTGCCGGCAGGGTTGGCGTCGTGCCAACCAGTGCCGAAGGGCCTCCGCCAGCCGGCATGAGTTGCCGCATGTGCGGGAACGCCAGCGTGTCTGGCTGAGAAAGCCTTTCTAACTTTCAAGAATGTCATGAAAAAGCAACCTGATAAACCACTTCACCAGCAATTGGTTAATTTTGTGGTATTGTACACTCAACGTTTCTTTCAAGCTCGGCGGTCACACCAGCTGAGCTGCCCGCAGGCCAATGGCCCGCGAACACGATTGGATCTTGGCTTTCCAAATTTAGCAGGGAGGGTGGAGGCAAGCCAGGCTTCCCAGAAGAGTCAGCAGCCAGAGCAGGGGGACAACAGGCTTTTATGTGTAGGAGACCTGATTTTGGTCTGTCATTTTGATTCGGGCCCGTCTTGGTTAAAAGAACAGGTTACGGCCCAGTGAGGGCCAGTGTCTAATGTGGTCAATATTAACGGGAAACATTCAGAAAGCATGGCAACCACTTGAGTCGAGGGATGACGACCCCCAACTTGGAGTTGGGAAGTCTAACTAGCGTTGTGAACACTTCCAGGCAAGGGGGTGACCAGGGATTCCTGATTCTGCTCAACCAGCTGCGCCTGTTGAGGCAGTGAGGCCAGTTCACCTGTCGTTAAGGTGGTACCTCCAGAGGTGGCACTGACTGTTAAAATTTGTAACTTCAGTATATAGCTTTTGGGGTAGCTGCAATAAGGGACTTAAGGGGGGAGGGGGATGTGGTGGGGTGCGGTTTCTTTAAGGAGGTGGCTTCCACAGACCCCGGACTGGATTCGCCTCCCCGCCGCACCACATTTTGGCCCCAACCCGCCGGTGGGATTCTCGGTTACGCCGGCCGTTCAATGGGGTTTCCCATTGTGGTGCTGCCCCAGTCTGTCAGGGAAACCCCCGGGCCCCAGCAAAACGGGAATCACACCGGCGGAGAATCACGCCCACCATGTTCGGCGTTCGGCTTGGAGCCAATCATGCGGGCGCGTGCAAACCCCAGCCTGTAGGGAGTTTGGCCGGGCCATGGGAGCAGGGCTCCGGGCAGTGTGGACCAGGGAGCAAAAGTATTAAGATCTGTTGTATAGTGTTCTGTTCGTGTTAGTTAACTGCCTTTGCCCTTTATTAATAAACCTCTTTTTTTGTTCACTGCTGGATGCTTCCAGTGTTTGACTTGAGCAACCACCATGCCAGTGGACTGGCCTGCTTTGTGTTGGAAAGTGTTCTCGCTGGAGTTCAGAAGCATGAGGGGGATCTCATAAAGACTTACAACATTTTAATTGGACAAGACAGGGTAGTTGCAGGGGAGATGTTACCAATGATGGGTGTGTCGAGAACCAGAGGTCACAGTCTGAGGATTCAGAGTAAACCATTTCGGACAGATATAAGGAGACATTTCTTCACCCAATTCTTTACCACAGGAAGTAGTTGATGCTAAAACATTGAATATATTCAAGAGACGGAAAGATATAGCACTTGGGGAGAATGTATCTATGCTCTTGTCGCAGTAATTATGTGACTGGTCCTGTTCTGTTTTTGGTCAATGGTAACCTTAGAATGTAGATGGTGGGAAATTCAGTGATCATAATACCATTGAATGTCAAGGAGACACTATTAGATTCTCTCTCACTTGTTGGAGATGGTCAGCGCCTCACATTTGTGTGGCATGAATCTCACTCACCACTTATCAGCCCAAGCCTGCATCAGGGTGTAGCCATTTGGGATGGCCACTTCCAGAACACAAAATGGATTTTTGCAAAGACTATAGGGAAACAATGGACAATGCTAAGAAAGCAGGCAGGCACAGAGCCTGGCTGCGTATTGAGAAGGCAACTCGCAGACGAGACTGAAACTGTAGGTCAATTAGCATATTGATGGCCCATCTCCGGGAACAAAGGAATAACTTTCAAGTAACCGATACTAAAGCAGACCCTAAGGCTGAGGAAATGGCGGAGGAAAGCTTCCCGCACTCGCACTCCGATATACACACTTCGATCCCCTATTTTCGGACTTCAACAAACCCCACAACCCCTTTAAGTGAATTAAAGTGCATCCGTTTTTTTTGTGTGTTTTGTTCGTTCCAATAAAAAGAAATGTAAAACTCTGTGCTTGACTGCCAAGCCAGAGAGACCTGTGTTGCTGCTATTAGGACAGTTTAAAATGTTGTAAATTATTTTGATTGTTTGATTGAGTATAGTTTAGTTAAGGATAGTTAGCGGTTCCAATTTTTTAAATTTTGTAATGCATGCCTGAATGTCATAGCGCCCCGTAGAATTTTATAATGATGTATGTACATAAAGTAAGTTGGGTAAAAGTTTCAATTCATAGGACAGAGTAGTGTAGGGCCTGTCCTTACTTATGAGGACTTCATAGGAGAACAAAGAAGATGCAGTTATGTGATCCTTCACGCTTCACGTTGAGGATCACAAGGAGGAAGTGTAGCCATCTGGGATGGCCACTTCCAGAACACAAAATCGATGTTTGCAAAGACTATAGGGAAACAATGGACAATGCTAAGAAAGCAGGCAGGCACAGAGCCTGGATGCGTATTGAGAAGGAAACTCCCAGACGAGACTGAAACTGTAGGTCAATTAGCATATTGATGGCCCATCTCCGGGAACAAAGGAATAACTTTCAAGTAACCGATCCTAAAGCAGACACCCCGGCGCCAGAAAAGACACAAACAAAGCAAGGCCAACAGCCACCTAAGACACGCCCAGCCATCAGGGCACCCACCCTTTATTGGTCGAGATCGATACCGACGATCAAGATGCGGTCCAATTAATTGGGGTCAAGTTCAAGGCCCACCCAAAAGCACGCGAAGCCCCCTTCAGGTATAAGAAGAACCCCCCGAGAGAGAGAATCGCTCTCTTGGACCTGGCTCTCAAAGCGGAGAGACCTGTCCACCAACTGCACCAGAAGCAGGTAAGTCCAAGGTCAACGCTCGCCATCAGACGGACGACCTTAGCTGTTCTCCTGTTACACCTTCGCACCCAACAGTCTCAGATACGAACAACGGCCATTGTTCCTCTGACTGAGTGGGAACCCGAAGTTAAGTATAGGCGTTAGCGGAGAGACAGTTTAGTTTATGGTATTTATGCATGAGTAGAGATATTGTGTGTAAATAAATAGTATTGACTTTGAACTATCTAACTGGTGCATTGGTTCTTTGATCAATATTCGGGTTTGAACCTTGTGGCGGTATCAAAAGATACCTGGCGACTCTAGAGCAAAACATAATTAGGATTAAGGAAGGTGACCATATTTAGAGCCAGATAAACAGAGCAACAAGGGCACACATTTGTTTTTGCATCTGAGGAAATTGGTGTGGTTCAAATGGTACTGAGCACAGGGAATCATCAGCGAACATCCATCCTCACTTCTGACCTTGTGCTGGATGGAAGGTCACTGTTGAATAAGCTGAAGATGGTTGGGCTCCTAATGCGTCTTAATACAAAGTGACTGAATTCTCACAGGGCTAGAAATTCTCATCTCAATTCGCAACATGTGTAGAAATGAGCGGAGAGAAAATGGATAGAAATGAAGGAGGAGAAGGCAGCAAATGTAATTTCTTCATTGTGTTGCTAACCAAGGAAGAACAGGAAAGGAGAAATGGATGGCAATAAAAGGAGTGGGAAGGAGCAGAATATGAAGATGTTGCTTTGTAATGGGGAGCAATAATGGGTGCCAGAAAGAAATGGTGAGGAAGGAGAATTGGTTCCAGCCTGACCTCAGTTGGGTGGGGAGTAGATAAAGGATGCTGCTGAACAAAGTGCATCTATGTATTCCTCCTATTTATTGTGTGAGATGGCAAAGAGTCGTACCAGTTGAGTTGCAGCCTCTGCAAGCTATTGCCAAAGAGTGGACAGTGAATCTGTGGACTGTTCCAGCTGGGTCGGAGAATCGCCGGGGGGGCGGCGTGAATCCTGCCCCCACAAGCCGCCAAATTCTCCGGCGCCGGAGATTCGGCGGGGGTGGGAATCGCGCCGCGCCGGTTGGCGGCCGCTCGCAACTGTCCCCCCCCCCCCCAGCAATTCTCCGGCTTGCGATGGGCCGAAGTCCCGCCCGTTCAATGCAGGTCCCGCCTGCGTAAATTGGACTAGGCCCCTTACCGGCGGGACCTGGCGGCGCGGGCGGGCTCCTGGGTTCTGGGTGGGGGGCGCGGGGCGATCTGGCCCCGAGGGGTGCCCCCAGGGTGGCCTGGATCACGATCGGGGCTCACCGATCTGCAGGCGGGCCTGTGCCATGGGGGCACTCTTTTCCTATGCGCCGGCCGTGTGGTCCTCCGCGATGGCTGGCGCGAAGGTGAACCCCCCCTCCCCTGCGCATGCGCGGGGATGACGTCAGCAGCCGCTGACACTCCTGTGCATGTGCGGACCCGCGCCAGCCGGTGAAGTCCCTTCGACCCCGGCTGGCGTGGCACCAAAGGCCTTCCACGCCGGCCGGCGGGGCGCAAATCACTCCGGCGCCAGCCTAGCCCCTGAAGATGCGGAGGATTCCGCAACTTTGGAGCGGGCCGACGCCGGAGTGGTTCACGCCACTCCCTCCGTCCGGCGCCCCCTGCCCCCGCCGGGTACAGGAGAATCCCGCCCTTTGTTTTTCATTATGATGATTAAAAATCTGTCAGTTGTGAACCAGAATAAAAGTTTATAATTTCCTGGGGAACTTCACTTCAACGCACGACTATTTTGTGTGCTCAGTTTGTCTTTGCTCTAATACAATGTTAGACTCAGCAACAGTTGCAAACTAATGTAGCTACTTGTTTCCATGTTGTGTGTGTGTGTGCTTATTATACGCAGGACTTTCAGCCATCGGCAATTGTATCAGATTTACTGAAACCATTAGTCAGCTTTTGTTTTTTAGATTGACGTTCATGCTTTTCCTTGCTCCACGGATTGGGTCAGTGGAAATATCTGCCGAGGTACAGAAATTACAATAACCGTACTGATAGGACACTGACAGAAAAATGTTTCAGCACCCCTTCCCTCCCCAAAGGCACTGCAGTTGGTCACATCAGTCAACTCCAGTTGCATTTGATGGATAGAGATTAAAACAAATATTTTTCAAATTCTGGATATCAAATAAAAACAACTGCTGTCAGCATCTGAAAAGGTAGGTCAATTTTTAAAGTTAGATCCTTCTGTCAGGGTGGGTAACCGGAAGATCCGTCTGAAGAAAACAAGGTAGTGGACGAGATTTTGATGGTGGGGGGGGGGAAGATAATGGAGGAGGGGGGGTGTGGATAGAAGAGAAACAAAAGCGAAAATGAATGAAGAATCAACACTGCCTCACAACTCAGAACTGTCTCTACAAAATTCCCTTTTGTGTCCTTGCACCCTGAAGGGATTAAAGGATTTCCGGTGTAGATTGTTCTTGTACATTTTGCATGTCCTTCCGATTGACTTTGTCCAGACATATCTTGGCACGCCACCTTGCTGACCACTGAAGGCAAAGGCACCCATTGGAAGTATCTGTATGTGGGCTTCCTTCCATGTACCTATGGAGATCTAGGTCGAAGGTTGTTGCACAGAGCAACAGCAATAACCTCCCCTTGATCTAATTCAATGATAACCATGTCACATGTACTTTTTGTGGCCTGGAAGATATGGTTCTCGACAGAGGAACTACAGTCTCACATTCTTTTTTTTGAGCGGCTGTTCCAAACGTTTGACTATTTTAATCCCACAGGAACCAAGAGGACATGGTTAAGTTTGACATCTTCCTTTTGGGTCTGCTCCAGTGACCAAACCAGTTTTCCCAAGTCCAGAATATGTAAATCTGGAGGATAAAGTCACTCTAGCTATCCGCCCATCTTCCATAACCTTACCCACACCCTGATGGTTGTTGAGAGGAAGCATAACCATCCACTATTGTGTAGAACGGATATTAATTGTATAATTGACGATCATAACAAAATACTGACTTGCTTTACGCTGGGCATTTTCTGGTTTGATTGGAGTTTGAGTTGATCATTTCAAAGTTACTGACTTCTGTGGGAGAAGAGAAGGATTATTTTGTTAGTGGTGTCCTGCTGGATATACTACCTATGGTACGGATTTCTGGCCAGTGCTGCTACAATTCCAGTGCAATACCAAATGTAGTAATTAAATCATTCCAATATGTTAACCATCCTCTTTTCTTTGCAGAAACCGTTGACTTGCAAAAGTTGGCATATAAATAGTTGGCATACAAATAGTTATCTAGTGGGTGGTGTGCGTGTATACGATAATGTCTGTGCGAGTAGCTGGGTCAGCCAAGGAAAACTGGAAATGCAGCATTTGGCAAATGAAAAAGTGTGCAGCATTTTTATGTCAAAATGTATGAGAACGCATCTGAATTATAGGGCTCTTCTTCACTTATTATCATCATCGATTACTACCACACTGAGTGGCATTAACATTCCCTCCTCCACTTACACTGTAAACTCTCTGTGTTAAATTTTGTCAATGGGGAAAGCATGTCAATTTATTCAGATCTGTTCTGCCTACAAAGGATGTTATGATACATGAAATGTCATACAACAATAGCTGTTGTAGTCACTGAGTTAATTTTTTCAATGCAGGCCCTAGTCACTCAGCAATGCTGTGCAGCACTCTCTTGAGCCTCTGTCATTGAAGAAAGAAGGTTTAAATATTTCAAATATATCTATAGTTTATGCCCTGACAGTCATTCTGGATGGGTAGCACATTGGCTAGCACAGTTGCTTCACTGTACCAGGAACCCGGGTTCAATTCCCGGCTTGAGTCACTGTCTGCGCGGAGTCTGCACGTTCTCCCCGTGTCTGCGTGGGTTTCCTCCGGGTGCTCCGGTTTCCTCCCATGAGTCTCGAAAAACATGCTTGTTAGGTGAATTGGACTTTCTGAATTTCCCCTCCATGTACTCGAACAGGCGCCGTCGTGCGGCGACTGGGGAGTTTTCACAGTAACTTCACTGCAGTGTGAATGTCAGCCTTCTTGTGACACTTAAGAAAGATTATTATTATTTTCTCCTCCTCTGGCAGCCCATTTAACTAACTGCCATTGCTCACATCCTTTACCATCTGTATCAGTCCTTTCTGGTATTTAAGTTACTGCCCTGCCTCTTCCAAAGCAAGTTGACCTGCACCTGTCTTCGCAACCTTTCCACCAGTCACTGCCAATGTATGAGATTCCTTTCACCTTGCATGTTCCCTCAATTGCAGCCTCATCAAATGTGCTGTTAACCAGTACCCTGTCACATTGCGGGTAGAACCTAGAATTTACAGTGCAGAAGGAGGCCATTCAGCCCATCGAGTGCACCAACCCTTGGAAAGAGCACCCGACTTAAGCTCACGCCTCCACCCTATCCCCATAACCCAGTAACCCCGCCTAAACTTTTGGTCACTAAGGGGCAATTTATCTATTTTTTAAAAAATATATTTTTTTCTATAAATTTAGATTAACCAATAATTTTTTCCAATTAAGGGTCAAATTAGCATGGCCAATCCACCTACTCTGCACATTTTTGGATTGTGGGGGTGAAACCCACGCAGACACGGGGAGAATGTGCAAACTCCATACGGACAGTGACCCAGAGCCGGGATCGAACCTGGGACCTCAGTGCCGTGAGGCAGTTGTGCTAACCACTAGGCCACCGTGCTGCCCCAGGGGCAATTTATCTTGGCCAACCCACCTAACCTGCACATCTTTGGACTGTGGGAAGAAACTGGAGCATCCAGAGGAAACCCACGCAGACACGGGGAGAACGTGCAGACTCCTCACAGTCAGTGACCCAAGCAGGGAATTGAACCTGGTACCCTGGAGCTGTGAAGCAACTGTGCTAACCACTGTGCTACCGTGCCACCCATTCAGAATGACTGTCTGGGCATAAACTACAGATGTATTTGAAAGATTTAAACCTCCCTGTTTCAATGACAGAGGCTTAAGAGAGTGCTGCACAGCATTGCTGAGCGGCACGGTGGCACAGTGGTTAGTACTGCTGCCTCACAGCTCCAGGAACCCAAGTTCAATTCCAGCCTTGGGTCACTGTCTTTGTGAGTTTGCACTTTCTCCCCGTGTCTGCGTGGGCTTCCTCCGGGTGTTCTGGTTTCCTCCCACAGTCCAAAGACGTGCAGATTTGGTGGATTGACCATGCTAAGTTGTCCCTTAATGTCCAAAAAGATGTGTAGGTTAGATTAATTGGATGGGGCAAGGGAGTGAGCTTGGGTGAAGTACTCTTTCAGAGGGTAGGTACCGACCCGATGGGCCGAATGGCCGCCTTCTGCACTGTAGGGATTCTATGATTGCGAGGGAGATATTGCAGTGGCACAGACACTGAAGTAACAAATGTTGAGGTACCAGAGAGACTCAGAATTGGGAGGAGAGGGGAGTGGGAGGGGTAAGAAAATTGAATTGTTGGAGAGGCAGAGGAGGAAGAGGGTGAAAGTATGAAAGAGAAAAAGAAAGAGAGCAAGAACGCACACTTATGATGGTACAATGAATATGAGATAAGCAGAGATGGAAACTCACTCGTAACTAAAAGAACAAACTTGAATTGTCATCCCTTAAAGACATTTTAAATCCATCACTGTTTGAAGTTTTCATGTTCAAATACAATTTAACTTGCAATGAATAAGTAACTTGTTAATTGTTAAATGCAAGTTACAATGTCTTGCCAGTTATGCATCACTGCAACGTAGCTGGGTAGAGTCCTTTGGAATGCAGCATTGTGACACCATTTCAGGGAGGCAATCACTCACTATTTTGGTTTGACACTGAATGAAACGTGAACCTGGAGTTGTCCAGCTAGGCTGACAATTTACAAATTCACTGGAGGAGGCCGGGATGTGGAGCTATTAGTTGGACTTCCTTTGTTAAATGTAAGCAGAGTATTTTTTAATGTTTTCCTGTATTTTTTTAAAAAGCTATGAGTGAAGCTTTGTTTGTTAATCCAGGCTACCAGCAGAGCTTTTCCATGACTACAATGTGAGTCCAGCAGGGCAGTATAAATCGGTTACTGCCCACTGAGGATTAATATTGTAGCTACTGCTCTTAAATTGGTAACACATTACAGCCACTACAAGTCGTATGAGACCTTGTGGAGCCCCTTTTGGGAGACTGCTTTGTGGGGTGATATGATTGTTGCTTGTCATGCTGCTACTGAGACTCCTTTCCTGAATGGGTCATATAATGGGTGCAAAGTGGGGTTCCCCACTGTACATTACAGTTCTGCTACTTGGCCCTTTCTGGAACCGTCAAGTGGTTACAGTTGTTAGAGGACAAGGTATAATTTAATTTTGTAGGATCCTGTGGGCTGCCTTTCAGAGGGTTAAAGTCAGATTTTGAAAGGTAGAGGATTGTCCATTAGAAGTTGGGGAGTTTTGTTGGCTAGATTCATGTCGCTGATGCTAAGCTCTGGGCATGCAAGTCCATTACTGTTCAAGGAATTGCATTTATGTAGGGCCTTGGATGGAGAAATTGAACCATGTCACTTTTTAAAGTTTCTAGTTTGTTTATGCATAATCTCTTTGCTGGAAAGTAAAGGGGTCATACAATGAAGACCCTGGGGTTTCACAAGCTCTGTGGGCATGTCCAGCGCTTATTCCAATTGTTGTCCAGATCTGGAGCGGGATTCTCCGTTGGCCAATGCCAAAACCGGGAAAAGCGATTGGGCGGAGATTAGGTTCCGACGCCAATATTGCAGCGGGCGCTGATTTGACGCCAAATCGCAATTCTGTCAACTCGAAGCAGTGTAAATGCATTCCGGAATGCATTTGCACATCATGAGCGGGCTCGACCTGGTATTCTCCAGGGCCGCCATGATCCCCCTTCCGATGGGCCGAGTTCCCGATGGCGAGGTTCACTTGTGCTTTTAAAATCGGGAAACAGGTGTCTAGCTTTCTGGCCTTACGGGCCCTAATGCTACATCTAGGTAGTTGCCCAGACGGTACAACAGGAGTGGAGGCGGCCTGCTGTGATTCTTGCGCTGCGACCTGGGTCCCTGTTGGCGGCCGTCTTCTGGGGATAGGCCTGGCTGCCACTTGGGTGTCCCAGGTGGCATGGTGCTGCCTTGTTCTGCCCACATGCACCGGGGACAGGAGGGGCGGGGTGGGGGGGCGGGAAAGAGTCCAAGGTGCTGCGGTGTTCCAGCATCTTCCCTGCGGGAGTCACCGGCATGGGCTCCATCACCTCCCTGTCGCTCTGGGTGACCAATGGCCACCGGGCTGCCCCTTGGGATGGGGGTGCGAGTGGAGCTATTCCCTGAGGCTTCCCCACAACCTGGCACTGCCAGTCCTGGAGTCCTGCTCTGCTTTCAACCAGGGTCTTCACGCTCGCGGCCATGGAACACACGGAGTGGGCCATCTCCATCTGGGTCTTGCCACATCATCCATTAACTGTGCCATCACCTTCTGCGGTTGTGTCACGTCAGCCAGTGACTGCACCATCTGCCTCTGGGATGGGCCGCAGCCCTCTGTCTGCGCCATGTCGGCCAGCACCCGGGTAATGCCGCTGGCGTTCCCAGCCATGGCCTGCCGTGACTGGGCCATACTCAGGAGAGCCACTGCGATGTCCAGGTGGCTCAGGTACATAGGTGTCTGTGAGACACCTGCCCTGGGCGTCAGCCAACACCTGCACAGAATGCCCCAGGCCTTGGACATGCTGATCCATAACCACGAACGTCGCGCCCCCCCCCCCCCCCCCCCCCCCAATGCCACCCATACAGTTGTTGGCCTGTGTGACAAACCATCTTTTGCTCCTGCACGTGGCTGCAGCTTGTCAGCCTCCTCAGTGTCAGTCGGCAAATCTGGCACTGTTTCTCATCAGAATTGATCGTGTTCCACGTGGCGCCAGTGCTAGCCCCTTAACAGTAGCGAAATTGGTCCAGGTGTGGCGCCAGTTTTGCTGTTGTGCAAGTCCACAAATTCTGTGTCCATGTCAACACTTAGTCTCAGGAACGGAGAATCCCGCCCCTGGTCTCTTCAATACAGAGTATTTATCTCCAAGTCTTAAGGTTTAAATATTTATTTAATATTTTTAATTCATTTTATGAGGTGTGGTTATCAATGGATAGGCCAGCATTTATTGCCCACACTTCAGAAGGTGGTGGTGAGCTGCCTTCTTGAACCGCTGAAGTCCTTGAGGTGTGGGTGCACCCACTGTGCTGTTAGGGAGGGAGTTCCAAGATTTTGCCCCAGCCACAGTGAAGGAACAGCAACATAGTTTCAAGTCAGGATGGTGAGTGACTTGGAGGGGAACCTCCAGGTGGTGGGGTTCCCATGTATCTGCCGCTCTTGTCCTTCTAGATGTTACTGGTCATGGGTTTGGAAGAGCCTGTCTAACGAACCATGGTGAGTTACTGCAGTGCATCTTGTAGATGGTACACTCTGCTGCCACTGTTTGCTGCTGGTGGAGGGTTTGAATGTTTGTGGAAGGGGGAGCAATCAAGCGGGCTGATTTGTCCTGGACGGTGTCGAGCTACTTGAGTGTTGTTGGAGCTGCACTCAACCAGGCAAGTGGAGAGTATTCCATTACACTCCTCAATAGTGCCTTGTTGATGGTGGACAGTCTTTGGAGTCAGGAGGCGAGTTACTTGCCGTAGGATTCCTAGCCTTTGACCTGCCCTGGTGGCCACAGTATTAATATGGCTAGTCCAGTTCAGTTTCTGATCAATGGTAACCCCCAGGATGTTAATTGTGTGGGATTCAGCGATGATAATGCCATTGAATGTCAAGGGGTGATGGTTACATCCTCTCTTGTAGGAGATGTTCATTGCCAGGCACTTGCTGCGTGAATGTAACTTGCCACTTATCAGTCCAAGCCTGGATATGAAATGAAAAAATGAAATGAAAATCGCTTATTGTCACGAGTAGGCTTCAATGAAGTTACTGTGAAAAGCCCCTAGTCGCCACATTCCGGCGCCTGTTCGGGGAGGCTGGTATGGGAATCGAACCGTGCTGCTGGCCTGCTTGGTCTGCTTCAAAAGCAAGCGATTTAGCCCCATGTGCTAAACCAACCCCTAATTTGTCCAAGTCTTGCTGCATTTGGACATGCACGTTCTCCCCGTGTCTGCGTAGGTTTCCTCCGGGTGCTCCGGTTTCCTCCCACAGTCCAAAGATGTGCAGGTTAGGTGGATTGGCCAGGCTAAATTGTCCTTAGTGTCCAAGAAGGTTAGGTGGGATTATGGGGATAAGATGGAGATGTGGGCTTAGATAGGGTGCTCTTTCCAACGGCCGGTGCAGACTAGATTGGCCGAATGGCCTCCTTCTGCACTGTAACTTCTAGGTTCTACCCGTAATGTGACAGAGTACGCTGGGGACCTCGGGGGAAGACCGAGATAGATCATCCACTCGGCACTTCTGGCTGAAGATTGTTGTGAATGCCTCAGACTTGTCATTTACACATGTGAACAAGAAGATGAAGAGCCAAATATTCCTCTGGGCTTGGGGAAAACCCAACTTGCGCAGCTCACAAGCTGCACAGCTAAGCCATGCCTGCTGACCTCACATGCAACTTTTGTTCGCAGTGCAGTTTGCAAACTGAAGTGGTTTGGGCAGAGTGTGGTTAAGAGGTGGGCCAGTTAGTAGGCCTGCCTCAGTTCTCCAACAGTATCCCAGCTCCCAACACTATTGAACAATCCTCTCTACCTCACCTTACCTATCCCCCCTCAGACCCATAATCAACCCATGCCATCTCTCTGCCCACATGTATCCTCCATAGCCACTCGCCCAAATGCACTATGTACAATCTTCAAATTCTATGGGCAATATCAATGAAAAATACTTTGCATTACTGGGGGCGGTGAGAGAAATGAACATATTGACATCTATAAAAACCTCCATATCATTGATCTTAAGGGGGAAAAAATTACATTCTGTCATGTATTTAAAAATAAAATACTTGTAATCCTGTAGTTTATGTCAACAAACCGGAAACCACATCAAAGGCACAATCTGTTATTCCAACTTGAAACTGTCATTCGTTTTCAGATGAAAGGAATGCCTACTGTGCTGAAAGCCATTAGCACTTGAAACTTAGTAAAGCATTGATAATGGCCACAGCTGAGCAACAAAGACTGCGGCCTGGGAAGGAAAGAGCAGGTAATAAAGTCAAAGTGTTGGAAGAACTCAACAGGTCTTACAGCATCTGATGGAGAGGGAGCGAGTTAACATTTTGAATCAAACTATTAACTGTTTCTCTTTCTGCAGATGCTACCAAACCTACTGAGTAATTCCAGCGCTTTTTGTATTTATTCCAGATTTCCAGCATCTTCATCCTCGGCTTAAGCTTTTATTTTAGAGTTTAAAAAGGTGTTCATTTTCATTTCAAAGCAGAGTGCCTGTCAATCAATGTAGGAAAGTGGTTGGTTAGATTTATTTTAGGAGATCCATTAAAATCACAATAGAAAAGGTAACACGGCTGACGGGGCATTTTGCTAAATTTTTCACTGCACGTGAACAAATCCACAAGGCTGGTCAAGTAAGGGTCAACATAACTTTAAGGACAGTTCCCTGTGATGAATCACTGTATTAAAAACACATCTACATTACAGTCCAGGGCCGAACAGTAACATATGAAAATGTGTAAATACTTTTCACACTTTCCTTTCTACATGTTGCAGACTTTCCATTTCCTTCATGAACTGTCAAACCTGCTGTCCTGTAACATTGTTACATCCATGAGAGGAGGGTAAAAATGACTCCCTATTGATGCTGCTTGAGGTCTGACCATCACAGGTTTTGTTGAAGGATTTAGAAGAACAAAGGAATTTGACTCAATGTCTGTGTTTCACCATTCACGTGAAGTAGCACAGTGGTTAGCATTGTTGCTTCATGGCTCCGGGGTCCCAGGTTCAATTCCCGCCTTGGGTCACGGTCACTTCCTTGGGTTTCCTCCAGGTGCTCTGGTTTCCTCCCACAGTCCAAAGGTGTGCAGGTTAGGTGGATTGGTCACGCTAAATTCCCATTAGTGTCCAAATGTTGGGTGAGGTTACTGAGTTACAGGGATAGGGTGGAGGGGTGGGCTTAAGTAGGGTGCTCTTTCCAAGGGCCGGTGCAGAAACGATGGGTTGAATGGCCTCCTATAAATTCTATGTCTATGTAAAATGAACCTAGCAGGCTTTCTGGAGGTTAGAAACATTAAAGGACTTATTGAGTTAAAAACCCACAAAGGTAAAGACAGGAAAAAGTTAAACGCTTCTTGAACTTTTATTTAAAAAAAAAATTTAGAGTACCCAATTATTTTCTTCCAATTAAGGGACAATTTAGCACGGCCAATCCACCTACCCTGCACATATTTTGGTTGTGGGATGAGACCCATGCAGACATGGGGAGAATGTGCAAACTCCACACAGACAGTGGCCCGGGGCTGGGACTGAACCTGGGACCTCAGCGCTGTGAGGCAGCAATGCTAACCACTGCACCAAAGTGCTGCCCACTTCTCGAACTTTCATGACCCACATTAATTTTCTCTCTCTCTCTCTCTCTCTCTCTGACACACACAAACACACTCGAAAAATACTTTTGAGAGATAATTGTTTGGCTGGTCACGGTCGTGTGGCAGAAGCTTTTCCAAATTCCTTTAGCTTCCAGGAGTTGAATTAAAGTCCATGTAACTACAATTGCCGGAGACATTGAGTGCAATCTTACAGCCTTGTCACGGCCTAAATCTTGCGAGAAACCTTGTGAGATCTGCGACACTCGGTATGCCTCGCAGGATCTAACAAGATCTCACGATCTGGATCTCTCTCACCAGACGGGATTCAAATGTGCAACTTTAAATGGGCGGTTAGCCGGGGGGGGGGGGGGGGGTCTGGACATCACAGTGTGCGGTTGAGCGATCGGGGCAGCATTTAAAAATGGTGCCCGATCTCATTCTGTGCCCGTCAGTGCAGGAAATAAAGGTAAGTGCGGCCTTGGCTGGGCATTCCTCACCGAGGCTGATAGCGGGGTCTTAGCGCCGAGACATACCTCACTAAATGCGCCCTACACGGGGCTCTGTTTTTTCTCCATTAAATGTGGAGCCCATTTTTCTTCCAGAAGTCTAAGTTTTACACTTTAGACTTGTTTCAATGGGAATTGAAGTTCCCTGTGTTGCGGATTTTTAAACTGTAAAAGGTAGGGGGCTGGATTCTCCGACCCCCCGCCGGGTCGGAGAATGGCCGTGGGCCGGTGTGAATCCTGCCCCCACCGTCTCCCGAAGTCTCCGGCACCGGAGATTCAGCGGGGGCAGGAATCGCACCGCGCCAGTCGGCGGGCCACCCCCGTCGATTCTCTGGCCCGTGATGGGCCGAAGTCCCGCTGCTGTAATGCCGGTCCCGTCGGCGTGATTCAAACCACCTCCCTTACTGGCTGGACTTACGGTGCGGGGGGGCCGCGGGGCGATCTGGCCCCGGGGGGGTTCCACCATGGTGGCGTGGCCCACGATCGGGGCCCACCGATCCGCGGGCGGGCCTGTGCCGTGGGGGCACTCTTTTCCTTCCGTGTTGGCCATTGCCTTCGAGATGGACGATGCGGAAGTGACCCCCTTCCCTGCGCATGCGCGGAGATTACGTCAGCAGCCGCTGACCCTCCAGTGCTTGCGCGGACTTCCAGCGCATGCCACGCCAGCCGGCGGGACGGGAACACTCCGGCGAAGGCCTAGCCCCTCAAGGTGAAGGCTTGGCCCCTAAAGGTGCATAAAAATCCGCACCTTTGGGGCGGCCCGACGCCAGAGTGGTTCACGCCACTCAATCCCACCAGGACCCCCCGCCCCACCGGGTAGGGGAGAATCCAGCCCAGGAGCAGGAATTCGCAGACCATTGGGATTCTCTGTTCCCGCCTGTAGTGCACCGCTGCCCGCACGTTTCCCGGCGGTATGGGGTGGCTTCACTGGGAAATCCCATTGACAAGTGGTGGGGGGGAGAGAGTCCCTCCACCGGCGAATGGAGCGTCACCAAGAAATACATGGCCGGAGGACCAGGGAATCCAGCCCGGGGTCTAACCTGCAACAGGCATTTGATTCCTGGCCAGGGAGTGAGTAGATTCTGTAATGTTATGGTCATTAACCCCATGAAGGATTCATTATCTACCTTGATGAGATGTGAAGACATATCTCAACATAGTTGTTTCTATCTCTGCTGGGAGGTAGTCTTTTAGAAGTGCAAATGCTCTGTCCAGTACATTTCAGTAAATCTCTTTTGAAGTGACTCTTGATGTCCTCCAGTATGAAATTGCGCAGAAAGATGTCATAATATGCGTGAATTGCAATACACAATGGAATTTTCCATAAGACCAGAAGACAGAAGAGCAGAATTAGGTCCCTTGGCCCATCGAGTCTGCTCCACCATTCAATCATGGCTCATATTTTTGTCATCCCCATTCTCCTGCCTTTTCCCCATAACCCAGCACGGTAGCATAGTGGTTAGCACAGCTGCTTCACAGCTCCAGGGTCCCAGGTTTGATTCCCGGCTTGGGTCACTATCTGTGCGGAGTCTGCATATTCTCCCCTTGTGTGCATGGGTTTCCACCAGGTGCTCTGGTTTCCTCCCACAGTCCAAAGATGTGCAGCTTAGGTGGATTGGCGATGCTAAATTGCCCTTAGTGTCCAAAATTGTCCTTAGTGTTGGGTGGGGTTACTGGGTTATGGGGATAGGGTGGAGGTGTGGGCTTGGGTAGGGTGCTCTTTCCAAGAGCCGGTGCAGACTCGATGGGCCAAATGGCTTCCTTCTGCACTATAAATTTTATGATTCAATGAACCCCTGATCCCCTTATTAATCAAGAACCTATCAATATCTGTCTTAAAGACACTCAGCGATTTGGCCTCCACAGCCTTCTGCGGCAAAGAGGTCCACAGATTCACCACCTTCTGGCTGAATAAATTCCTCCTCATCTTTTAAAGGATCGTCCCTTTAATTTGAGACTGTGCCCTGTGGTTCTAGTTTTTCTTACCAATGGAAACATCCTCTCCACGTCCACTCTATCCAGGCCTCGCAGTATCCTGTAAGTTTAAATAAGATTCCCCCCCATAAACTGAGATCCATAAGCTGTTCAACTTGTAATACCAGGCATAAGGTGACTTGTGGCAGCCATCTTCAGTTAGTGCCTTTTCTTGTCTTTAAATGCCTCTTTTTAAATAGCTCAGTATATATTTTGTCAGTCGGTGAAATTACAGATCAACATCACTCGTGCACAAATCAAATCATCGTGACAATATGCGTCCAAAATCCAACACCGCCAGATGGTGTGCAACAAGAGGAAATCTGCTTTTTGGTACCCCGTTTCAAATGGGGAACGTGGCCTCAGTGGGCTAGGTTTGCATTTTGCACACCTGGCATTCCCAAACTGAAAAAATGCAGGGGATAATGGGGGCGGGGGGATGTGGAGCAAATTCCGATTTCTTCCAAAGAAAGACTACTCACACACTCTCATGCAGCTGCGAACCCTGACAAAAATCTGACCAGAAATCTAATCAAAGCATCATGCACAACAAACACCCATGGCTTAAAATACTTTGCCAAACTGACAAGTGGGTTCTCTGAAACAGCCTTTGGGAGAAGGTAAATTTACTTGCCAAGCAATGCCATCGTAGCACTTTGATTCCAAAACTGCTAGATATCTCATGTTGCCAAGTATTCGACTGGTTGGCTTTGTAAGGATGCTGATGGATCTTGTCTCCTGCTGGGACTGTCAAAATTAGTGAGAAGGTAGGTACGAATTACAAAACCTGATGGTTCCAGATCCAAAATAGCATCGGCCACTTTCATTACAAGGGCCCAAGATGTCACCTTTTATACTATGCCATTCAGAACTGGTTTCCATGTTGGGGGGGGGGTGAAAGTTTCCTGAACACCAGGACATGACTAACATCTCATCACCGGGCAGCAGAGTGTCTGTTCATTGTCAAAGGGAGGGATGGTAGCATAGTGGTAATGTCACTGGACTAGTAATCCAGAGGCCGAGGCATAATGCTCTGGAGAAACTGGTTCAAATCCCACTGCAGCTGGTGGAATTTAAGTTCAATTAATAAATCTGGAATTGAAAACTAGTCTCAGTAATGGTGACGATGAAACTCTTTTATCAGTTGTTTTAAAAACTCATCTGGGTTATTAATGCACTGTAGGGAAGGAAATCTGCCATCCTTGTCTGGTCTGGCCTTCTTATGAATCCAGACCCACAGTGATGTGGTGACTCTTAATTGTTCTCTGAAAGTTCAAGGGCAATTGGAGATGGGTAACAGTTGCTGGCTTTGCCAGCGATGCCCACATCCCATGAAATAATAAAAGGAAATAAAGTTTAACTTCAGTATCAAGTTTCCTCTCTCAGCCCAGGTAGCTCAGTTGGATGATATTATGACTCTTAATCCCAGGGACATTGTTTTGAATCTTACATGAGACAAATTTCTTAATTTTGTTTTCAATATACTTGATTTTTTAAACTGAAAATTTTACAATCAATTCTCCACAGTTTTGAGTTAATTGGAAGTTGTGAATCTCAGTTTCTGAAATGTCCTAATTATATATCGTAATCATTCACTGAATTATCAGAAACATGTTTTACAGGGTGAACAGCTGATAAATAACAGGTAAAATGGATACAATAACTTTCAATTGGTGAAGGGCTGCACAGTGCCATTAGTCTGTGTTAAGACAACTTGGGCGCGATTCTCCGCCCCCCACGACGGGTCGGAGAATAGCGGGAGGGCCTTCCCGACAGTTTTCCCGCCCTCCTGCTATTCTCCCCCCCACCCCCCCCCCCCTCCCACCCCGCCCAACTCCCGACCCGAATCGCCGCCGCCGTTTTTTTACGGCCGGCAGCGATTCTCAGCTGATAGATGGGCCGAAGTCCCAGCCCTTTACGCTGTTTTTATGAACGGGAAACAGACCTGGTCTGGCCGTTCGTAAAAACGGCCGTAAACATTCGCATTTCATAACCATGGCACCGATTGGCACGGCAGTACCACGGCCGTGCCAAGGGTGCCATGGGCCCGCGATCGGTGGGCACCGATCGCGGGCAGCGGGCCCGCTGCCCGCACACTGGGCGCGATTCTCCGGACTCACGACGGTTCGGAGAATAGCGGGCGTCGGAAATTTTTACGGCGACGCTGTTCCGACGCCCTCCCGCTATTCTCCGAACCCCGCAAAATGTCGGAGTCGCCATTCCCGACAAACGCCTCCTTCCCGCCCCTGACACGACCAGAATCGCCACTGATAGCCCCCCCCCCGCTATTCACCGGCCCGGATGGGCCGAAGTCCCGACGTCATGGCGCCCTGTTTGCACGTCGTGAAACACACCTGCTTTTTAAATTCGTCAACCAGTCGGCCTGGCTGACGACAGCTTGGATGAGGTCAGGGCACCACTCTGCGCACCGCTCAGCGCACCGCTCGAGTCTGGCCACAACGGGGAAGGCATCCCTGAGAACGGGAGGGGGTCCAGAGCGGGGGCAGTGGGGGAGACGGAGGGGGCAGTGGGGAAGACGGAGGGGGCAGTGGGGGCGACGGAGGGGGCAGTGGGGGAGACGGAGGGGGCAGTGGGGGCGACGGAGGGGGCAGTGGGGGAGACGGAGGGGGCAGTGGGGGCGACGGGGGAGGCAGTGGAGGAGACGGAGGGGGCAGTGGGGGAGACGGAGGGGGCAGTGGGGGAGACGGAGGGGGCAGTGGGGGAGATGGAGGGGGCAGTGGGGGCGACGGAGGGGGCAGTGGGGGAGACGGAGGGGGCAGTGGGGGCGACGGGGGAGGCAGTGGGGGCGACGGAGGGGGCAGTGGGGGCGACAGAGGGGGCAGTGGGGGCGACGGGGGAGGCAGTGGGGGAGACGGTGGGGGCGACGGGGGAGGCAGTGGGGGGCGACGGGGGAGGCAGTGGGGGCGACGGGGGAGGCAGTGGGGGAGACGGGGAGGCAGTGGGGAGACGGGGGAGGCAGTGGGGGAGACGGGGGAGGCAGTGGGGGGCGACGGGGGAGGCAGTTGGGGGCGACGGAGGGGGGGGGGTTAGGTAGAGAGTGAGCCGCCCAACCCCGTTACAAAATGTCTGCCACCATGCCATGGCGTGCCGGTCACGAGGACACGGCCGCTGGTTGCCCTGTGGCTTCTGGACACAGGCCACTGACGCACCGGTGAGGAGGCCATAGTTTACTGGCCGTTGGATGCAGAAAGTGACCAGGGGTTAGGCTGCCCGCGTGTCAGCAGCGCGACCAGGCCACCGGGACACACAGGTATCCCGTGGCAGGCGGCTGCCGAGATGTCGACTAACCTCCGTCTAACATGTCCCGTTTCTCTGCCCCCCACCACCCTTCTGTAGGTTAGCACAATGTATGGGAACAGAACGGCTATGTTCTGCGCAGTGGTTGGGGCCGCTGCACTGTATTTGGAGATGCAGCAGCATCCACAGCCACAACCCGCAGTGGATGCAGGGCCAGCTGCAGCAGCAGAGGGAAGGGCCGCGGAGTTGCCAGTCGTCGAGCAGCATGGGGGGGAGGAGGAGGAGGAAGAGGAAGAGGAGAGAGTGAGGGTGCAGCCACGGCGCCAGAGGCGACGACCAAAGCCGAGGGTGTACCGTGTCCGGGTCTCTTTCCTAACAATGACGGACATCACCTGCAGGAGGAGACTCCGGCTGAGTAGGCAGACGGTGATACATATCTGCCAACTCCTGTCGCACCTCGCCCCACGTGGAACGGGGGGAGGACACGCGATCCCGGTTGCCATCAAGGTGACGGTCGCTCTGAACTTCTATGCTACCGGCTCCTTCCAGTCTCCGAGCGGGGACGTCTCTGGGATCTCCCAGTCATCGGTGCACAGGTGCATCCGGGATGTGACCGACGCCCTCTATGCCATCGCGGACCGCTACATCATCTTTCCCGAGGACCAAGCAAGTCAAGACTCACGAGCTCGTGGATTTGCCAGTGTGGCCGGGATACCGAGGGTTCAGGGGTCAATCGACTGTGTTCACGTCCCCATGCGCCCGCCTGCAGGGGACAAGGAAGTGTTCACAAACAGAAGGGGGACATACTCCATTAATGTCCAGGTGGTATGCGACCCCCACATGAGGATCATGAACGTCTGTGCAAGGTTCCCAGGGAGTGTGCATGACTCCTACATACTGGCGCAGTCGTTCATACCTGCGATGTTTGAGGGACGTCCCCCCCGGCTGAGGGGCTGGTTGCTAGGCGACAGGGGTTATCCGCTGAGGTCTTGGCTGATGACGCCTATACGGAGGCCTCAGACCAATGCGGAAACACGATACAACGAGGCCCATGCAGCAACCAGGGGTGTGGTGGAGCGCTGCCTTGGCCTCCTGAAGATGAGATTCAGGTGCCTGGACCGCTCTGGAGGGGCCCTGCAGTACCAGGCCGACAGGGTCGCTCGCATTGTAGTGGTCTGCTGTGCGCTGCACAACATCGCGATGCAGAGGGGAGATGACCTGCTGCAGGAGGCGGAGGGAGAAGCTAGTGGCAGTGGTGCCAGCACAGAGGAGGAGGAGGAGGAGGAGGAACATAAGAACTAGGAGCAGGAGTAGGCCATCTGGCCCCTCGAGCCTGCTCCGCCATTCAATTAGATCATGGCTGATCTTTTGTGGACTCAGCTCCACTTTCCGGCCCGAACACCATAACCCTTAATCCCTTTATTCTTCAAAAAACTATTTATCTTTATCTTGAAAACATTTAATGAAGGAGCCTCAACTGCTTCACTGGGCAGGGAATTCCATAGATTCACAACCTTTTGGGTGAAGATGTTCCTCCTAAACTCAGTCCTAAATCTACTTCCCCTTATTTTGAGGCTATGCCCCCTAGTTCTGCTGTCACCCGCCAGTGGAAACAACCTGCCCGCATCTATCCTATCTATTCCCTTCATAATTTTAAATGTCTCTATAAGATCCCCCCTCATCCTTCTAAATTCCAACGAGTACAGTCCCAGTCTACTCAACCTCTCCTCATAATCCAACCCCTTCAGCTCTGGGATTAACCTAGTGAATCTCCTCTGCACACCCTCCAGCGCCAGTACGTCCTTTCTCAAGTAAGGAGACCAAAACTGAACACAATACTCCAGGTGTGGCCGCACTAACACCTTATACAATTGCAACATAACCTCCCTAGTCTTAAACTCCATCCCTCTAGCAATGAAGGACAAAATTCCATTTGCCTTCTTAATCACCTGTTGCACTTGTAAACCAACCTTCTGTGACTCATGCACTAGCACACCCAAGTCTCTCTGAACAGCGGCATGCTTTAATATTTTATCGTTTAAATAATAATCCCGTTTGCTGTTATTCCTACCAAAATGGATAACCTCACATTTGTCAACATTGTATTCCATCTGCCAGACCCGAGCCCATTCACTTAACCTATCCAAATCCCTCTGCAGACTTCCAGTATCCTCTGCACTTTTCGCTTTACCACTCATCTTAGTGTCATCTGCAAACTTGGACACATTGCCCTTGGTCCCCAACTCCAAATCATCTATGTAAATTGTGAACAATTGTGGGCCCAACACGGATCCCTGAGGGACACCACTAGTTACTGATTGCCAACCAGAGAAACACCCATTTATCCCAACACTTTGCTTTCTATTAATTAACCAATCCTCTATCCATGCTACTACTTTACCCTTAATGCCATGCATCTTTATCTTATGCAGCAACCTTTTGTGTGGCACCTTGTCAAAGGCTTTCTGGAAATCCAGATATACCACATCCTTCGGCTCCCCGTTATCTACTGCACTGGTAATGTCCTCAAAAAATTCCACAAAATTAGTTAGGCATGACCTGCCTTTTACGAACCCATGCTGCGTCTGCCCAATAGGACAATTTCTATCCAGATGCCTCGCAATTTCTTCCTTGATGATAGATTCCAACATCTTCCCTATTACCGAAGTTAAACTCACTGGCCTATAATTTCCTGCTTTCTGCCTACCTCCTTTTTTAAACAGTGACGTCACATTTGCTAATTTCCAATCCACCGGGACCACCCCAGAGTCTAGTGAATTTCGGTAAATTATCACTAGTGCATCTGCAATTTCCCTAGCCATCTCTTTTAGCACTCTGGGATGCATTCCATCAGGGCCAGGAGACTTGTCTACCTTTAGCCCCATTAGCTTGCCCATCACTCCCTCCTTAGTGATAACAATCCTAAGGAGGAGGAGGAGGCGAGGGAGGAGGAGGAGGAGGAGGAGGCTGGCGGAGTGGCGGGCGCAGAACGCAGACACGACCCAGGTGCTGGTGATGTCCAGGAGGCGGCACGACGGACCCGGCAAGGACGGCGGGCACGCGACGCCCTGGTGGCAGCATGGTTCACGCATCGCATGTGACGTCCCCGATGAACACCAAACCACCACCTGCATCGCTAGTCATGCAGAGGGCCACCACACAACTGCCACCACCACAACTCCCCCCCACCTCAGTGTACACTGCTCCACTTCGACATGACGCTTATCACTGGGTACAGACGGAATGGCACAACATTGATGGCTGTGTCAGCGGGTGTGATCAGTGCCATGTGGAATGATGACAGCCCGCTCTGCGAAGAGCTGTGAGCTCAGAATCGTTAGAGAGAGTCTGACCCATGGCAATAGCTGAACCATCCACCTTGGTGGCCGCTGAGTTTGTCACTGACACTCCATCACGTGCCCGCGTGGGCCAGCTGTGGGAGGGGGTAGGGGCAGGGACTGCACACCCGGTACCGAGGTTTCACCACCCGTCAACCCCAGCGACACTCGGTCACCATCACGATTCCTTTGGCTGTGGAACAATCACACGGTATTACAAGTAAGGTGGAACAGTGCGTTTAATGTTAACAATTATTTACAGGTGCCCTAGCCCCTACAACTAAACTGTGCCCTTCACCCGTGCCAACTTACTCAGTGTCTATCTTAGTTGCCTTACGGGCCCTACCACTACGTCTAAGTGACTCCCCAGATGATACAGCAGGAGTGGAGGAGGATTGCTGTGAATCGCCCCCCTCGACTCGTTTCTCCTTGGCTAAGCGTTTCCTGGGGCGACCCGGCCTTGATGGGCCAGGCTGCTCTGCGGGCGTCTCGGGTGACATTGTGCCACCCTGCTCTGCCTGCTGCCCACCCGATACACCAGGGATGGGACGGGGGGAGGCCGAGAATTCCGGGACGTCCCGTGATGCCCTTAATGGGACGGACCCCGAAACCTCCTCCCTCGGGGAGCCCGGTGGCCCCCGGGCCTCACTTTGGGACAGAGGTGCGAGCGGGGAGGTGCCCCGTCGCACCACCGACACCTGGCGCTGCCAGTCCTGGAGGCCTGCAACGGTATCCACCAGGATCCGAAGGTTTGCAGAGATGGAGTCCAGGGAGTTAGACATTCCCACCAGGGACTGTGCGACCTCAACCTGTGTGTGCACGACGCCATCCAGCACATGTGTCAGGCGGTTGATGGTCTCCGCGACCGACTGCTGGGACTGTGCTATCGATTGCTGGGACTGTGCCATGGCGTGCTGCGACTGGGCCATGACCTGCTGAGACTCGGCCATGGCCCGCAGGGTGCCGGCAATGTCGTTTTGGCTCTGACACATTGCTGCCTGTGAGAGGGCAACCCTGTCCAGGGCCGAGGATGACGCGTGCACATTAACCCCAACGTCTTGCATAACCTGACCCATTGCCTCCACCGCGGATGCCACCTGTGCAGTGTCGGACTGGGTCTCTGCCATGAGCGGCACCACTCCCTGCTCTTGGACGCGTTTCGACTCCTCTAACAGCGTCTGCAGAGCCAGGAAGGCAGCCCTCCTCCCGTCATTGTTTCCCTGGGTTTCTTGAGGCATCGGCTGTGCGGGTGGGTTGATAAACTCCAGGAACTCAGAAAACGTCTGGGAGCCAGCTGCATCCTGGGCCTGGTCTGTTCTCCGCGAGTCCGGGCCCTCTGTTGCTCCGACCTCCACCTGCTGTACCTGCTCAGCTGTGATGTGCCAACCAGACTGTGCCCCAGGAGACTCATCACTAAATAGGCCCGCCGGGGTGTGTGTGTCTGGGATGATGGATGTGGTGGGAGAAAGCAGTGCCGCAAGCCCGACACTCTCAATGTTTAGGGCCTCCTCCAGGGTGTGGGGCTGCTCAGCGTCAGGAGGATTGTCCCTGGCCATTTCTGGTGGTTGTGGACTTCGAACCCTCTGTGCGTCCTGGTCCGCAGATTGGGTTGGGGCGGATGGGGCTGCCCGCTGATCGGGCACCCTCTGTTGTGAGGCCCCGGGTGAGGTGGCGGCAGATTCCTGTCTCCGTCTGGAGGCAGACGGCCCTGGTCGTTCGGCATCACGTCCTAGGGAAGAGAATGAGACGGGTTATTTAGATTTGCTCGGCAGGCCGCTAGACGGTCCCAGTGGGCAGGGTGTGTGAAGGGACAGAGGATGGGTGAGGTGTCCCAGTGGGCAGGGTGTGTGAAGGGACAGAGGATGGGTGAGGTGTCCCAGTGGGCAGGGTGTGTGAAGGGACAGAGGATGGGTGAGGTGTCCCAGTGGGCAGGGTGTGTGAAGGGACAGAGGATGGGTGAGGTGTCCCAGTGGGCAGGGTGTGTGAAGGGACAGAGGATGGGGGAGGTGTCCCAGTGGGCAGGGTGTGTGAAGGGACAGAGGATGGGGGAGGGGTGAGTGTTTGTCAGGGAGGGTTGTCTCACTTGCTGCAGTTCCGCCAACCTCGCATAGCGCGATATCGCGGGTGGCAGACCCCCCAACAAGGTCCAGGGCCCTCTGTTCAAAGGTGCTGAGGGGGTGCAGGTTGGGCGAACCCCCTCCAGTCTTGTGCCGCTCACGGCGGTTGTGAGCGGCCTTGGCCTGTTGGGGGAGGGAACATAGGTAGATCATTACAAAACGGAAGGTATCAGCAGTCCGTTCAGATACTGGCACAGTTTGGGGGGGTCAAGTTGTCATAAGACGATTGCATCTCTCCTCGGGGCCAGAGCGCTGGGTCTGCGACAACTTTGTGAACCATCCTCAAATAACTCTGCCCCAATCCCCCTCCCCCCCCTCCCGTGCCGGGGGGGGGGGGGGGGCTTAAGTTAAGGGGGAGGGATGGTTGTGACTAGGGGGCACCCTCATGGCACTTACCCTGGCAGACCTGGTGAGGTCGTGTAGCTTCTTCCTACATTGCTCAGCTGAGCGAGGGGTCTGCCCCACAGCACTGACGGCAGCAGTCACGTCACGCCAGGCCTGGCGTACCGCGCTGGCAGGTTGGCGATGCCCTCTCCGCGGGCGGATGATGCCCCTCCTCTGCTCCACGGCATCGAGCAGCGCCTCGATATCCGCATCAACAAAGCGAGGAGCAGCTCTCCTCGGCTCCGACATCCTGCCCGACAGATTCTGTGGTCGCCCGCGCCTTTTTACGGCGTCGGGCGGCGTCACGTGGGCGTGATCGTGTCGTCGCCGCGTTCCGTCGTCATCACGCACGTAATTGACGCGGCCGCGCTACTAGCCCATTTCCCGGAAGTGAATCCGTCGGGAAATGAAGCCTTCGCGACCGTCGTAAAACGCTCCCGATTTTTACGACGGCTTTACGATTTTCCGCGGGTGCGGAGAATCGCACTCACTATTTCTCCTTCCGCCGCCCCGCAGTATCCATTCGCGGGGCGGCTGAGGGGCATCCCGGCCCACGCATGCGCGGGTTTCGCGCAAATACGCGATGACGTCATCCGCGCATGCGCGGGTTGGAGTCTTCCAATCCGCGCATGCGCGGCTGACGTCATATGAAGCGTCAGCCGGCGCAAACTCAGGCAAGCGGGCTTAACGAAATTCGTTAAGCCCGTGATGCCGGAGCCTACGGCGTCCGGCTGCTAGCCCCGACCGGGGACCAGAATCGGTTCCCGGTCGGGAAGGGGGGCGCTGGCGTCAAACCCGCCCGGGTTTGACGTCAGCCTTACGATTTCTCCCCATATGGGAGAATCTCGCCCCTTGTTCCTTTTAGCACAGCAGTGTGTGCAGGAAGTGCTCCCCCTATTGTTGCAGCACAAAAAAACACAGCCTTAAATTTAACAAAATATCACCGCAACCACTTGCTATGCTGAATGGGCCTCCCTCCATTATTGTAATTTCCACAAGCTCTTAGGCTGAAACATTTGAGACATTTTTCTATCTGTACTACAAACAATAAATATCTCCAGCAGTTAATTTTCCCCCAAGAAATATATTTACATAAATATAAAACAGCACAATTTATAAGCCACTTTCTAAGCTTAAATTACATCTAAAATGGCACAACCTGCAGAGCACACAAAAACAGTCCACAAATAAATGTGATTATTTCCATCCCAATCACAATTGTGACGTCACCTAGGAGACAGCATCTGCTGTAATTATTACACATTGATAATGTTAAACAGGATAAAAGCCTGAAGTCTCAGCATTTAATTTAATTAATTAGTCATTTGTTAACTGTATTCTGTAGAGAAGTTAAAATTAATCTTTTTCCATGTCTATTTCCTAAGTGTCAACTTAAAATCTCGTAACATGAATCAGTGTTCTCTGAACTATGAAACTACACTTTGTGTACATAGAACATAGAACAGTACAGCACAGAACAGGCCCTTCGGCCCTCAATGTTGTGCCGAGCCAACAGTGTAGCTGAATACAAGATAGGTTTGAGACTGTTTGTCAATCTGTTTTTCCAGCACATCGCTCTACATCATTTTGTAAGCAAAACAATGCCCGAGGGCAGGGTAGACAGCGTAGTCTATTATTGGTACGAACTGCACTTGACAGCATGTCAGTGAGCATCTCATCTCATTTTATCTACAAATGGATTGGATCAATAGCTCTAAATAAATAAAAAAAACAACAGAGTGAGCTCTTGCAGAGTTGTTTTCTAATCACAGATGACAATTCCAGAACAATTTTCATCCTGTTTGACATGATTTCGGTTTGGTTAATTTGTGCCAGGTTTCTGGTAAGTGCCGTCACAATCGTAACTTGGATCTGTCAATTATCAGCAAAATAAGTTGATAATATTAGATGGGAAATAATTAATTCTTTTTTTCCATTTCAGGGGCAATTTAGTGTGGCCAATTCATCTACCTTGCACATCTTTTTGGGGGGGAGACCCATGGAGACACTGGGAGAATGTGCAAACTCCACACGGACAGTGACCCGGGGCTGGTATCGTACCTGGGTCCGCGGTGCCGTGAATCAGCAGTGCTAACCACTGCACCACCGTGCTGCTCTAGGAAATAATCAAATTTACTTGTGAACTGTTTCATGCAGTACGGTAGCACGGTAGCATTGTGGATAGCACAATCGCTTCACAGCTCCAGGGTCCCAGGTTCGATTCCGGCTTGGGTCACTGTCTGTGCGGAGTCTGCACATCCTCCCCGTGTGTGCGTGGGTTTCCTCCGGGTGCTCCGGTTTCCTCCCACAGTCCAAAGATGTGCAGGTTAGGTGGATTGGCCATGATAAATTGCCCTTAGTGTCCAAAATTGCCCTTCGTGTTGGGTGGGGTTACTGGGTTATGGGGGTAGGGTGGAGGTGTTAACCTTGGGTAGGGTGCTCTTTCCAGGAGCCGGTGCAGACTCGATGGGCCGAATGGCCTCCTTCTGCACTGTAAATTCTGTTTAAAAAATGCATTTAGCAGGTTGTGTCATTATTAGATTCAGGTCATTTAAACATATAAATTGGTTTGTAAATCAAAATAGAATATTTGTGGACATAAGGTTTTGTGTTTTCTATATTTGTATGGATATATTTGTTGGGGTGAATTTGACTGCATTTTTTTAAAAAGTGGGTTCATACATTAATTGCCCTTCCAACGTTGTTGAAGTATGTGACTTGTTCTTTTTACTGAAAAATTAATCCTCTTTTAAGAAATACTTAAAGGTAGAAGAGCAAAAAAACTTGGAATCCATTTGCACAAGTGGAGAGAAATTGTGAAACTTAAATTATAGTTATGCAGCCATGGGACGTGGGCACCTCTGACATGGTCAGCTTTTTTGCCGATTCCTAATTGCCCTTGAAAAGGTGATGATAATCTGTCTTCTCGCATCATTGCAGTTCTCATGCTGTTGGAGAGAGAGTTCTAGGATTTTGATGCAGCGACAATGAATACAGTATAATTTCAAGTCAGGGTGATGTATGACTTGGAGAACTTGGCAGTGTTCTCATGCGTCTACTGCCCTTTCTCTCCAAGGCAGAGCTCACTGTTTTAGAGGGTGCTATTTTAAGAGCTTTGGCAAGTTGCTGTAATGCACCACTCAGATGGTACACGCTGTTGCCAATGTGTGCAGGTGGCTGTGGGAGTGATGTCTGAGGTGGTGGATGGGCTGCTTTGTCCTGGATGGTTTCAAACTTCTTGAGCGTTGTTGGAGCTGCACTCATCCAGGCAGGTTGCAGTATTCTATTACACTCCTGCCTGGGTGTACTGGCAGTCCTAGGTTTTATAAATAAAAGTAATTCTAAGCCAATACAAATCATTTGTAGGCTACAGTAGAATCTTGTTTTGAAGATTTGGCCAATCAATTTTAGAAAGAACGTTAAGCCAGAGAGAGCATGCTGAAGTACTTTTACTGAGATGATACAGGGAAGAGATACTGTTATTTTGTGATTCATAACAAATGAAGCTCTTTTTTTTAACTAAAACAGAAGGTTAAGAAGAAAAGATCTGATGTACTGAACATGATATAGGATTGTGCTACGGAAAATATAGATAAACGTATACAGCTAAATTCACAGTGCCAGAGTCCCAGGTTCGATTCCTGCTTGGGTCACTGCCTGTGCGGAGTCCGCACCTTCTCCCCGTGTCTGTGTGGGTTTCCCCTGTGTGTTCCAGTTTCCTCCCACAAGTCCCGAAATACGTGCCTGTTAGGTGAATTGGACATTCTGAATTCTCCCTCTGTGTACCCGAATAGGCGCCGAAATTTGACGACTAGGGACTTTTCGTAGTAACTTCATTGCACTGTGAATGTAAACCTACTTGTGATAATTATGAAGATTATTATTATTATAATGTAAGGTAAATATAAACATAAAGCTATACTATGAATCTGTGAACTGATAACTAGGTGACGTTTTTTAAGATCCTCATTAAAACAGTAAAAGGATCATGGAGCCGAGGACCTGGGTTCGATCCCGGTCACTGTCCATGTGGAGTTTGTATATTCTCCCCACGTCTGCGTTGGTCTCACTCCCACAATCCAAAGATGTGCAAGGTAGGGGGATTGTCACGCTAAATTGCCCTTTGGAAAAAAAATAGAAGAGGATGTTTTTAAGCAGCTGCATTATTAGTGTATTTCTTTAATTTGAATATGTGCATGCCTGTATATGAATAAAGGCTGAATTCTGGAATGAGCTGAAGTGTGTGGAGGAAAAGAGACTGGACTTGTGGTGGAGGGAGCGGCTGTGTGTTGGAAGTTCACAGGCAAAGGAGAGTTAAATTGGGGGAAGGGGTGTTGTGAGCAGTAGTGATCGAGAGGATGATCCAATTTGGGCTATGCTACCATTTCCATCTCTGCAATTTGGGCTGGGTGGAGCGCTCTCCAGCCTCCAGGCTACACATTTCAGTATTGTCTTGCCCATTTTGTTTTGTGCGGCTGGTTTTCTGGAGTGCAGTCCATGATGGTGGTGCGCTGTCTCAGCGCAAACCACTCTTGGAGCTGGGACCACAAGTAGGCATTAGTCACTTCCTTGCATATGCAGAGATGAAAATGGTAGCATAGCAGTTAAGTTAGTGGACTAGTAATCGAGAGCTGAACTGATTCAGAAACATACGTTCAATCGGGTCCCACCATGACAGCTGCCGAATTTAAATTCAATTAATCTGGGATGAAATCAGTGCCAGTAGTGGTGCCTATATAATTACCAGATTATTATCATTCAAAAGCCCATCTGGGTTATCTTTTCGGAAGGAAAGCCACTGTTGTTGGCTAAACTGTTCTATAAACAAGTGGCTTGTTACGGCTATTAGGGAATCTGCAATAAATAATGACCTTGCTCAAAAGAAATATAATGACCTTGCCAGCAATGGCAACAATTGTTTTTACAAAGAGTCCAACATCTATTTCAGCTGTGTCCTTAAAATGCGGTGGGGGCTGCTTGTTATTTTGAAGCCTCAGGCTGTGATTCACCTGCAAATCTGGCATTACCCAGCCCAATTTCTTGATCATCAAATCGAAAGGCATAGGATAATGGCCAAAGATATGTAATGTTATTGGCAAAGGACAAGATGTGTTTTTCAGCATCATGTATAGTCAACTAAGATGCCAAGTTTGCGAATAATTTGATTCCGCCTGAGGTATTGACTGGGCGATACAATGGTGTCTATTTCAAGGATGTGGGATTTGTGAAGAAATAATGTATATATTTTTCAAAGACCGGAACTTTCTGACCGCTCACGCTGGCGCGATCCTCCAGTCCCGCCGATGGCACACCCCACCGCAGATTTCCCTGCGGCGAGGGGTGCATTCAACTCAAAATCCCATCAACAACGGTTGGACCAGAAGATCCCACTGCCAGCCAATGGGGAGGGGTCGCCGCCAACCTTCACGAAACATGGGGTGGAATGTGGGGAAAATCCCGTCTTAAATGTCTAGCTAGTGGAAATTGAAGCTCATCCAAGACAATATCAGAAAGGTGGCAGAGATATCAAGAGAGGTAGTGGATCAAGAAGTTGCTTGTCCACAGTACACATATGAAAAATGCCCGAGAAATTTAGTCGGCTAGTGTCTGTTAATTCGGGGACCAAAAGGTTTATTATGCTCTCAGAATGGTTGACAAAATCACACATACACTTCTGGTGACCCTCACGTTTGTCTGAAGGTGTAGCCGGGAGGAAAAGGAATCCTTTTCGTCATTCCATATTAATTGAACACAGGCTACTCTCCCTGCTGCCCATTAATCATCCTCACCTGGCCACCAATCACCTCTCTTCCTGACCATGGAAGAGTGGGATGAGAAGTCATAGCTAGCAGTGTTTTGGTTAAGAGTGTTCTGGTTAAGATCTCATAAGTTAGAATGGAATGAAGTAACGACCGCCCCACCAAATTGGAGAAGGATGTGATTGTCGATGGCTATGGAGAAGACGAGTAGGTGAAGTGAGAGTGACCATCCTTGCTATCAAGGCAGCATTTAACTGTATATGACATCAAGGAGTTGTGGCAGAACTGGAGTCCACAAGAATCAGGAGGAACCTCTGCACAGGGTGTAGTCATACCTAGCACAAAGGAAGCTGTTTGTGGTTATTGGGGGGCCAATCGTCTCAGTGCCAGGACATCAGTGCGGTAATCCTTCATGGGCCCTAGATCTAACCATCTCCAGCTATTTCGACAGCTGTGGCTACAAGAGCAGATCAGAGACTGATAATTCTGCAGTGAGTAACTCATGTTCTATCTCACCAGACGGTCCATCATCTATGAGGCACAAGTCAGGATGTGATGCAATACTCACCACGTGCCTGGCTGAGTTCAATTCCAACCACATTCAAAGCTTAACACCATCCAGGGCAAAGAAGCCATTTTGATTGCATCCCATTGAGTGCCATAAACATTCTTTCCCTTCACCACTGGTAATGGTAGCACTGTAAGCTATCTACGCAATGCACTGTAGTAACTCGTCAAGAACCCTTTCAACAGCAGCGCACAATCTCCACCAGGTAAACGCACAAGGGCACAGATATTTGGGAATATAACCACCTGCAAGTTCCCTTCCAAGCTACATATCATCCTGATTTAGAAGTACACCCTTATTCCTTCACTATTGTTCAGTCAGACTTGGAACTCCCTTCATAACTACTTGTGGGTGTACCTACGCCAAATGGACTGCAGACGTTCATGAAGCCATCTCACCAGCACCTTCTCCAGGGCAATTAGATGTGGGCAACAAATGTTGGTCTTTGCAGAGATGCTCGCACCCCCATGAATTTTTTTTAAAAAACAGAGGGGCATGAAATAATTTTGTGCATGATTCAACTAATTGGGAACAAAGTCCCATAGTGAACACGTTTAGCCGCATGTTTCCCAGTTCTCACAGCGAGATCTCCGAGGCAAAAGGGATGAATCCCACAGCCTCAGGAATCTGCACATTAGAGTGAGAATGAAGGTCCTTTTTAAATTATGTTACTTTTTGGATGTAAATGGTACATAACCTGTATCATGGTTTGTGTTATTGTCTTATGCGAATGTGACTTCAGAACATAACAGCTATGTAACACCTGTAAAGACTGCTGTTAAATTGGTTTTATTCTGAAATAATTTTGTTGCGTGCCCCTAGTGAACTGGCTGAAGGCTACAATGTTAACAAATGGAGTTAGTTTAAATAAGTAATATTTGTGGATATCATAAATAAGGTTTACGTTTAAATTTAATTTGTGTTTCTGTACTTGTGTGCAAAGAAAATGTTTGAACTTTAGTTAGCTTTATGTTGAGTAAATGTGCCTTCATGTTTGGATTTTAGTTTCACTTTAAACTGTGCCTGCATTGTAATTAAAGTAGTTTCAAGAGGTTTTAAAAAAACTAAACTGTTGCTTCGCAACCAAAGGTCCACACTGGAATGTAAAAGCAGTTATTTTCAGTTGGGACCAAGTAACTGTGAAGAAACCTCGCTGCTCTCACAGCAGGCCAATGGAGTAAGAGGCAGAAAGCAAGTCCCAGAAGCTAATGAACCGATCATTTCAGAAGCCAGGGAATGAAAAGAAGAGCACCAAGAAGACTGAAGTCAAAGGGACAACGAATCAGAATTTGAACAAGGTATTGTTCACTGAGGTCAAAGGCACAGAGCGAGGCTCCCAATTTAAGACTGGGCTGAAGTTGGCTAGGGGGAAGAGGAGTCAGACATCTGAAGTAATCCAAAGGTTGGTGACATCTTAATACAGCCTATAAGGTAATGGTGTCCTGTTGGCTGGGTGCCTGAGAGATTGTGTGGAAGCTTGAATACACTTGCTCATTCAAATCCGCTGAATACCAAAAGGAAAGGTTGAAATCTTGGAAATTGGTTTATTGGTGAAGACATCTGAGAGAAAGCCTTGTGTGGGAGAAGATTTCAAAATGTTCCTTCGAGAGTGATGCTTGGAAACACTGGTATGGAAGCCGGAGTTACAGTGAGACAAGTTTGCTAACAACGTGACCAGTATCTGGAGGGATTTGATCAGAAATCCACAGAAGTTGATTGTGTGGCATCTGTCATTTGGTTTCACAGTGTGGTGTGTCTGACCACAATCTGCCTATTGTTTTACATAGACTGTGTACAGACTGAGAACATTAAAGAGTATCAGATATATTTCTGTAACTTGCGTCATCCTTATAAATCTGTACATACATGTAAAGGTAAAGCTGGGGTGAAGGAGTAATATCTTTTAGTTAATCTTGTTTAACAAATGTTTTATTCTTTTGTTAAAAGTTATTCAGCAGTCCTGCGACTCTGTTCATCCACATACTAAGCAAAAATATAGAAGTTCCTGGGTGGGATTCTCCAACCCGCCAGCCTGCCATGCCGGCAGCAGGATCCTCTGTTCCATCAGCCGGCCGATGAGGTTTCCAATTGACGCCATCCCATGCCATCGGGAACCCCGTGCCGATGGAGAATCACGCAGACAATCCATTGAGCCGGGGTTCCACTCTGGTCCCTAACAGCCCAGTAATAACATTAGCTGGGATCGTAACAACAGTATTTTAATTTATTCTAAATCTTGTATTGCTTCTGTAAATGGCTCCGTTCATAGTTTATTAACATTTATCATGCTGATATTCATTTTAAAAAACACGCCACGTCAGGCAGCTCCTATGTACTATGTGATCAAAGTAAATAAGAGCTTTGCATTTCCCTAAGCACTTAATTCCAACTCCTTTGTACAGAAATCCCATTATTAGTTCATCTGTTGACAGAGCTTACTGACGGAAACTACTTTTTTGATGTTGAATATGAAAAAATACTGCAGCCAGCAGGAACTGTAACTCATTGTTTGACACAGTTTGATATCCATTTCGCTGAAGACTCCATGCAAGGACCTTTTGCTGTTACTTTGTTATATAAATGACTTTGCAAAAATGTCGTATTTATTGCAAATGCCTGTTTCTTACTCGGTGGCATTGTTGTTTTCTATACTCCAAATCTCTCAAGATAATTGAAAAACCAAATAAACCAAGGACATAGCGAAACATCCTCAGAAGTTAAATGGGGATCTGATGCGCTGCCTATTTGAAAAACCAAATAAACCAATGGCACAACGGTAGCACAGTGGTTAGCACAGTTGCTTCACAGTTCCAGGGTCCCAGGTTCGATTCCTGGCCTGGGTCACTGTCTGTCTCCGGAGTCTGCACGTCTCGTGTGTCTGTGTGGGTTTCTTCCGGGTGCACCAGTTACCTCCCACAGTCCAGAGATGTGCAGGTTAGTTGGATTGGCCATGATAAATTGTCCTTAGTTTCCAAAAAGGTTGGGTGGGTTAGGGGGATAGAGTGAAGGCATGAGCTGAAGTGGGATGCTCTTTCCAAGGACCGGTGCAGTCTCGATGGGCCGAATGGCCTCCTTCTGCACTGTAAATTCTATGACATAGACAAACTTCCTCAGGAATTAAACAGATCTTATGCAGTGACTAAGCAACCCACTCATTTGATTTCATTTTCCCTAAAGATACAGGTTGATTTTTTTTGTTCCTTCTATAAGGCAATGAGTTGTAGCTCTTAACTGCACCATTTCAAGCAAGCACCAAGAAAGCGTACTTTATCACATGAAGAGAAGAGAAGGATTTGTAGCTGTTTCAGTGCAGTTGCATTTTACATCTTACAGGCGTAGTAGATGACTCGGGTCATTTAAGGCCCCTTGGTCAGAGTGAACTGTTGTGATAGATGACCGTCCTAAGGTTGGAGCATAAAGTTCTTTAAGTGTTTCAAAATTTGTCCTTCGGATGTGGATGACGCTGGCAAGGTTGTCTCTGGTTACTCGGAGAAAGTAATGGTGAACCACCTTTTTGAGTTTGTTTGTGCAACTGATTTTTAGCTTGCTTAGCGACTTCAAAATCAAGGGCACAGTGGGGTAGAAGATCCCCTTGCTTTAGCGGATACAGCTTTAGTGAAACAGTCTCACAGCTGCTCCTTATGTTAGACATCCATATGGGAATATTGAAAGCGCTGGCTCACAAACCTTTTACTGCCATACTGTTATTTCATGTAAACATTGTAATAGCTGCAATTTTAAAAATATAATTAAAATATTATTGTCACAAGTAGGTTTCAATGAAGTTACTGTGAAAAGCCCCTAGTCGCCACATTCTGGCGCCTGTTTGGGGAGGCCGGTACGGGAATTGAACCTGCGCTGCTGCCTTGTTCTGCATTACAAGCCAGTTTTTTAGCCCACTGTGCTAAACCAGTCCCTAACATGCATTCTGAATATTATGTTGGCTGGCGCCATCGGCTGGAGGACCTGCGGGAGAATGGATGTGAGATCAGTGAAAGGAATAGGTCAGTCAGTATGGCAATAACTCCCCCTTGACTGGTCCTCCAGGTGGGACGCGGTGGATCATCACCTCTTGCGGCATGCACCAACATTCGCATTGGTGGCCACTCTGTCCTTGGCCACCCCGTCACCTCCAGAGCCCATTCCACGAAGGTGGTGAGGATTCGTATGTCCAGCACCATTCCGCCAGTCTGGGCCCTCTCCCAACGATTATGAGAGAGCTTCTCCTGTGGAGACAGGAAGGGTATTGTTAGCCGCGTGCATGGTTCACTGATGGGAGGGAGGTGTGAAGGAAGGGTTCTGGGAGGTTGACGGGAGGGTTGGGGCCTCATGGAGGGGGGGGGGATGGATGCTCACATGGGGGCACAAAGGTTTCAGGGGGGGTGGGGGTCATTGGTATCAACTCCTCCGTGCTGTCCGGTGTAGGGCGTTGCGACACTGGAGGCCCGACCTGCCGGTCACACTCTCCAAGCTTACAGCCGCCACTTCATCCCAGGAGACACTTGCTGCCCTGTGGCTCACCGTCGGGGACCTTCGGTTGAACAGGACATCCCTCCTGGCCTCCCCAGGTCTGCATCCCCGCACCATGGGGCTGGTCTCCTCGGTGCCATTGTTGTGAGCTAAATGGGGTTGGCTGCGCAAGTGCTGCTTAAGTGCTGCTCGACCTTGTTAGTGTGTTAGTGGCGGGCTGCAAGCGCGGTCCTGGCGAATCAGCTAGCGAGCCTTCATTTGCGATGAACCTGTGGGGCCTCTTTAAGTGGACCAATTAACATTGAACAGAGTTGTCGGCCTCGCCGGATAACCCGTGGCAGTTCCCGCTCGCGACTACACTTAGAAATCTTGCCGGAGAATCGCTCCCTGAATGTTTTCACTAAGGTGTTAGACATAGCTGATGGGGTGAAAGGGATCAAGGATATGGGGGTGAGGGGGAGATGTGGGAACAGGCTATTGAACCTGATGAGCCATGGTCATGGCGGAGCCAGCTCGAAGGGCCGAATGGCCTACTCCTATTTTCTATGTTTCTTTGTTTTATTATTTACCTGTTGGTGTGAAATCACAATGGTCATGTTTCTCATTTGCAATCACAGTTCATCAATCTCTGATGGAAATGCAAATTTGAATGTTACTGGCTTCCCAGAAGGTTGCCATAAATGTATAAAAAATACAATTTCAGGAGGTGGCATGTGGCACAGTGGCTAGCACTACTGCCTATGGCGCTGAGGACCCGGGTTCGAATTCCAGCCCTGGATCACTGTCCATGTGGAGTTTGCACATTCTCCTCGTGTCTGCTTGGATTTCACGCCCACAACCCAAAGAAGTGCAGGTTAGGATTGGCCACGCTAAATTGCCCCTTACTTGGAAAAACATTATTTCGCTGCTCTAAATTTAAAATAAGTTAATAAAAAACACAATTTCTATTTCGGATTAATTATGTGAATAATGTATTGTTTAACTACACCAGAGGAAGTATTTTCTTAGAATTGTAGTCCAGCAGAGAGCCAATGGCTTTCAAAGACGATACAAATGAAGAATTTTAACAAAATGTAATTTTAAAATGTCTTCAATGTAAGTCTTTTTCATGGTTTAGACAATGACCTTCTCACCAGTTGTAGTTGTGCAATAGTCAAGTATTAAGACCAAAGAATGCAACCTCATCTAACCGCCCTTATACAGCTGTCAAAAAAGTCGTCACTACCCAATCATTCATTCACGTGATGTGGGTATTGCTGACAAGGTCACTATTTGTTGTCCATCCCATTTGCCCTAGAGAAGGTGATGTTGTGTTACATGGTGTAAAAATCAAATATAGCTGGGCTACAGGGGTTGTATTGATGACATTGGGCAGGATCTTAAAGTTAGTGTCGGTCCCAGTGAGAATCCTGCCAACGGCAGGAAAACTCACTGAATATTCAGCCTCTTTTAACAATTCTTTTTCCCCCACGTGATTCACGCTGTGCTCATTATGGCTTACGTCTGATTCGCTCACCCCAGGAAAACTTTTAAACTCTGAAACCAGTGGGTCACTTGTTCCTCATCCTGTCAGGGGGTGGTTTCCAGGAAGACAAGAACCAAGATTTTCAGAGGGAGCACTCCCCAAACTCCTGAATGGTGTGGAGCAGAGGCGTGACATTTTGCACCCAAGTTCCTGCAGCTGTCCATCAACCAAGGTCACCACCCCTGCCTGGGGGGCAGTAGCCACGATAGTGAGTGCCAGCTCGCTCCATAAGAGGACAGGGCAACAATGCTGGAAGAAGATGAATGACCTTCGCGCAGCCAGGTAAGTCTGCCTCCTGATGACTTCCACCCTTCACACACCATTCACACTTTCATGGTGTTCTGTCATTCAGCCACCTCACAATTCCCAATGCTTCTCATGGCAGCATCTCTCCTCAGACTGAAAGGCCGACCGGAAGAGTCCCGTCACCTTCTGTCTAAGGAGATGCTGCCGTCACTCCAATGCAACAAGGCCAGTACTGCGAGAATGGCGCCTGCATTGGAGACCTTGGCGCAGGATAAGCACTCCATAAGTGGGGGATGGTTCAGCTCATGACCTGCATGGCTGAGTGCATGAGCTCCATGGTGCAGGGCTTCAAGTGCATAGTGCAGGCACCTGTGGGAATCCACGAGTATCAGCGCCAGAGGACCGGAACATCTGGATCTCACTACAGCTGCTCTTCTATCCCAAGGAGGAACCCCAGGGCCTCTTGGCACCTGAAGGGAAGAGAATCAACAGGGGTGTCACCCAGGGCCTAACGCGTCCAGCCCCACACACTGAGAAGGGTAGCACTGCAACACCCATGCAGCCTGGAAGTAGGCCTGAACCATCAAAGTCCAGGCCCCCAAGGGGAATACTGCAAATGTCATCTCAGGCAGGAGGGCATGAAAGTCAGCAGACTGCTTCAACCTCTGCTGTGGATCCTGGAGAAATACCTAGATATAGTGGGCCGATGAGAAAGAATGAGTAAGTGTGCAATTTAACGGAGTCCCATTTTGAGCATGTCTAGCGGGATCTTTCTGAGCACCTGCAACACCATAATGACCCAGCTAGCTAACAGGACTGTGACGGGGTTTTTGGCCTTGGTCTGGAATGCCTCGCCGAGGCCACAGTTGCCTCATTTGAGCTCGTTGGTGCAGAAAGATGGCTCACGGAACGGGGCACCATTTGATCCTTGGACAAACCCCACCCCCTTGCTCCTTCACCGCGGCCTCTGGATGCCTTTCCAATTGCCCTAACTTGCCACTTCGGGGGTCCTCGAGCTCACCCTTCGGGCACCCCAGGCCCGATCCCTGGCACCTGGGCACCATAATGCCAGCGTGGCCAAGTGGCAGTGTCAAGGTACCACACTGGAAGTGCTACAGTGTCAGTGGGAGTGCCAGAGTGCCACCCTGCCCTTCCCCGGCCACCCGGGAGCTTTCAATGGCCTGGGAGACCCCCACTCCAAGGGGCCCTTACGCCTGGTCCACGTTGGTGTGGATCAGCGCTAATCGACACCCTGGCGAGGTCTCGCAGGCGAGGCCATTAGTTCCCGGGCCTCGAGAAAATCCAGCATAAACCTAATGGCTGACTTAAATATGTTAGTTTGAATCGTGCCCATCGAAGGGCGAGATCCAGCTCGTGACTTCTTGTTAGGTCTCGCAAGGCATTCCGAGCATCTCAAATCTCGTGATAGACCTCTTGCAAGATTTAAGGCTTCGTCATGTCACCAAGTTAGGCACAGTGAGACCAGTAGGTCATGCCCAAAACATCACCCTTTTCATCCATACAGATCCTCCATGCTGTCATTTCATGGCACCGTGATCCATCCACCCCCCTGCTAACACTTGGCACTTCATGAATGGAGTGCGAGCATCTCCCACACTGACTGACCGACCGATGCCGCTGCTGGCACAGGACCCTCAACCCCCCCCCCCCCCCCCCCTTCCCCAAGACCCCCTTCCATGTAAGGTAACATCCCCCTCACACACATACACAACATTGAAACTCATGCGCACCCCCCCACCCCCACTGCTGACATCTTAACTATTTTCGAAGAAGTCGATGAACGGCAGCCATTTCCAGGCAAATCCCTCCACAGGCCCTCTCAAGGTGGACTTTATCTTCTCCAGCCTGAGGAACTCTGCCAGCTCTCTCACCCAAACCCCCAGTTTCGGCAGCCCCAAGTCCCTCCATTCCAATAAAATCCATCTCCGGGCTACAAGGAAAAGGCCAAGACATTGGCCTCTCTCGACCCCGGGTCTTCTGACACTCCAAAATCACCATCTCTGGCTTGTGACCACCTTCACCTTCAAGACCTCTGACATAACGTCGGCGAACCCCTGCCAGAATCCCCCAAGCATCGGACAGGCCCTAAACATGTGGATATAGTTCGTGGGCCCACCCCGCGCACCGCCCATACCTATCCTCCACTCACCATAATAAACCTCCCCCCGGAGTCTGCCACTATGTTTCCCACTGCAAAGGCTATCCACTTATTTATCAAGCCCACCACCCCTCTTACCTTCAAATCCAATCCTGAATGAAAGACCTGTCCTACTCACCCTTTCCTGAGCCTAGTTTTATACCCAATCTTCAGGTGTGTTTCCTGCAAGAATGCCACATCCGCCTTTAAGCTTCTCAAATGTGCAAACGCGCAAGCCCTCTTGACTGGCCCAGTCAACCCTCTCACACTTCATGTGATCAGCGTGGTCGGGGACTCCCGTGTCCAACACCCCCCCGCACACCCCCCAGTGATCAACCATAGCCCCTCCTGGGCCACCTCCGGCCTGCCTCCCGCACTCCGTCTGGCCCACCCTCGGATGTCCACCATTATCAACCCCCCCCACACCATATTCCAAAAGCCCCTCACCTGTCAGCAGTCCCCCCCACCCCTACAAAACAACAATCCCAACCCCCATCAAAACTCTAACCACCTGCTCACCCCCCATTGCACTTCTGTGAACTAGCCCGCCCAGCTAGCCTGGCAGCACCCGCCCATGGCATCTAGCATGAATCCTCTTACACCCCCCCCCCCCACTGAATCTCCTCCCCCCCACACTCAAACACTACCTTGGTGCAAACAACGACTTCAACATTCAAAGACCGAAAGAAAAAAAACACAATCCCCACAGAGGAACAAAGGACAATGGCCCCCCCAGAGGGAACAAAAGACACAGCAGAGCACAATGCGCTCACCCACAGCCCTTCCCCATCCCCAAGAAACCCCCCAACAACCCTCTGAGGGGAGAAAACAAAATCCCCCCCCCCCCCGCACTAAAACAACGCCAACCTCCCCGGAGATGGAGAACCAACCTCCTCAAACACCTCTTCCAAAGTTCAATGTTCTCCTTCTCCTGCCAGTTCATTGTCTCTCACAAACTCCATTGCTTCCTCCGGCGACCCAAAATAGTATTTCCGACCATTGTAGGTCATCCAGAGGTGGGCCTGATACAGCATTCCGAACTTCACTCCCTCCTTAAAGAGGGCAGCCTTCACTCTGTTAAAGCCCGCTCTCCTCTTGGCCAGCTCCACACTCAGGTCCTGGTATACGTGAAGTGCGCTACCCTCCCAGGTACACCGCCTCGTCTGCATGGCCCACCTCAGGATCTGTTCCTTATCAAGAAACCGGTGCAACCGCACCACCATCGCCCTTGGCAGCTCGTTACCCTGCGGCTTCCTCATCAGCGCCTTGTGTCCACCTCCAGGAGCCATTAAAAGAACACCCTCTCGCAACATCTTGGCTACATACGAGACAGCATCCGCTCCCCCAATGCCCTCTGGCAACCCCACAATCCTCTGGTTCTGTCTCTGGGAGCGGTTCTCCAGATCCTCCAACTTCTCCTGAAGCCGCTTCTGAGTATCTCGCATCAGCCACACTCGGCCGCCAACGAAATAAGCAGCTCCTCATGCTCACCAACCGTCTCCTCCACCTTCTTGATCACCTGGCTCTGAGACTCCAACCTCAGCTCCATGCACTCAATTCCAGCCTAAAGCGGATCCACCGTCCTCACCAGGTCCTCCAGAGACTCCTTTCTCTGCTGGGTTTACTTCTCGTTCAGGAAGTCCACCAGCTGCTCAATCGACCATTGAGACTGTCGGGCCGATCCCTTACCCTCTGCCATCTACCCTGTGCTGCAGGCAAGGTTTCTCGCTCCGACAGCTCCTTTCGCCTAAAACCACTTCTGGTCCACAAATCCATCCACCACTCTTTCTCCACCACTCCTGCACCTGTTTCCATTAAAATATCCCCCATTAATTGGGGAAAAGACCCAAAAACACCACCACAAGCCGGAGCTGCCAAATGTGCGACCACTCATACCATGGTTGCCACTGGAAGTCCATGCCTGCCATTCTTTAATGGTGAGGATGCCAAAGTGTTGAGAGCCAACCAATCTCGTACATCAGGTGGAGAAAAACACCAGGACCCCTGACTTAGGAGAGGACAGCAGTAGCTGAGATTTGCCATCCAGCGACTCTGTGCCCCATGATAAACCATTCATTGGCGAGACGCATTCAAGCTCTCATTTTCCTGCAGTGTGTGGCCAATGGCTTCAGTGCCCTGCACATAAATCACAAGGACTCCCACAGGTACCACATTAGTGAGTTGATGTTAGACCCTGCGATGGGAGAGCTCTTCACTCCCTAGTCCTGGTCATCCCCAAACTGAGATGCTCTGAGGACATCCCTAGCCCTCATCCCATGTGGGCCCTGGCCATCGCCCTAGGTCCTTCCTCCTCCTCCACTTGTTGACCCTCGCCACCATTCTCGACCACTTCCTCACCCAAGGAATTGTGGTGCTCCACCTGGTCCAGCTGTTCTCCCCACTCCATTGTTAGGTTGTCCCACAGGGGCTGTATTGGAAGGTGCTCTCCCGACTGGTTAAGACACCAGACTTGCATCTTGAGCAGTCGAATCGACTGCTCGACCAGCGCTAGATTTGATGCATGAGCCTCATTGTCGCAAGTTTCAGTGGGTGTTTGTGGTCTTCACACTGGTGTCATCAGCCAAATTAAAGGGATAATCCTTCAAAGGGAATCTACCTTAAAAAGAGAATCATGAATGAAACTTAAAACATCAAACCAAAACATGATTAACAGTGTAAATAATGCACCGTAGCCCTCAAGGTGCGCAATGGGCATGGAAGGTCTCACAGTTGCCAGTGAATACCTCATGCTCCATCAAAGGGTTAAGAATTCAGCGCCAATCAATTACACACTCATGCATTGCAATGCAATGCTGACTTAATTGACACAATTGACTCATCAAAGAAGGGTCAGGGAACTGATCAGGCAACTGGTTTTGCTTTGTTGCAGGCAAGGCAAATCTGATTTGTGTGATGATGCAATTTGCATCACACTTAATCCTTAGGAGGGCACCCTCATTGCCCCAGCTCACATGAACTGCGGATTACACAAGCCTTTCAACTGGAACAGCCAGCCACCCAGAAACTAATCCCAGACAGCCTGTCCTCCATACCAAGTGGCCTTTAACTTCCATACAGCTCAAGCCTTCTGGTTTCAGAGTGATTCCTTCGTACGGGGATTCTTTTTCGCTGCAGCCATCCTCTCCCCTGTGTGAGGGTCTTCAGGCCTCATGATGCTGGAAAACACCCCTTCTCGGAGTACCCCACTCCGCCCATGCAGCTTGGCCTCTCAATGCGTACCCACCCAAGAACCTCGGACACCCCCTGTGCTGACCCTATGGATTCACCTGCGCCAACCCACTTTCCAGCTGCCACTCTGGAAGGTCAATCCTCAGCCGTTATATCGAGGACGTGGAAAGTGCTGCCTGCAAACTAGCCACCAGATCCCTTTACACCAAGAGACTCAAAGAGATGAAGGGCCACTAAGGCCTACGAGTGATCCCACCTGCCAAGATGCCGAGACTGAAACCACCACCCCCCCCCCCCCCCCCAGCCCAGAATTGACCCAAGCTGGGTCACCTGCATCCGCTCTGCTGTCCCCTCTGTGACTGACAACCTAGACGGTAATGCCGATGGAGAATCCAGTCCCTCATATTTCATTAGTTCAATTTCTTAATTATGAGTGGGGGGCAACTGCTTAATATCTTTGGGTTGGTGTTACTGCCACCCACTGCTTTACATATGCAGGATAGAGGTACAGAAGACATCCACGCACAGCGACTCAGAATGTTCTGGAGTTGACCACCACTTTATAGGACCTGTTTAATGGCATTAAGTCTCAGGAAATCATGGTGTGGCTTAAGCAATCACCAACATCCCATCATTAAGTCGGACCTATGTGTCAACTTGTTGCCATCCTTGTCAACACAGTGAGAAGTTAGTTACCATAGCTATTAAGATTCTATTAAGATCAGGGCAGCACGGTTGTGCAGTGGTTAGCACTGTTGCCTCACGATAGTACCCGGTTTGGATCCCGGCTCCGGGTCACTGTCCGTGTAAAGTTTGCACATTCTCCCCATGTCTGCATGAGTCTCACCCCCACAGCCCAATGATGTGCAGGGTAGATGGATTTGGGCACACTAAATTTTTTTAAGATAAGATCGCTATGGCATATGCAAATTACAAAATCAGTTTTGGGAGTAATTCCATCCGTAGAGGATCAGGGGTCCAGCAATCTTACTTGGGGCATTTGTTGCAACTATCGCCATTGTTGAAAATATTTTGGCCAATATACCACAAGTTTTAAACTCTTTACTGATTTACATAAGGTGAAGAAAACTTTGTTATTTCCACACAAAGCTACTGAGGCTGATATAAATTAAACAAGGCGAGCACACTTTGCAGCACCATGTATTAAGGATACTTTTGGTCCCCTTATTTGAGGAAAGATGTAGTGGCATTGAAGGCAGTTCAGAGGGGGTTCAGCAGGTTGATTCCAGAGATGAGGGGTTATCGTTTGCACTGTTAATGTAAGCCTGCTAGTGACACTAATAAAAATTATTCTTACTATTAAGAGAGATTGAATGGTTTAGCCCTATACTCTCTAGGGTTGAGAAGAATGGTGAAAGATCAATAATATTAATAATCTTTATTGTCACAAGTAGGCTTACATTAACACTGCAGTGAAGTTACTGTGAAAAGCCCCTAGTCGCCACATTCCAGCACCTGTTCGGGTACACAAGGAGAAGTCAGAATGTCTAAGTCACCTGACAGCACATCTTTCAGGACTTGTGGAAGGAAACCGGAGTACCCGGAGGAAACCAACGCAGACACAGGGAGAACGTGCAGACTCCGCACAATGACCCAAGCCCGGAATCGAACCTGGGACCCTGGTGGTGTGAAGCAACAGTGCTAACCACTGTGCTACTGTGCCGCCCATGAGGTAGTGAGGTAAATTGAGGTATACAAGATGATAAATAGTATGGATAAAGTAGATGTGGAGCAGTTGCTTCCTCTTGTGGGGCATTCTAGCATGAGAGGTCATAGTCTTCGGGTAAGAGGGCAGCACGGTAGTACAAGTGGTTAGCACTGTGGCTTCACAGCGCCATGGTCCCAGGTTCGATTCCCCGCTGGGTCACTGTCTGTGCAGAGTCTGCACGTTCTCCCCGTGTCTGCGTGGGTTTCCTCCTGGTGCTCCGGTTTCCTCCCACAGTCCAGAGACATGCAGGTTAGGTGGATTGGCCGTGCTAAATTGCCATGGGGCTGGTTTAGCTCACTCGGCTAAAACGCTGGCTTTTAAAGCAGACCAAGCAGGCTAGCAGCACGGTTCGATTCCCGTACCAGCCTCCCCGGACAGCAGCCGGAATGTGGCGACTTGGGGCTTTTCACAGTAACTTCATTGAAGCCTACTCGTGACAATAAGCGATTTTCATTTTTCATTTTTCAGAGGTAGCAGGTTTAAAACAGGGATGAGGATGGGATTTGTTTATTGTCACGCATACTGCGGTACAGTGAAAAGTATTGTGTCCAGACAGATCATTCCACACATTAAAATATCATAGGGCATACATGAATACACAATGTAAATACATAGACACAGGCATCGAGTGTAACAGACAGGAGTGCAGTACTACTCCGTACAGAAGATGTGTGAAGAGATCAGATCAGTCCATAAGAGGGTCAATCAAGAGTCTGGTGACAGCGGGGGAGAAGCTGTTTTGAATCTGTTTGTGCGTGTTCTCAGACTTTTGTGTTTCCTGCCGATGGAAGAAGTTGGAAGAGTGAATAAGCCGGGTGGGAGGGGTCTTTGATTATGTTGCTCACTTTCCCAAGGCAGCAGGAGCTGTCGACAGAGTCAATGGATGGGAGGCGGGTTTGTGTGATGGACTGGGCTGTGTTCACGACTCTCGGTAGTTTCTAATGGTCTTGGGCTGAGCAGTTGCCACACCAGGCTGTGATGCAGCCAGATAGGTTGCTTTATATGGTGCATCTGTAAAAGTTGGTAAGAGTCAATGTGGACATGCTGAATTTCCTTAGTTTCCTGAGAAAGAAGAAGCGCTGTTGTGCTTTCTTGGTCGGAGCTTTGAAATGGGTGGAGCAGGACAGATTGTTGATGTGCATACTTAGGAATTTGAAGCTGTCAATCATCTGCACCTTGGCATCAGTGATGCAGTGTGTACAATTCGTCGCTTCCTGAAGTCAATGACAAGCTCTTTAGTTTTGCTGTAATAAAGGGAAGGGTTGTTGTCGTTATGCCACTCCACTAGGTTCTCTATCTCCCTCCTGTACTCTGACTCATCGTTGTTCGAGATCCGACCCACTACGGTCGTATCATCAGCAAACAGAAACTACTTCTCCCAAAGAGTTGTGAATCTATGGAATTTGCTACCCCGGACTGCAGTGGGTGCTGGGACAGTGAGTAAATTTAAGGAAGAGTTAGACAGATTTTTAATTGGTAATGGGTTGAAGGGTTATGGAGAACAGACAGGTGCAATTAAGGCCAGGATGAGATCAGCCATGATCGAATGGCAGAGCAGACTCGATGGGCCAAATGTCCTAATTCTACTCTTATATCTTATGAACTTATGAATTACTCATGCTGCCATTGCACAAAAAACAAGTTCCAACCTGACTGAACAGTAGATAAAGCGATAAAGCAATGGAAACAGTAGAGATCATAATAAAGAACCCTTATGATGATGCCTCTTGTTAGTACAAAATATTTCATGGCAATCTGATGGAAGGAGTAACCTAGAGACATTGTGTAAATATATTAAAATGTAAATCTTTGATTGAGAGCAAGCACATTCTCTATTCGGGAAATTGTTTGCGCTAAGTGAAAACGATTACTCAATAATTCCTAATGTTGACCCTCAGTAAACATGCATGAAAATAAAATAGATGTTTTTTTTAGATATTCGCGTTATTAAAAATTTAGGCCATAATTTTCCATCCGTTCATGCAGACAGGATTATCCGTTCTCACTGGCAGCGTGGCAGGCAAACTTGGATGGGAGAATCCCGGCCTTAATTGAAGCTATTGCTGTAGGAGCCATGACTTGGAATGCTGTCTCGGAGTCAGAGGGCTCCAGGACCGGAGCACAAAAATCAAGGCCGACGCAGTACTGAGGGAGTGTTGCACTGTCGAGGGTGCCCTCTTTCGGATGAGACACTAATTAGAGGCCTCCAGGAATATCACATGGACAGATTATTCAGTGTTTATCTCATTGTTGTTTGTAGGAATTTGCTGATTAAAAATTGCCTGCTGTGTGTTTCCTACATTATAGCAGCGACTACACTTTATCCCCCCCCCCCCCCCCCCCCCCCCCCGGCCCCTCAAGCTTTCAGCAGCTAAATGCATGTTTAGCGCTATTCTCTCTTGAGGAGTCGGCATCAATTTTTCAGCTCGGGAATGTATGTTTAGGGCTTAACTTCCCTTTATAAGTCAGCACATGAAATCAAGTAGTGCAGGAGTTTAAGACATGCAAGCACATTTTGAAATGGTACCTGCCTACATCAACACCAGCAATTCGCCCCCTCCTACTCGCCACAAAATTTCAATGGTCAATTTTATGTGTCGTAATCCACAATACTTCATTGGCTATACGCCAGGGTCCCAGGCTCGATTCCCGGCTTGGGTTACTGTCTGCGGAGTCTGCACGTTCTCCCTGTGGCGTCTGCGTGGGTTTCCTCCGAGTGCTCTGGGTTTCCTCCCACGAGTCCCGGAAGACGTGCTGTTAGGTAATTTGGATATCCTGAATTCTCCCTCTCTCTGTGTACCCGAACAAGCGCCGGCCAGAATGTCACGACTAGGGGTTTTTCACAGTAACACCATTGCAGTGTTAATGTAAGCCTATTTGTGACCATAATGATTATTATTATTTTAAAACAATTTGACATGACCAGTGACCGTGAAAGGCATGGCTATGTAGCTATAAAGGTTATCTGTTCGGTCAGTATTTAATTCTGATAAATTGCAAGCATTGTGGAACTTATCTGACCTCCCTGTATGCTTCCAAGAACTTATTGCTGTAACAGTTTTGACATTCCTCACTCCCAGCAGAGTTGTAAGCTGCTTAGGTAAACTACATGTGTTTAATCTAATCAAGGGTACTACTTTATCCTTATATTGTATACTTAGTGTTTTCTACTCAAACATTTTACCCAGTTGGTTACAATGTTACATTGAAGGGAGGTCACATCTCATATTTAGCAATGTTATGTTTATAGATCTCCTGCAAGGGATAAAATAAACAGCTGAGTAGTTTTGTCACTCTTCCCTGGACTTGAATGGGTTTAGCTCTGATCTGTCATGATTTTAAAATGGTGCTTCTGATTGAAGCGAGCTCAAATTTTAAATTATCTATTAATTTACCACTTAATGGATTAGTGAAATGATGTTAGGGTGGCCCGGTGGCTCAGTGGGTAGCACTGCTGCCTCACAGCACCAGGAACCGTGGCCCAATTCTAACCTCGGGTGACTGATTCTCCCAGTGTGTGCGTGGGCTTCCTCCGGGTGCTCCATTTTCCTCCCACAGTCCAAGATGTGCAGGTTAGGTGGATTGGCCATGATAAATTGCCTGTAGTGTCCAAAAGATTAGGTGGGGCTATGGGTTTAAAGGGATAAGGTGAGGGAGTGGGCCTCGGTCGGGTGCTAGTTCAGAGGGTCAGTGGATACTCGATGGGCCAAATGGCATCCTTCTGCACTGTAGGGATTCTATGATTCTAAATGTAGGGGTGAATTCTCCATCCCGGGATGCCCGAAGCAGGTTTCCGATGGGGACCGATAATCGAAAAGCCGGGATGGACTTTGGTGGGTGCCAATCTGAACATGATTCTCCGATTTCCCCCCCCTCCCGATTTCATATCCACGTGACAACGAGAGGATGTAACTGAATGCAAGTGGATGTTAATGACCCTCGGGAATGCCTCGTATTCCTCGCCATGCATAAATTTGCATGGTAAGTGATACTGAATTATTGTTTCCAGATTTGCGCTCCTGGGGGAATGCAAATCAGGAAGCAATTCTCTTCCGGCGCGAGGCAATTGGCCTGAAAATCAGTTTTTAAGCCGAAATTGGGGGCGGCGCCATTTTTCGGATGCTCCGCTCCCTCAAAAACGACATAATTGCTGAGTATGCAGCACGTCATTGGGAAGGCATCAGGACGTCACCTGCGGCCCTTCCCCGATGCTCCCTCCCCGATGGGCTGATTTCCCAATGGCGTCGGTCGCGTGTCCTCTCAGTTTTCTGGGACCTAGCGTGGCGACTGTGAACTGTGTCCAGCGCCGCGACAGTCGGGGGGGGGGGCTGTTCCGCTGGCCGGGGGTGCTTCGGCGGGGACTGCTGAGGGGTGGTCCGGGAGTAGTGAGGGGGGTGTTACAGGGAGCACTATCTGGCAGGCCGGGTCCGCGCACGGCCATGGACCCAGCCATTCTCCATCCGTATCTGCAGGTAAAGCCGGGGATTTTATGCGGCATGGGTGCTAGCCCCCCCTCTCCCCACCCCCCCCCCCCCCCCACCTGCCGAGCATCGATGGGGGGGTGGCGCAACGTTTTGGTCATAAGACCAGACGCTTCCAATGGACATAGCCACAAAATTGGAGAATCCAGCCCATCGTCTCCCAAACGGAGAATCTTGCCTGTAATCCCATTACTGCAGCTGGATTCTCCATTGGCGGGATCCCTCGCTACGCTGCCAGCGCACTCATGCTCGCAGATTTCTCGACAGCATGAGGGTACCCACAATGGGTCGGAGGATCCTGCCTCTGACAGGGCGTGATGTGCCGGAAAATGGGTGTACTGGGACGGAGAATACCGCCCCCTAAAGAACTATCTGTGGTACAATTATCTGCGCTTGGTTATGAAAAGTTAGTGTATCCTCAGCAAGCTCCCCTGACTTCTCAAAGTAACTCTTAGAAAAGTGTCTTATCATTTCAGATGCAATTTTGAAAACTGATACAATTTATATTCCTAGCGTTCTGATGACTATTTACAATCCATACTTCCAATGATTCTAAAGAATTCTTGCACAAACAACAAAATATTAACAATTGCAATTAATTGGCACAAACACTGCAAAGTTGCAGTTTTGTGCTTAAAATAACTGTGCTTTGAATCAAGTGGACAATCCTTTCATGTTCTTCGCGGTGGGGGTAGCTGATAGTATCACAGAATACTACAGTGCAGAAGAGGCCCTTCGGCCCATCAAGCCTGCACCAACGCATGAAAGGCTCTGACTTGCCCACCTAATCCCACGTGGCAGCACTAGGCCCATAGCCGTGAATGTTACGGCGATGTAGAAAAAAAGGTGCTGTATAATCCTGATCCTGCCATAGCCCACTGACGAGGGCAGATCCTATTCAGTGATTTGGACATGAGTGGGTTGATATTATAGTTGTGATTTAAGTGTCTCAGCATTTGTACTGGTTTTACTATGGGTTTCAATCCTTTCTGCTCATTTCTCAGCTGACTGTTTTCCTCCTCATGCAGTTTATCATGATATGCAAACATGCAACCAATGAGCACTCAGAATAGGACACAACCAATGGGCAGTCAGGACACTCAGAGGTGGCATCACCACAAGGGGGCATGACATAAACACTATAAAAGGGATGAGGCACTCACACCTTGCCTCTTTCCACAGACAGACATCGAGAGAGTTAGACAGGGTTGATCAGCAGCATCACACCCCAGCACGTGGCTTAGAGCAAGCTGGTACAGTTAGACTGAGTTACTCCAGTTAGATTAGCAGAGAGTCAAACTCATTTGAGAACTGTATTAATAGTTCAATAAATACGTTGAGCTCATTTCAGAGTTTGGAGCATCCTTTAGTTAAGACTGCATCAAGTAGCAGCTTGTGTTATCCGAAGCAGCATAGCACAACATGATACCAGGAGTGACTGTTCAATCTATTTAGTTCAACTCCGCAAGATCCGTGACAACCAGCTATTGAATACAGGCACAATGGACAAGATTCAGGCTCCTCATCAGCTCAGGACCACCGGCAATCTTAGTGCCAACTGGCGATCATTCAAGCAGAAATCTCAACTATACGTGAAAGCATCCGACCTCAATTATGCGACCTATGCTTGGAAGATAGCTCTTCTACTCACCACTGCGGGTGACCATGCGATAGAGATCTGCAACTCCTTTCACTTTTCTGAAAGGCAGGACAAAACGAAGTACCAAACTATCCTGGACAAATTCGACAGCCACTGCGAGGTGGCCACCAACGATATCTTTGAGCGCTACAACTTCAAGCAGAGGATGCAAGGTAAAGACGTATCCTTCAACTCCTAACTAACTAACCTTAGACTGCTAGCGCAATCCTGCAACTTCGGTGATGTCACTGACTCCATGATCAGAGACCAAATTGTTTTTGGAGTCCACTTTGATCCTATGCAAGAGCAATTGTTGAAAATCAAGCACATGACCCTGCCAGTAGCGATTGAAACGTGTACTGTGCAGGAGCACTCTAAAAATCGCTATTCACAGTACAAAACGGCAGAAAGTGAAAAACAAGCCTCCCACAAGGTGGAGAGTCTTCAGGCCATCGCCCGAATGTAGCGCCTCCACATTGAGAAAAGTGGCCACTTTGTGCACTCTTCCCGGGGCCGCGCATGCGCAATGCCATCGGGAACACGAAACGGCCGTAAACCGCACTGTGCAGGTGCAGATGTCCGAGAACTGCACCGCGCATGCACAATGACGCTCTGAGCGTCATGACACCGACATCATCACGTGTGCGAACTGCAGCACCGCCCGTTTTTGAAAAAAACTGCCCTGCAAGAGGCAAACACTATTTAAACTGTGGGAAACCAAACCACTATGCAGCCCTGTGCAGATCTGCACCGCCAGTCAGGAGCCAGCTCTCCCAATTCTGACAGCGGCACATCAGAAGTGTGCAATGCCGAATGCGTATCTCTGATCTAGGCAGTGCGACGGATCCAGATGATGAATACCTGGACAACACTTACCGAGTGGGCATTATTACGAAGTGTGAATACGCCACACCGGACACATTGCAAGTCCAATCAATCCTGGCAGTGGATTCCGAGGACGAAAGGCATGCAGTGATGAAGGTCAACCACTGCCCCATCCAGTCCAAACTGGACACAGGTGCCTCCACCAACTTGATTTTGCAGGTGGACTTCAAGAGAATCAAGAAGCCCCCCACAATCCTTCCAGCTCCCTGCAAACTCCTGGATTACAATGGAAACACAATCAAGGCACTGGGGTCCTGCCATTTGCAGGTGTCCAGCCGACACACACGAGCAAGCTTATGCTTCGAGATTGTTAAACCAGACAGGGAGTCCCTGCTAGGTGCGCATGCCTGCAAGCAACTGAACCTCATTCAACGGATCTACACCACGACGCCGTGCCATTCGAATCTTCAGGCCAGCATCGACGACATCCTAACCCAGTACCCTGATGTATTTAGCGGGATGGACACACTGCCGTACGAGTACAAGATTCTACTGCAGCCTGTTGCCAAGCCAGTGGTCCATGCACCACGATGAGTCCCTGCTCCACTGAGAGAGTGCCTGAAGGCAGAACTCGCGAGTCTACAACAAAAAGGCATCATCTCCAAGGTCACTGAACCAACCGACTGGGTCAACTCGATGGTGTGCGTAAAGAAGCCTTCGGGAGACCTACGCATCTGCATTGACCCCAAGGATCTAAACAAAAACATTATGAGGGAACATTACCCCATGCTGAAGTGGGAAGAAATCACGAGTGAGATGGCGCACACGCGCTTCTTCACAAAATTGGACGCGTCCCCATGATTTTGGCAAATCCAACTTGAAGAATCCAGCAGAAGACTCTGCACCTTCAACATGCCTTTTGGCAGATTCTGCTACAACAGAATGCCATTTGGCATCATCTCATCATCAGAGATTTTCCATTGCATCATGGAACAGATGATGGAGGGAATAGAAGGGGTTCATGTCTCCATTGATGATATCATAATCTGGTCCACAGCCCCAGAGGCACATGTGTCGCGACTCAAGAAAGTATTCCGACGCATACATGAACATGGCCTCAAGCTAAACAGGTCCAAGTGCTGTTTTGGGACATCCACGCTGAAGTTCCTGGGCAATCAGATTTCGCAACATGGTGTGCGCCCGGACACAGACAAAATTAAAGCCATCATAGAATTTACAGTGCCGAAGGAGGCCATTCAGCCCATCGAGTCTGCACCGGCTCTTGGAAAGAGCACCCTACCCAAGGTCAACACCTCCACCCTATCCCAGTAACCCCACCCAAACACTAATGGCAATTTTGGACACTCAGGGCAATTTATCATGGCCAATCCACCTAACCTGCACATCTTTGGACTGTGTGAGGAAACCGGAGCACCCGGAGGAAACCCACGCACACACGGGGAGGATGTGCAGACTCCGCACAGACAGTGACCCAAGCCGGAATCAAACCTGGGACCCTGGAGCTGTGAAGCAATTGCGCTATCCACAATGCTACCGTGCTGCCCTAAATCGAGGCAATGAAAGTCCCCAAGGACAAGAAGGCAGTACTGCGCTTCCTGGGAATGGTCAATTTCCTTGGCAAGTTCATCCCGAATTTGGCTACACACACCATGGCCCTACGCAACCTGGTGAAAAAAATCAACCGCCTTTGAGTGGAAGGCGGAGTACTGAACAGAGTGGCTGGAGCTGAAAGCCTCGCTCACCACTGCACCCGTCCTTGCATTCTTTGACCCAGACCGAGAGACCACGATATCCACAGATGCGAGTCAGGATGGCATTGGGGCAGTGTTGCTTCAAAGAGACGACACATCATCCTGGGTACCAGCAGCATACACGTCACAGGCAGTGACACCCACTGAGACCAGATATGCTCCGATTGAGAAGGAGTGTTTAGGTCTTCTCACCGGCATCCTCAAATTTCATGATTATGTCTACGGCTTGCCAACATTTACTGTTGAGACGGATCATAGGCCTCTGGTCCACATCATCCAAAAGGACCTGAACGACATGACGCCTCGTTTGCAGAGAATTCTGCTCAAACTCCGGAGGTATGATTTCAATTTGGTGTACACACCTGGCAAGGAGCTCATCATTGCCGATGCATTGCCCCGCTCCATCAACTCAGTCAGTGAACCACTGGAGATCATCCAGCACATTGAATTGCAGGTACAACTGTGTGCAAGCACTCTCCCGGCAACAGATGAGAAGATCGTTCTCATCCAAGAAGAGACGGCCAAAGACCCCCTGTTACAGCGAGTCATCCACAACCTCAGCAATGGCTGGCAGAAAGGGCAATACCCTCAATTCTACAACGTCAAGGACGACCTGACGCTGATCGATGGCATCCTGCTCAAGCTGGACAGGACAGTCATCCCGCTACGTCTCCAGAGCATGGTGCTGCTGCAGATTCATGAGGGACTCTTGGGCATAGAAAACTGCAGACATAGGGCTCAGCAAGCTATCTACTGGCCCGGCATCAACAAGGACATCACAGACATGGTCCTGAACTGCAAAACCTGTCAGAAGTTACAACCAGCGCAGAGCAAGGAGACACTCCAACCACATGACCTAGAGACCTCTCCGTGGTCCACGGTTGACATTGACCTATTCCACGCGACTATATCTTAATCATTGATTCCTTTTCGAACTATCCCGAGGTGCTGAAGCTGCCAGACCTCACCTCAAGGACCAGATACATTCTCACGGCATGGCATCCCTAACACCGTCATGAGCGACAATGGCCCGTGCTTCCACAGTTGAGGATGGTCCACGTTTGCCAAGAGCTACAATTTCAGGCATGTTACCTCCAGTCCGCACTATCCGCAGTCCAATGGCAAAGTCGAAAAAGGGATGCACATCGTTAGCAGCTCATCTGCAAGGCTTTGGACTCTGCTTCCGACATACACCTTGCACTACTTGCGTATGGGGCAACTCCCTTGTCCACTGGCATGTCGCCAGCTCAACTGCTGATGAACAGGGACCTGCGGACGATGCTTCCAGCCATATATCTGCCCAACCTTGATCACCTCCCGGTGCTGCAGAAGATGCAGCAGCTTCGCGACAGTCAGAAACAGGGCTCTGACGCACATACAACCCATCTGGACGTACTATCCCCGCAGACACGGTCAGGATCAAGATACCGGATAGTGGGTGGTCTGCTCCGGCTCTCGTTGTTCATCACCCAGATCCTATGTCATACGTATGGCTGATGGCTCCATTGTGCAAAGGGATCGAAGAGCACTGTGAAAAGTTGCTTGCCCACAACCACTTTCCCCTCAATTTCCACATGTCGAATTACCACCTCCAGACACCACGAACCACGAGGCCACCAGTCGTGCCTCCCACTCGCCTGTCAAGACACCGTCATTCCCTCCACCATCTCTCCGGTGGTCGACGAGGATCAAACGCAAGCCTCAGAGACTAAACCTATGGGCATTTATTTTGTTTGTTCTGTTTTGTATTTCTCAGTCAGTCACATTAGACAGACACATTCACATGTATATACATCTCAAAGGAAAAAAGGGGAGATGTCATGATGAACCAATGAACACTCAGAATAGGACACAACCAGTGGGCAGTCAGGACACTCAGAGGTGGCATCACCACAAGGGGGCATGAAATAAACACTATAAAAGGGATGAGGCACTCACACCTTGCCTCTTTCCACAGACAGACATCAAGAGAGTTAGACATGGCTGATCAGCAGCATCACACCCCAGCACGTGGCTTAGAGCAAGCTGGTACAGTTAGACTGAATTACTACAGTTAGATTAGCAGAGAGTCAAACTCATTTGAGAACTGTGTTAATAGTTCAATAAACACGTTGAACTCATTTCAGAGTCTGGAGCATCTTTTAGTTAAGGCTGCATCAAGTAGCAGCCTGTGTTATCCGAAGCAGCATAATACAACACAATTTTTATTCGAATTTCTTCTGTTCCTGTATTTGTTTCCCGCCAACTCTGTCCTTGTCTAATTCTTGCTCCTGTTCATTTTCTTCCACAAGTTTGCTCCTGTGGGTTTCCTTTGACTTCCATTTATTAGCGACCCAGCCCGGTTGCTGATAAATTAGCTTTACAATCAAGTGACACGTACCTTGGCACCAGCAATGTCAAGTTGCCAATTATTCTAAACACTTGCAACGTGGAACACTACAGGAGGTTTATAAATGACAAAACTGCCTAACTAGTATTTTTGCTTAAAATCAAGGTATCGGGATTGATATTGTAAATCGAACACCCATTGGGATCGCAGTGGGTTACCATAAATGGATAATGTGATGTAACTCCTTCATGCTTGTAGTGTGTAAGAATTGTACATTACCAAACTCCCCTTACTTTCCATAATCCGTCAATTGCTCGTGCCTGCCCTCCATGCCAATAGAGGTTTGGTGAAATTTTCTAAATTTTAGTTTAAACTAAAGTACTTCTTGTCTATACAGATGAGTATCTTCATTCACTTTTTCTGAAGAAACCATCTGGGAGGAATATAACCACGAGCGTTAATGATGTTGAATACTTGGGTTTTGGAGAATCAAAAGTAGCTCCAATAAATGTCCTTTCTAGCAACAAATCTGTAACTTCCAACTATGCTTGGAAACTCATAAAGATTATTCGTCAGGGATTCTGATGCCCAGTTCTTCTGTAGATGAGATGATTCCCCAGTTCTGATTTGGACTGTTTGGCAACTGCTTTTGCATGGGGTGTCCTTGATAAACAGTTATCTGAGACAAGCTCCATAGGCAATGTCAGACCTGTCAAATCTTAAAGTGGCTATTCATTGTACATTGCTGTGGACAAGACATTGAGCATTTATGTTTGTGATGCCCTCTGGACTTTCCTTATCCGTGACCTTGGCAAATCGAGTTTTTTTTTAAAAATCTGCGGTGTGCAGTGTGAATGGAAGTAACATTAATGTATCTTGTTACACTGGTTTATGAACCACAATTAATACTTGATGCACTCCCGGCTTGGGTCACTGTCTGTGCGGAGTCTGCACGTTCTCCCCGTGTGTGCGTGGGTTTGCTCCGAGTGCTCCGGTTTCCTCCCACAGTCCAAAGATATGCAGGTTAGGTGGATTAGCCATGTTGAAATTGCCCTTAGTGTTGGTGGGGTTACCTGGTTATTGGGATAAGGAGGAAGATTGGGCTTGGGTAGGGTGCTCTTTCCAAGAACCGGTGCATACTCGACGGGCCAAATGGCCTCCTTCTACACTGTAAATTCTATGATTCTATGATTCACTACTGATTTCTTCAGTATGCAAACAAAAAATCATAAACTACAGTTGTACTTTTCAAACAGAAGTAAATTTACAAAGAAGTGAGGAAACCTAATAATAGGTGAAATCTTTTTGAGTCTTTGGGGGTTTCGCCTGCCTGTTGGAGAGATGGCAAGGTGCCCTTTTTTACAGGAAGGCCCACCAAATCACAAGCCAATCGGGCAGTGGTGAGGCTGCTGGAGGGCCTTGCCCTGGGATTGAGAATCTGGAATCTCCTTGAATAACCAGAAGCCCTGCCTGAGCAAGAGCTGCTGGCCAATCAGAGGCTGGCAGCACCATTGAGGTGGGTGTGGCCGCTGCTGGATGGACATTCCCTAGACACCCATGATCACAGAGCATCCAGGTGACAGATAAGTAATGTGAGGATGGGAGGGCTTGATTTTGTGGGGTGGGGGTTCACGGGAAGAGAGGGCAAGGAGGTTGGAAGAAGCAAGTGGCTCTGAGATCGATGAACCCTCCCCCCCCCCCTGCCAAAAGGCCTCCTACACTGTGGCGACTCGATGGAAAGTTCTGACACTGTGACAGTGCTGAAGTCCCGCCACTCACGGTTCTAATTGACGTGTATCCCATAGCATATCCGAGACAGTGGAATTGAAATGCAACAGTCCAGGTCAGATCGGGTTTCTTCGACCACAGAGGTATTTTGACATGTCTTCAATGAGATACAGGTGCTAAGGCTGCAGAGATTAGCTGTCTTCAGCTCTTCTCAAGGACAGAGAAAGGTTTTTTTCAAAGGAGCCTTTTGAGTTATTTAGTGACTCTGTTTTACACTGCCAATTGGAATAAAAGGAGCATAATTCAGTGTCTAACATCCACATAGAAATAAGAGACATTGTGGATTATCCCTGGTAATTGTAATCGATATCATAAAATGTAGAAATCACAGAACAAAACTTCACTTTGCAGAAAGAGACCATTTCTCCCTTCATACTAGTCTTCGCGTTTGACAGCACACTTGTACTTATTCCTTCACCCCTGCTTTTTTCAGTCGTACTGTATAAGTTTCTTATCCTTGAGTCTCTTTCCACTACCTGTTTTTAAAATTATTGATAGAATAACTTTCTGCCTAGGCAGACTGTCCCTAGTTTATCCATCTCCCCGTTCACTTGAATAGTGGTATAGCTTTAGCGACCCTCCAGTTAGGCACCATTCCTCTATCAAGGAGGTTGTAATCAATGCGCCTCCAGTGTCTACATTTGCTTCTTACAGCAATGTATAATGCATTCCATCTGGACCAGGTGACTTAACAACTTTCAGTCATGTTTTCACTTTCATTTTTTGATATGCGCAAAACCAAAACATTTTTAAAATTTAACTTTGCTCCGAAAATTGGTCATCTTCATCCGAATGTATGAATCTTACCGAAGGTAGATCTATTTAACCATTCTTCAGACATTTTAGTTTTCAATGCTCATACCCCCAGGGAAGAATGCTCATGTTGGAACCTTTCAGCTGTTCGCCTTTAGTGAGTTCGCTGTGCTGAAATCTGCACAAACCCCAGCACCAGCAATGCTGCATCCCTTGCTGCTGCTGAACAGTCTGACGTGGTGGCTGTCAGTTTGGAAGGTGACAAAGGAGTGTTCAGTTGCAGACCAAAATTAATATATCGCCTTGGCAGAACCCTTGATTTTCATGCAAGAGCAGCCCATTTTTCTTTACACTATACTAACTGGTTTAACATGAAATTACAGGATGTGACCTTATTAATATACATTGTTATCAGTAGATGATTGTGCTCCTTGAGTTACAGTTAGAAACTTTTACTCTCTGCTGTATCTTGAATCAAGTGATGCTGAAGGTGCTGGCTTCTGATTTTGTGCAATATAATCCATAATTTAGTACTTGTGTAAAGCAATTTCTATCATTTGTAACCATCTTTCAATCTTCAGCCTCTTGCATGTAACAGTTGCCCCAATTCAATGGGTTCAAGCCATTTATTCAGCAGGGGCTGTAAAAGTATATTGCACGTTCACAGTGGTTTCTGAGGCAATAACTGGGTTACCTTCCGGAGTAAGGAATCATGATATTGATCAGAATTCTCAGTAAAGCTTGGTTGGATATCGACGATATACACTGTCAAGAATGAATATTCACTTGATCCAAATTTAATTATATAATCATAAATCATCTTGTATTACTTCTCTGTTAAAGCAATTTGGTTTCTACACTGGAATCCATATTTAAAATAATTTTAAGTGAACAGTCACAAACTTAATTCCCATCATGTATATTGACATGCCATTATTGCTCGCCCAAGAGCCAAATTATAGTACTTTTCTCGATAGGAAACCATACCCCCAGGGGAATAAGCAAACCGAGTGGAAGAATGCTCATCCTTCAGATGCTTGTCTCCAGTGAGTTCTCCAGTGAGTTCAAAACTGCACGGACACAACACTCGAATTGCTGCATCTCTGTTACCACCGAACACTCTGTCGTGGTGGCTGTTGGTGACAAGGGATCAGAAATGCTGACAACCTGAGAGGTTAACATGTACCATTCCCATCCTGCCACTGCTATTCCTGAAGGGCTGGGACTTGCTCACCTGCAGCAGAACAGAATGCGAAACCCCAATTTCTGCAATCCACTAATCACTGGTCCAAACTGGGGCGTCTGTTTAGCTCGGTTGGCTGGGCGGTTGGTTCATGCTGTAGAGCGATGCCAACGGCGCAGGTTCAATCCCCGTACTGGCTAAGGTTCTTCATGGAGCCACTCCCTTCTTATCCTTGCTCCTTGTCTGAGGTGTGGTTAGTCTCCGGTTAAATCACCAGTCAGCTCTCTAAAAAATGGGGAGAGCAGCCTATGGTCCTATTGGACTTTGGCAACTTTCATTCCATTGCAATTCAAAGTAAAGCCCCCCCACCACCAGAATTGAGCTTCATTGGCTACAGTTTGGCCCAATGGCAGTGTATTCGTTTTTATTTGTAATTTCCTGATCCTAGCTACACAATTTAAATTAATTTTTCTGCAAACACTCTCCATCCTTTCGTCAAAGACAGTAATATATATGGTAAAAACGTGTATGAAACCTCAGCACTTACACTTGTCCCACAGGTTCAATGTTCCTGCAGTTTGTGTGGATGAGAGCAGGGTCTGTGGGGAGGATGAGCAAACTGACCACAGTACTCTGGTGCAGGGGGCCATTCAAGTGAGGGAAGCGATAGTAGCATAAGGCCATATTGGATTTAGTACTTGGTAATGAACCAGGGCAGGTGATAGATTTGTTAGTGGGGGAGCATTTTGGAGGTAGTGACCACAATTCTGTGACTTTCACTTTAGTTATGGAGAGGGATAGGTGCGTGCCACAGGGCAAGGTTTATAATTGGGGGAAGGGTAAATACAATGCTGTCAGACAAGAATTGAAGTGCAGAAGTTGGGAACATAGGCTGTCAGGGAAGGACACAAGTGAAATGTGGAACTTGTTCAAGGAACAGGTACTGCGTGTCTTTGATATGTATGTCCCTGTCAGGCAGGGAAGAGATGGTCGAGTGAGGGAACCATGGTTGACAAGGGAGGTTGAATGTCTTGTTAAGAGGAAGAAGGAGGCTGAAGAAACAAGGTTCAGACAGGGCGCTGGAGGGATACAAGATAGCCAGGAGGGAACTGAAGAAAGGGATTAGGAGAGCTAAGAGAGGGCATGAAAAATCTTTGGCGGGTAGGATCAAGGAAAACCCCAAGGCCTTTTACACATATGTGAGAAATATGAGAATGACTAGAGCGAGGGTAGGTCCGATTAAGGACAGTAGCGGGAGATTGTGTATTGAGTCTGAAGAGATAGGAGAGGTCTTGAACAAGTATTTTTCTTCAGTATTTACAAACGAGAGGGGCCATATTGTTGGAGAGGACTGATAAGCTTGAAGCAGACTGATAAGCTTGAGGAGATACTTGTCAGGAAGTAAGATGTGTTGTGCGTTTTGAAAAACTTGAGGATAGACAAGTCCCCCGGGCCTGACGGCATATATCCAAGGATTCTATGGGAAGCAAGAAATGAAATTGCAGAGCCGTTGGCAATGATCTTTTCGTCCTCGCTGTCAACAGGGGTGGTACCAGAGGATTGGAGAGTGGCGAATGTCGTGCCCCTGTTCAAAAAAGGGAATAGGGATAACCCTGGGATTTACAGGCCAGTTAGTCTTACTTCGGTGGTAGGCAAAGTAATGGAAAGGGTACTGAGGGATAGGATTTCTGAGCATCTGGAAAGGCATTGCTTGATTAGGGATAGTCAGCACGGATTTGTGAGGGGTAGGTCTTGCCTTACAAGTCTTATTGACTTCTTTGAGGAGGTGACCAAGCATGTGGATGAAGGTAAAGCAGTGGATATAGTGTACATGGATTTTAGTAAGGCATTTGATAAGGTTCCCCATGGTAGGCTTATGCAGAAAGTAAGGAGGCATGGGATAGTAGGAAATTTGGCCAGTTGGATAACAAACTGGCTAACCGATAGAAGACAGAGAGTGGTGGTGGATGGCAAATATTCAGCCTGGAGCCCAGTTATCAGTGGCGTACCGCAGGGATCAGTTCTGGGTCCTCTGCTGTTTGTGATTTTCATTAACGACTTGGATGAGGGAGTTGAAGGGTGGGTCAGTAAATTTGCAGATGATACGAAGATTGGTGGAGTTGTGGATAGTGAGGAGGGCTGTTGTCGGCTTCAAAGAGACATAGATAGAATGCAGAGCTGGGCTGAGAAGTGGCAGATGGAGTTTAACCCTGACAAGCCCTGACAAGGGCAGCAGGGTAGCATGGTGGTTAGCATAAATGCTTCACAGCTCCAGGGTCCCAGGTTCGATTCCCGGCTGGGTCACTGTCTGTGTGGAGTCTGCACGTCCTCCCCGTGTGTGCGTGGGTTTCCTCCGGGTGCTCCGGTTTCCTCCCACAGTCCAAAGATGTGCGGGTTAGGTGGATTGGCCATGCTAAATTGCCCGTAGTGTAAGGTTAATGGGGGGATTGTTGGGTTACGGGTATACGGGTTACGTGGGTTTAAGTAGGGTGATCATTGCTCGGCACAACATCGAGGGCCGAAGGGCCTGTTCTGTGCTGTACTGTTCTATGTTCTATGTTCTAAGTGTGAGGTTGTCCATTTTGGAAGGACAAATATGAATGCGGAATACAGGGTTAATGGTAGGGTTCTTGGCAATGTGGAGGAGCAGAGAGATCTTGGGTCTATGTTTATAGATCTTTGAAATCTATGGAACACACCATTACAAGGGGACATAAATTTAAGATAAATGGTGGAAGATATAGAGGGGATGTCAGAGGTAGGTTCTTTACCCAGAGAGTAGTGGGGGCATGGAATGCACTGCCTGTGGAAGTAGTTGAGTCGGAAAAGTTAGGGACCTTCAAGCGGCTATTGGATAGGTACATCGATTAGGGTAGAATAATGGAGTGTAGGTTAACTTCTTAAGGGCAGCACGGTAGCATTGTGGATAGCACAATTGCTTCACAGCTCCAGGGTCCCAAGTTCGATTTCGACTTGGGTCACTGTCTGTGTGGAGTCTGCACATCCTCCCCGTGACTGCGTGGGTTTCCTCCGGGTACTCCAGTTTCCTCCCACAGTCCAAAGATGTGCAGGTTGGGTGGATTGGCCATGAAAAATTGTCCAAAATTCGATGATTAACCTAGGACAAAAGTTCGGCGCAACATCGTGGGCCGAAGGGCCTGTTCTGTGCTGTATTTCTCTATCTCTATCTCTAGCAGGGGACAGGAGAGTTAGAGCGATAGATATTGCTCACTGCAGCAAAGAATATGAGTCTGGACGACTGTGCTGCCTGCCGGATGCCAGGGCTAAGGACATCACCTGGTGAGTAGAGATGGTAATGACCTTGTTGTTGTGGCCTACATTGATACCAGTGACATAACAGGGCTTATTTCCAGGTCCTATCTAAGGGAGTATGAGCAGTTAGGCACTAAACTAAAAGGCAGATCCTTAAAATAATCTCTGGATTGCTCCCTAAACCATGAGCAAATTGGCATAGGGTAAATAAGGGCTGGAATTCCCTGGCCGTTGGGATTCACTTTTTCCACTGGCAGCACACGCCCACTCATGGGTTTCCCGGCAGCGTGGGGTGCCTTCAATGGGAAATCCCACTGACAAACGGCAGGAGTAGAGAATCCCACCACCGGCGAATGGTGCGCCGCGGAGGAACAGGTGGCTGGGGGATCGGAGAATCCCTCCCAAGATCAGAGGTTTGAATGCCGAGTTCAAAGATTGGTTGTGGAAGAAAGGGGTTTTGATTCATGGGCACTAGGATGAGCTGTAGCATTGGGATGGTCTTCATTTGAACCACACTAGGGCACAGTGTCCTCGTAAATCATACAACTTATAAACTAAATAGTTGAGGGGAGAATACACGTGAGGGGAGATTTGGAAAATTAAAGAGAAAGGACAAGGTGATAATGCCAGGGAACGATATGTGTAATAAAGGCTAAGGGCCCTGACAATATTCCGGCAATTGTACTGAAGATTTGTGCTCCAGAGTTTGCCACGCCCTTAGCCAAGCTGTTCCATTACAGCTCCAACACTGGTATGTACCCAGCAAAGTGGAAAATTGCTCAGGTGTGTCCTATATGCAGAAAACAGGACAAATCAAACCCAGCCAATAACCACCACATCAGTCTATTCTTGATCATCAGTAAAGTGATGGAATAGGTCATTAACGGTGCTATCAAGTGGCATTTGCTCAGTATAATTAGCCGCTACTGATGCTTGGGTTCTGCCAGGGTCACACAGCTGCTGACCTCATGACTACCTTCAATCAAACATGGAAAAAGGAGCCGAATTCCAGAGGTGAGGAGAGAGTGACTGTCCTTGATATTAAAGCTGCATTTGACCAAGAATGGCATCAAGGAGCCCGAGCAAAACTGGATTCAATAGGAATAAGAGGGAAATCTCTCCGCTGGCTGGAGTCATACCTGGCATGGAGGATAATGGTTGTTGTGGTTGGAGGTCAATTGCTTCAGTTCCAGAACATCACTGCAGGAGTTCCTCAAGGTAGTGTCCTAGGCCCAACCATCTTTAGCTGCTTCATCAATGACCTCCCTTGCATCATAAAGTCAGAAGAGGGATGTGAGAAGATGACTGGACAATGTTCAGCACCATTTGCGACTCCTCAGATAATGAAGCAGTCCATGTCCAAATGCAGCCAGACCGGAACGATATTCAGGCTTGGGCTGACAAGTGGCAAGTTACTTTTGTGCCATTGTCATGCCAGGCAACGACTATCTCCAACAAGACAGAATCTAACTATTGCCCCTTGACATTCAATTGCATTACATCACTGAATTCCCCACTATCAGAATCTTTGGGGTTCCCATTGACAAGAAACTAAACTGAAAATCCGTATGAATACTGTGGATACAAGAGAAGATTAGAGGCTAGGAGTTCTGCAGTGAGGAACTCACCTCCTGACTCCCCAAAGCCTGTCCACCATCTACGAGGCACAAGTCAGGAGTGTGGTGGAATACTCTCCACTGGATGAGTGCAGATCCAATAATATTCAAGAAGCTTAACAACATTCAGGACAAAGCAGCCTTTCCACAAACATTCACACCCTCCACCACTGACTAACAGTGGCAGCAGTGGATACCATCTACAAGATACAGTGGTGGGCAACCTGCATCATGGGCCACATGTGGCCCATCTTAATTCTGAGTGCAGCCACGAGACATTTGTTGACGGTTGCCCAGCCGCAGGGTTGCCACATTCTGCGGATTTTCAGCTGCGTAGTGTTTTCTTTCTGATATGAGTGAAGTGATACTCATGCTGATTGCACAAAACATTGACTGTGAGAGCCGGTTGCGCCATTGCATCTACAGTATAATTTGTGGGGGGGGGGGGGGGGGGTTTACCCTTTTCAAGTTGATAGTTCTATTAATATATAAATGATAAAGCATTTCCATAACTTTGAAATATTTGGTGTGCATCAAATGTTTTTGAACTTATTAAAGGGGTCATGGTTCGTGATCTTGTGGCCCACCAAGATGAAGGAGGGCCTGTCATGTGGCCCACTCACTGGCCTAGATTGCTCATCACTGATCTCACCAAGGCTCCTTTCAGCAGCACCTTCCAAATGCACAACCACTACCATCTAGAAGGATAAGAGCAGCAGACACATGGGAGTGACACCTGGAAGTTCCCCTCCCAAGTCACTCACCATCTTGAATTGGAACTATATCGCCATTTCTTTACTGTCACCGGGGTAAAATTCTAGAAATTCATCCTGAACAGCACAGTACACCACATGGAATGCAATAGTTCAAGAAGGCTGCTCACCACCACCCTCTCGATAGGAATGGACAACAAATGCTGGCCTCGCCAGTGATGCCCATATCCCTTAGATGAATAAAAAGAAAGGATCTTGCCACAGAGGGGCATAGTAATCCCAGCCATAGAATCATTTTGGGTGCAGATAAGGGATAGCAAAGGAAGAAAGCTGCTTGACGTGGTAGTTGAAGGCTCCCAACAGTAACACTGTAGGGATGAGTAGAAATAAATAAATAATGGGGGCTTGAAAGAAGGGTATTGGAATAATTGTGGGTGATTTTAATCTTCATATTGATTGGACAAATCAAATTTGCAAATTTAGCTTGGAGCAAACGTTCATCGCATAATGTGCATTCAGGACAGTTTCTCAGTTTCTCAGAACAATACTGTTATAACCTGTCTGAATACTATTGACTGAAGACTATTGGGTATTCCATAATGTATTTTAATTTATTGACAACTCAAAAATACAAAAGAATCAGCAACTTTCAAAGAAAGCACAGTCACAAAAAGCAGTAATATGCCAAAAGCATTTACAAGATTTAAAAAACCCACCAGCTCTCAAGCCAGCATGCACACGCAATCATCCCCTGTCCCCAACAGTAGCCCCACATTGGCAGAAAGGCACCCAAATGGGCAGCACAGACCACTGGAAAAGGACACACCGATACGGGGCATGGCAGAAGAGAGGGAGTGAGAAGGATCTGCCTTCACAAAAACAAATACAGAGCAACCACAAGAAACCCAACAGAAAATTAAATGCGAGTCAAAGCTGCCAGCACTCAAACCAGCGCACGAGCACGATCCCCTACCCCACCCTCCCCCGGCTCCAACAACAGCCCCACTTCAGTGAAGAAGCACCCGCAAGCAGCTCAGTTCATCGGAAAAGGACAGGCAGTGTTGAGGAGGGAGGGACAGAACACCCCTCCCCCCCCCCCCCAATCAACACCAGGAAGGACCCCTCAATACCCAGTGCACAGAAGCAGGAGGGCCGCAACTGGCGAGCACCCAGCGCTAAGTCCAAAATAACAATACACAACAAAAAGACAATAATTGCCATACAATCCCCCAATAGTAAAACACAACCGACATCAGTACAGACAGTAAACATATTCAATTGGGCCAATTCCCTACTGCTGTCAAGAGTTCCGGCATCCAGTCTCCAGACACCATCCAGTCCAAAACTGCAAAAGCGAGTCTGTTCCCCTCCACTTTCCACCCAGCAGCAGGCCAACCTAAATCCACCCTGTGCTCCACTCCCAGCCGGTAAACAAAAAGGCAACCAGTAACAAGCACGAGACCCAGGCATGGCAACTGCAAGCAAGCACTCTCTCCCCTGCAAGCAACTGGCAACAGCAACAGGGGCTCTTCTTTCACTCCGTTTAACCGAGAAAGTAGCACCATTCCCGTTCTTGCCGTGAATCAGGCTTCAAAGTCCAAAAAAGGCAGGCAGCATACACAATAGCACACCAGGTCCAGAAGCAGGGTTAAAGACAGAGGCAGGAGCTTAGAGACAGTTTCCCCTCCTGCACCTCAGAGCATGAGCTACTCAGGTGGAATGTGAGCTCGCCCAATGAGGGGGTGGGGAAATAATTAGCAGTTTCACCTGCATAAATAGAGCTGGCCAGTGTGGAACCAGCTAAAGGAGTGAAGCAGTGATGAAGTACTTCTGCTGTATATATAAAATTGTAAATAAAGTTATTTTCTTTTGACTCTACAAACTCGTGCTGGATTCTTCGTGGCCCTCACAAAAATACATTCTGAAAACAACAGAGGAGCAGGTAATATTAGAGTTGGTGCTGTGTCATGAAACAGGATCAATTAATGACCTCGTAGTAAAGGAACATTTGGGCATGAGCAATCATAACATGGTACAATTTTAAATTCAGTTTAAGGATGAGAAATGTGAGTGTAAAACTTGTACTTTGTGTCAAGTGATTTTGTGCTGTCCTACTTGATTATAAATTTTGTACAACTGGAATTTGTGGATGCTAAATCCAAGTATTTCAAAATAGGTGTTTTAAATAGTTTGGTGAAACACTTGTCTGCAATTAGGTTTTTGTGGATTTTTATGGAGTCTAGAAATTATGCCCTTTGGGGAGCTATTGCATTTGTAAGCATGCTATGTAAACTGTACATTTGGCATTCATGGGAGTTGATAGCATATTTTTCTTTTTTTTAAAGGAACTTGTATAATGTTCTAAACATTCCAAACATAACTGTAAAAAATGTATGATGAGCTGTAGTAGAAGAAATGTTCAAAGAGATGCGAAAAGGCACTGCGATATTCTCTGTTGTGTCTATCAGGATGTCTAGAGAACGTTGAACAAAGAACGTCAAGCTAAGTTACTGAACAAAGTATTTGTACTACTTAAATAAGATTCAAACAAGTCGCAAGGTATAAGTTATTAAATTAAACTATACAATATCTCTAACTACAGAACTCTACACTATGCACCTAATCTATCTCATGCCTAAGCACCTTCTCCCAGAATCCCAGGAGTCATATGATATTTATATGACTGCTCCTTATCTCCATCTGGCGGTGAGAAATATTAACATAAAATTGTTAACACTTTGTATTCCCTACAATAGACATAATAATATTTATTATTGTCACAGTAAGCTTACATTAACACGGCACTGAAATTCACTAGTTGTCACACTCCGGTACCTGTTTGGGTACACAGAGGGAGAATTCAGAATACCCAAATTACTTAACAGCATGTCTTTTGATTCTTGTGGGAGGAAGCCGGAGCACCCGGAGGAAACCCACACAGACACGGGGAGGACATGCAGACTCCCCACAGACAGTGACCCAAGCCGGGAATCGAACCTGGGAATGCTGTGAAGCAAAATGCTAACCACTGTGCTTCTGTGCCACCTTGTAACATATTGTTACATGCACATTTTGAAGAGATGGAGTTTGATGAGGCTTTTGATGGCGGGAGAAAGATAATGACATGGGTTCATTGGCTAATATAGCAGGAGGTTTTTCTACTGAAGTTGGTGCAATGGTACCAGTATCAGAAAGGCACTTGTATATCTAGATTCAGGAAGCATCATGAAAAAGCATTTTAAAATAATTGCATGACAATCCATACGATGGTCTGCTAATATTTAATTATACCTAGTAAAATCTTAAGTGCATATCAGTCGTTGCTTTCATTATATTTGATAATGGAATCATGTGTTTATTTCCGAATTGTTACTTTTGTACAAGAAATTATTGGAGTTACACAGGTTGTTCCACAGGTTGTATCATTAAATTACCCGTGCGTTGACATTTTTGTTTATCTGGGTAATAATTTATTTATATAATAATATTGTCACAAGTAGGCATACATTAACACTGCAATGAAGTTACTGTGGAATGCCCCGAGTCGCCACATTCCGGCGCCTGTTCGGGTACACGGAGGGAGAATTCAGAATGTCCAAGTCACCCATCAGCACATCTTTTGTGACTTGTGGGAGGAAACCGGAGCACCCGGAGGAAACCCACACAGACACAGGGAGAACGTGTAGTCTCCGCACAGACAGTGACCCAAGCCGGAAATCGAACCTGGGACCCTGCCGCTGTGAAGCAACAGTGCTAACCACTGTGCTATCGTGCCGTCCGGCTCTGTAGCGTGTTAGAGCAGCTATTGAATGGGTCCTGCTGAGAGAAACCCAGCTGCTTTTCTTGCCTACCCCACAAAGGGATAACAATAAGGGATCGATTAAATTTGGCCATTGTCCTAGGACTTCCAAAACACAGCTATTTGGAGGACCAAGCAAACCCTGCAAGCCCACACAAACCCTAGCTAGAAACATATACAGTCTGTGGCATTTTTGGAGGACAAAATTAGATACAAAGAAGAATTCCTCAAGGAATTTTAAAGCCTCTTAGCAAGTTTTTTTTATGATTTGAGGAAAATCTATAGAACTATTCCACAGTCAATCTGGTGTCCTGTTTCCAGTGTAGTTCTATCATTGTGATTGATCTGAAAATACTGCCAAGTTACTAAATTGCTAACACTAATAGTACAGTAGTTCTGTGAATATAATGATGGAGATTCTGAAGTATAAAGGAAAGACCTTGTATTTACACTTTTCATGACTTAGTGTTACTAAAGCACTTTACGGTCAATAAATACTTTAGAAGTGTGTTGCTTTATGTAATATAGAAACTCCAGGCCATCAAAATGCGCACAGCAAGGCGCCATAGTCAACAATGAAATTAATCATCGGATAATCTGCTTCAGGTGGCTGAAGGATAAAGGTTGTCCTGGAAACCACAAGAATTCCCCCTGCTCTGTATACTCCTGTGTGACATTTTATGTCAGCTTGAGGGAGTAGTTGGGGCTATGGTTTAACCTCTTTAAACAAAAGGTGGAAACTTCTGTCAAATTTCTGGAATGAATGTCTTGTTTTCTTTAATTTGGTCAAACTATGTAAGCGTTTTAGTAATCTACATGTATGTTTATCTTTATAGCCAAGTGGCTTCCTGGCCAAGTGGAGAAGGAATGGAGAGGAACTGAAAGAAAATGTTGACATGGGAGATACTCGTACACCAACTGTAACTATGGAAACCACTGGGGACATTTCAGAACCTAGAAGTACTTGTATTGCTATGGAAACAGAAGGAACAGAAAATGGCACTATCCATGAAGGAAAGGTTAATGTGACTGCTGAAAGAAGATACTCTTGGTTAAATGACCAGCAGCTCCTCTTGGCTACTTGCAGGTTAACAGCAGATCCGACTGTAGTGGAAAATGTGAATGAAGCCAGTGATGGAAATCACCATGACAATGCAAATGGCATAAAATGTCCTTTCGAAATTGAAGATTTGGATCACACAGCGCAAGCACCGTTAGCTTTTGAAAGCATGTCTTCGTCCTATGAAATGCCACAAGCGATTTATGCCATTATTCATAAAGACCACATGAAAGATTCTTCAGCCACAGTGCTGGGTGGAGCAGATGCTAAATCAACGACAATAGAGGATTTAGAGTTTGGCCAGGACATCACCACCAAACTGACTGCGGCTGCAATAGTTGCAGCCGAAATCGACCAGGAAGAGATGCTAATGGCCTTCCAAACTACCAAAACTGGCAATGAAATCAACCTTCCCACAGTCACCAGATCCAAAGAATTTTCACCAGATTTCTCTTCATTAAGCAACCTAAAGGAAGGGATGCTGAAAAGCTCATTAGAAGCCAGTGAGAATGAAGGAAGTATTGGAAGTCTTTCGCCGACTGATTTCAGTAAATTGACCATGGAAAGTTTAACTTCTTTAGCCGTCCCAAATGACGATGAAGGCTTGATGGATCCATCAGCCACTGGCCTAAATGGACCAATAAAGCCTTATTTGACCAGTAATGGCAATCCACTGTCAAACAAAGGTGTGATGTATCAAAGAGAGTCTGAAACCATTCCACCTGCTAATCAGAATGAATTTTTTCCAAGTGCCACTCTCATGCAATATGTGGATGAAGTAGAATGTGCCTTTGCGGACAGATTCAAGAAACATTCAAATTATGCAATTCATGAAAGTCGGTCAAATGGAAATGCGACTTCCCCAAGTAAGAAGCTTCCATCTGAAATAATGGAAGTGGAGGATGGGTCACTAAAAAGCAACCCTAACCAGTACAATGAAGTGATACGTAAGTCCAACAATACTGAAACCCAATCTGCTGAGCACATCCAAACAGAAAGAAGCCAAACTAAAGCTGCCGAAAATGAAAATATTGACACAGAACATGTGGATTTTGCAGTTGCCCGCAGACAGTGGTTGCTGCTGGAAGAGATTAACAGAGCCCACAGCCAGATGCCACAAGCCAAACTGCAAAAGAATAAAACAAAACGTGTTATTAACGACAACACGGATTACGCTTTCGATACTAAAACGATAAAGGTGGCAAACCTTCCACATTCTGCCGCTTTCTCTGAAGAGCAAGTCCCAACCTGCGCATCGGTAGAGATCAGAATGGATGAAGTGGAAAGCTGGAGAGGTTTAACAAATCTAAATCGCAAACAGAGCATGGTCGTGTTACAGGAGACCAGTGGCGCCATGAGGGATTTGGAGCAGATGATGTTACTGAACATAGTGGACTTTAGTACTTGCTCAGAAGGGAGTGATTCTGGTCTCGATGACTCAATGTGTCGATCGGAAGCTGACAATCTAGCTGACACCCTATTTCAGAGTGAAACCTCAAGCTCTGGATCCATAACCTATAGCAAATCTGAAACTCCAATTGAGCGAGAGATCCGTCTCGGCGTGAAACGAGAAGAAAGTCTAAGGAAGGCCAGAGGCATTAAAAAGCATACTTTCTCTGAAGAATATGTAGAAATCAGAACTAGGCCACTGATTTTTCATCCTGTTCCTGCTCCTGTGGCAAAAGGTAAAAGTAATCAGTTTGCTGAGATGCAGATGCAGCGTGAAATTTTGCTTGAGCGCCAAAGAGAGGAGGACCTTGTCCTGCAAGGAAAGGTAAAGGGAACATATGACAAAAGTCTTATTCCAGAGATTGAGGAGAGAAGGAAGTTCTTTGAACAACATTATCCTTTCCCACTACCATTGAACAGTAAAATATTTATGCCCCACATTAATACCCCGACCTCTTTCCTGGGTGCACCATCGGGAATGAAAAAATATCCCTCCAGTAATGAAATGAACGATGGTCATTTTAGATTGGAAAATGGTACATCAACGTCTACAGGGGAAGACAAGGCGGGAATTGCGGATGCTGTGATGAAGTGTAAATATCCATCTGTAGAAACGGCCAATGTTGTAATACTGGAAACACCAAACGTGATTATACAGCATACCACAGACTTTGCACTCTCGTCCATCACGTCACCGCAGGAAGAGGAGATATTGCAAAATAACCCCTTCTTCAAGCTCCGCTCGCATGGATCTCAGTCCATTCTTAGTCTGGAGATCAGAGAGGTTCTACAGCGAGAGGAAGAGCTACGGAAACAAAGGTGCTATCTTCATGGAGCAATAACTGCAGCCGAAAGCAGCCTGCCATCATCGACAGAAGCTGATAATTTGCCCCCAGGTAAAATTGACCAATTCTTCATTTTAGATGTGGCCCATTAATAAATAGGAAAATTGTTTTGCCTGAGTTTCCAGAAATTACACCATTCTCCTTCCAGTGTCATTCCCAAAATTGACCCCAGAATTGCTCGTCACAGTTACCAGAGGTGTTGGCAGCATCTCTGATGCTGTGTACTGTCAGAAATGAACGGGATTTCCCGTTGACAGCACCCCGCGTCGCCTGGGAACAGCCGGTAAATCCCTCCTGTTCCTGAGGTTAATGGGGAGATATTTCATTAGCATTGTTCAGATGAATGCAAACACAACATTTCTGCCAGCTATGTGCCCATGCTGTGGGGAAAGGGCTTGGAGCTTGCTTGGGCCAGGTAGTTGTTCTATCAGTGGCCCAGGGGCTAATCATAGAATTTACAGTGTAGAAAGCCATTTGGCCCATTAAGTCTGCACCAGCCCTTGGGAAGAGCACCTTAACCAAGCCCACACCTCCACCTTATCCCAGTAACCCCACCCAACCTTTTTGAACAATAAGAGTAATTTAACTTAGCCAATCCACCTTACTTGTACATCTTTGGACTGTGGGAGGAAACCGGAGCATCTGGAGAAAACCCACGCAGACACGGGGAGTACGTGCTGACTCCACACAGACAGTGACCCAAGCCGGGAATCGAACCTGGGACCCTGGAGCTGTGAAACAACTGTGCTAACCAATGTGCTCCAGTGCTGCCCGCAATCTGCCTGCTTCCCACAGGGAATTCAAGAAAAACGTCTTCACACAAAGACGGGTAAGAATATGGATTGCAGTACACCAGGTGGCAGTGGAAGGGGAAATGTAATGCCATTGGGTGGCAGGTCCATGGTGAAAATCTGGCAGGTGAAGGTCTCATCAGGTGGATCATAAAAGGGGGACAAGAGAGGTGGTTTGGATAATGGGAGGAGTCAGAGAGGACATGGGAAAGATAGTAGGTGTTGGCTCTTGAGAGGAGGAATGGCATGTGGAGGTGAATCATGATAGGACCCAGGGTGTGGAGGTTAAAGGGTGATAGAAAGGAGAAGAATAGTGATATTGGGTGGGTATATAGAATGGGTATAAGTTGGTAGGTGACAGGGGGAGTGTCGAAGGTGGTGGAGCATGTCTGCAATCTCACATGCATCGTTTGACCAGTTTTACCAGAAGCAACACATTTAATATAAAATTTTGATACTTTGAAGTGGGAGGAATGTCTTTTCTGGTGGATGGAGTTCCAGGTCAACCCCAGTGGCCATCTAAAGGGGCACCCTATTGATCATGAAGAAATTGGCTGCTAATGCTCAGTTGTGATCCTCACTCAATGCTGAGGCCCACATGAAAGACTCTCAAAACTTCAAGATTCCAGCAAGGTTTTGTGCTGCTGTTCATTCTGTGCCGATCAATAATAATCTTTATTATTGTCACAAGTAGGTTTACATTAACACTGCAATGAATGTTACTGTGAAAAGCCCTTAGTCGCCACTCCGGCGCCAGTTCAGGTACATTGAGGGAGAAATCAGAAAGTCCAAATCACCTAACAGCACGTCTTTTGGGACATGTGGGAACCGGAGCACCCAGAGGAAACCCACGCAGACAGGGGAAGCATGTGCAGACTCCACACAGACAGTGACCCAAGCCAGGAATTGAACCTAGGACCCGGCCACTGTGAAGAAATCATGCTAACCACTGTGCTACCAAGCCACCCCTCCAGACACTAAACGCAATTTAGCAAGGCCAATCCACCTAACCTGTACATCTTTGGACTGTGAGAGGAAACCACCCTCAATGAACATCATCAAAGTCAAATTTTTAACATTATATGTTCAATATTTTCTCTTTGCAAGACCTTGCTATGCACAGTTTAAGAAATTCCATTGGACGCTCAATAATAGCATTATCACGGCATAATCTCTACTTTTTGTTCCTTCCAAAAAAAAAAGGAACATTCAGCTGGAAAGAAGTGGATTCCTGACTGCCTTCAGAGGCAAGATGGCATGGCATACCATGATAGGCCCAAAGAGCTACAATGCCAAGGACAGTTGATTAGAATCCAGGAAAGTCACGTTCCTGAGAGAACGAAGAACGTATAGGGAGTTTGGGAGCCTTGGATAACGAGGGATATTGTGAACCTCGTCAAAAAGAAAAAGGAGACTTTTGTACGGTCTAGATGGTGGGGACAGTCAAAACCCTGGGGGAGTATAAAGAAAGTAGTAAGCTACTGAAGCGGGAAATTAGGAGGGCTAGGAGGGGTCATGAGACGTCTTTGGTATGTAGGATTAAGGTAAATCCCAAAACTTTTTATTCATATGTAAAAAGCAAGAGGGTGACCAGGGAAAGGATTGGACCACTTAAGGACAGTGGGGGGAATCTGTGTGTTGAGCCCAAATGGGCGATGAGCTAAATGAGTACTTTGCATCAGTGTTCAACAAAGAAAGGGGCTGCGATTCTCTAGTCCGGTGGCAGAGTGTCGGCTCCAAAACGGGAGTACTTTATTCCGGCGCCAATTCCGAGACCCGATTCTCGGGTCCTGGGGGGGGGGGGCAGCATGGCGCTGGAGCGGCCCGGCATCAACCCAGCGCTGCGGGATCCGCACATGCGCAGTTGGGTCGGCGCCATCTAGCCAATTTTGTAGAGCAAAGGTGCAGAAGTAAGAACAGAAGAAATTGACCCCGTGTTTATGGAGCTGAGGTCCAGAAGTGATCGTAAAAGAACAAACCAGGTGATGGTGGCGAGTGAGGAGCGGACAACACACGTGGAAATGGCGGATGAACAGGGTCGGACCCCGTCAGCTCAGTGGTCGATGGACCAGTTCGTGAGCTTCTTAAAGTTCACCCAAGGAGAGTGTGGAGGACCTGGCCCGGGCCTTGAACTCGATCAAGGCGGTGGCTGACCGCGTGGAGACTGGCGGCCCAGGGTCAGGCGATCCAGAGGTTGGCGGAGCAGACGCGGAGCAGGAGGAACAGTCCACCTCGATGGCAGCAGAGATTGGGCTGATGTGTGACCACCAGAAGAGACTGCTGGAGAAAGTGGAGGACCTGGAAAATCATTCTTGGAGACAGAACATTCGGATCGTGGGTCTGCCGGAGGGAATCGAAGGATCGGATGCTGGTGCGTATGTGGGGAAGATGTTGGAGAAGCTGCTTGGAGAAGGTGCGTTTGACCGACTGTTGGAGGTGGAAGCGTCAGGGGGGTGAGCCGCCGAGGGCGATGGGGTTACAATTACATTGGTTCCTGGACAAGGAATGTTTTATCAGGTGGGCCAGGCAGACGAGACAATGCACTTGGGAAGATGTAGAGATCCGGGTGTACCAGGACCTGGGAGCAGAGATTGCGAAGAGGAGGGCGAGTTTTAATAAGGTCAAGTCGGCCCTATACAAGAAGGGCATAAAGTTTGGTCTACTGTACCCAGCTCCCCTATGAGTGACCTATGGGGGGCAGAAGTTGCATTTCGGCTCGGCGGAGGGGGCAGCGGACTTTATGAAGCAAAATAGACTGGCAGGAGAAGGAGGACCTTGAACTTTGACTGAGGATATCTGAACTACGTTCTGTAAATATTTTGGGTTTGGGTTGTTCGGATTTATTTGGGGGGGGTTTAGCTGGTTTCTTTATATTTTTTCGGTCCTGTTTGGGGTGAGGTTGATATATAGTTCTTTGTTAAGGGAGGAGGGGTAGGTCTTTGGGTTTGGACCTTGGGAGGGATGGTTTGTTTGTTTTTACTTCTTGCCTTTGTTTCGATTGTTTCAACTATTTGCACTAAGAACGGGGGGGGGGGAGGGGAACCAGTGGGGGTAAGATGCTAGGCACCATGGGCGGGGGCTGCCAGGCTAGCTGGGCAGGCGAGTTCACGGAAGCAAAGTGGGAACTGAGCTGAAGACCGATGTTGGGGATGGGGCGTGGGGGGGAGAGGTGGGTGGGAGTGGGGGAGTAGACTGCTGACGGGAAGGGGACTTTCAATGTGGAGGAGGAGGAGGGTTAATGATGGTAGTTGCCCGAGGGCGGGCCAGGGGAGGTGCGGGACATGGGCTGAAGACTGGCTTAGGAGACGTTATGGTTGAGCAGCAGGGGAGGGGGGGGGGAGGTGTTCCTCCTGACCAGGCTGGGACTGAATGGGCCAATCAAAAGGGCCCGTGTTCGCGCACTTGAGACAACTGAAGGCGGACCTGGCTACGTTGCAGGAGACATCTGAAAGTGGGGGACAAGGTTAGGTTAAGGAAGGGATAAGTTGGGCAGATGTTCCATTCGAGATTAAACTTTAAAACGAGGGGGTGGCAATCCTGGTCAATGAGCGGGTGACATTTGAGGTGGGGAATCTGGAGGCAGGCCCTGGGGGTAGATATATTATGTTTAGTGGGAAATTGGAGTGAATGGCCGTGGTACAGTATTGGTAAATAAAAATGTCCCAAACTGGGATGACGTTGAGATTGTTAAACGGGTGCTGCGGAAGATCCCAGATTTGGATTCACATCGATTGCATTAAAGGGAATCGCAGGAATTATGGGAATACTGGAGGAATTTGGCCAGTTCTCAGGTTACAAACTAAATATAGGCAAGAGTGAGGATTTTGGGATCCAGGTAAGGGGGCAGAAGAGTAGACTGGGAGAGATGCCGTTCAAAGTGGTGGGAAGGAGTTTTAGGTACCTGGGGATTCAGATGTCAAGGGACTGGGGCCAGCTGCATAAACTAAATTTGGGCAGGGTGATTGAGTAAATGAAAGGGGACTTCCATAGGTGGAAAGTGTTATCATAGAATTTACAGTGCAGAAGGAGGCCATTCGGCCCATCGAGTCTCCACCGGCTCTTGGAAAGAGCACCCTACCCAAGGTCAACATCTCCACCCTATCCCCATAACCCCACCCAACACTAAGGACAATTTTGGACACCAAGGGCAATTTATCATGGCCAATCCACCTAGCCTGCACATATTTGGACTATGGGAGGAAACCGGAGCACCCGGAGGAAACCCACGCACACACGTGGAGGATGTGCAGTCTCCGCACAGACAGTGACCCAAGCTGGAATCGAACCTGGGACCCTGGAGCTGTGAAGCAATTATGCTATCCACAGTGCTACCGTGCTGCCTGCTGTCATTGGCGGGGACGGTACAGACTGTGAAAATCACAGTCCTCCCGAGATTGCTGTTTGTGTTTCAGTGTCTCCCAATCTTCATCCCCAAGGCATTTTTTTAGGAAGATGAACACTGCGATCTCGGGTTTTATGTTGGCCGGGAAAGCCCGAGAGTGAAGAAGGACCTTGAGTGGGGGTGCGATGAGGGGGGCTTGGCCCTTCTGAAATTTATTAACTATTACTGAGCTGCCAATATTTCGATGATTAGGAAATGGGTAGTGGAGGAGGGGTTGGTGTGGGAGTGACTGGAGGTGGCACCTTAAAAGGGGACGAGTCTGAGGGCGTAGTATGAGAAGAACCCCAAGCACCGTTTGAGGGCCTTGGGGCAATGAGGGAGGGGGAGTTCTAAGAGGGGGCGCATGCGGTCCGGGTCTGGGCCCAGGACTCCGTTCTCCACGACGTAGCCGAGGATGGCCAGTCTGTTTGTGCGGAAAACGCATTTCTCCTTGTTATAAGTGAGATTTAATTTCTGTGCCGTTTGGAGAAAATGGTGGAGGTTGGCGTCGTGGTCCTGCTGGTCATGGGGGCTGGTTTAGCTCACAAGGCTAAATCGCTGGCTTTTAAAGCAGACCAAGCAGGCCAGCAGCACGGTTCGATTCCCGTACCAGCCTCCCCGGACAGGCGCCGGAATGTGGCGACTAGGGGCTTTTCACAGTAACTTCATTGAAGCCTACTCGTGACAGTAAGCGATTTTCATTTCATTTCATAGCCGCAGATGGTAACATTGTCCAGATACGGAAACGTGGCCCGCAGCCCGTACTGGTCTACCATTCGGTCCATTGCTCGTTGGAACACCGAAACCCTGTCAGTGACGCCGAAAGGGACCCGGAGGAAATGGAAGAGACGGCTATCGGCCTCGAATGCCGTGTAGTGGCGGTCCTCCGGGCGGATTGGGAGCTGGTGGTATGCAGACTTCAGATCCACCGTGGAAAATAGCCGATATTGGGCGATCTGATTAACCATGTCTGCAATTCTGGGGAGGGGATACGCATTTAGGAGCGTAAAGCGATTTATGGTCTGGCTATAGTCGACGACCATGCAAAATTTTTCCCCGGTCTTGACGACCACCACCTGAGTTCTCCAGGGATTATTACTGGCCTCTATGATCCCCTCACTGAGCAGCCGTCGGACCTCCGATCGGATAAAGACCCTATCCTGTAGGCTGTATCGCCTGCTGCGAGTAGCTACTGGCTTGCAATCTGGAGTGAGATTGGCGAAGAGCGGAGGGGGGGAGATGCGCAGCGTGGTTAGGCTGCAGATAGTGAGTGGGGGCAGGGGCCCGCCGAAGCTGAGGGTGAGGCTCTTGAGGTTGCACTGGAAATCCAGGCCTAATAAGAGTGGCGCGCAGAGGTCGGACAGGACATAAAGTTTAAATTTAGAATAACTAGCGCCTCGAATTGTGAGCGTAGCAACGGTGCATCCTTGGATTTGGACTGAGTGGGAGCCCGAAGCGAGGGCGATAGTTTGGCTCACCGGAAAAATAGAAAGCGAACAGCGTCTTACCAGCTCTGGATGTATAAAGCTCTCGGTGCTCCCGGAGTCAAAGAGGCATGGCGTGCTGTACCCGTTGATCTCGACCTCCGCCATCGAACTTCGTAGGTGCTTGGGGCGGGATTGATCCAGGGTGAATGCGCTGAGTTGCGGGTAGTCGGCGGCTCGATCAGCTGTGCTGGAGTGTCCCCGTGATGACTGCCCTCTGAGTTCGTAGTCGTCGAGGTGAGTTTCAGAGTTTGAATGTGATGGATCCCAAGATGGCTGCCCCCATGAGTCGCACATGGGCGGCCGCATGGAGGAGGATTGCCAAGATGGCCGCCCCCATGAGTCGCACATGTCGGGTGGGGGCGGAGTCGGCATACAGGCTGCAGCATTTCGGGGCCTGCAGGCCTGTGAATTCAGGGAACGGGTGCTTTGAGCCGTGGGAGGGTTAGAGGCTGGGGCTTTCTTCGCCAGACACACTCTGGCATAGTGTCCTTTTCGCCCGCAGCTGCTGCAGGTCGCATTACGGGCCTGGCAGTGCTGCCATGGGTGCTGGCTTTGGGCACAGAAATGGCAGGCTGAAGCAGCCGAGTAGCTGGCTGGGGCAGCAGAGTAACTGGCTTTGGCAGCGTGGTAGCTGGGGGGCCATGCGGCACAGGCTTGGGGGGACTGTTGGTCGGGGGTCCATGATGGGGTCCGCGGGAAATGAGGTGAGGCTGCGGAAGGAAATTTCCATAGTGGTAGCAGCCTCCACAGTAGTGTCTAAGTCCTGGGCCCCCTTTTCTAGCAGTCTTTGGCGCACATAGTTAGACCTAAGGCCCGCTACGAAAACATCCCGCACACCAAGCTCCCTATGTTCCGCCGCGGTAACGGCTTGATAATTACAGTCATTGGAAAGATTGTTCAATTCCCTTACGAACTCGGCTAGCGTTTCTGTAGGCCGCTGACGGCGAGTCGTAAACACGTGGCGTGCATAAACCTCGTTAATGGGCCTAACGTACATTTTGTCCAATATTGCCAGCGCTGCGGTGTAAGAACCGGCCGGATTTAGCTGTGTGGAGATTCTGTGGCTTACCCTCGCGTGCAGTAGGCTGAGTTTTTGTTCCTCCGTTGTTCCGGCGGTGCTGGCTTCTGCCAGGTAGGCTTTAAAACAACTCAGCCAGTGGGAAAAAATTTCCTTAGCCTCTGCATCCTCTGGGTCGAGTTCTAGGCGTCCGGGCTTGAGGGCTGCTTCCATGATTTCTTCGACTGTTTCCTGAGTATATTAAATTGTTGGAACCAACAATTTTACGGACACGTGCTTGTAGGATTAGAATAGCGGTTTTAATATACTCACAACAGAGCCAGCCGGTTAGCCATTGAACTTTCAGTGAACTGGCTGGCTGACCATGTGGCACTGAGCTTTTATACAGCAGCTTCCGGGGGAGGAGTCCTAGGCAGAGCCAAGGGAGAAGCCCCATACAACTCAAGCATTCCCAGAGCTACTCCCCCTGGAGGACAGGTAGTGCAACTGCACTTACAGTACAGACACATGTATATACAGATTATAATCCGGTGTGAATCACATTCACCACAGCAAGTTCCAAGCTTCCCTCGCCCCCCTCTAAATAGACTACAGGATAAGTTGATACCTAAAACAGGGGTTGGGGAGGGGAGGGTCTCGTAAATATGTAAGGAACTGATGGAATGGGAGGGGTCCCAATCGGGGAGGTGAAGAATAAGTGGGAGGAACAGTTGGGAGGGGAGTTGAAAGTCAGGCTGTGGGAGAAGGCCCTGAGGAGAGTCAATGCATCCTCGCCGTGTGCCAGGCTCAGGCTGATCCAGTTCAAGGTGGTCCACAGGGCTCACATGACTGTGGACCAGATGAGTAGGTTTTTTGAGGAGGTGGAGGACAGATGTAGGCAGTACGGGGGAAATCCAGGCGAATCGTGTACATATGTTTTGGGCTTGTCCGAAGCTGAGGGTATTTTGGCAGGGATTCTCAGAAGTCATGTCAGAGGTCCTGGAAGGGACTCCGAGTCCAGAGGTGGCAATATTTGGAGTGTTGGAAGATCCGGGAGCCCAGAGAAGAGAGGCCAACATTTTGGCCTTTGCCTCCCTGGTGGCCCGGAGACGGATTTTGCTGAAATGGAGGGACTTGGAGCCTCCAAAGTCATGGGTGTGGGTCAGTGACATGGCAGGGTTTCTTAGGCGAGAGAAGATTAAGTTCGCCTTATGGGGTTCATTGCAGGGGTTCGCTCAGAGGTGGCAGCAGTTCATAAGCTTCTTTAAGGAAAACTGACCGTCAGCAGGAGGGGGGTGGGGAGAGGGGAAAGGGGAGACATGGAAGTGAAGAATAAGGGCAGGGAATCTAATATATCGGTAGCTCGGAGTTAGTGCGGGCGGGGGGGAGGTTGCATATGTTATTGTGGGGTTTTGTGTGTGTTGGACCGCTCTGTTGTTTTGAATGTTAAAATGTTAAAATTATAAATGCCTCAATAAAATATTTTCTAAAAAAAAATGTTCATGTTCATTCTTTCTCTCTGCCTTCAACAGAAAACTATCCAAAGAAGTCAAAGTCAGCCCCGATAATAGAATATAACAAGGAAATGGAAGGGATTTTGAAGAAATATTTTTGCATCTGTCTTCATCGACATTAAAAGCATTCCAATGATAGTAGAAAATAAAGGGGATAAATGGAGGGAGGAACTTAAACAAGAACTAAAAGCTATCACTAGAGGAAAACTAACTGGACTAAAGGCCGACCGGTCTCCTGGACCTGATGACCTGCATCCTTTAGAGAAGCGACTTCAGAGATAATAGATGCATTGATTGTATGGGCCCAATAGATTGGAAAGCCGCAAATGTAATGCCCCTATTTAAGAAAGTTGGGGGGGGGGGGGGGGAAGAAAACAGGAAACAGTAGGCCAGTTAGTCTAATATCTGCCATTGGGACAATGCTGGAATTTATCATTAAGGAAGTAGTACCAGGGCATTTAGAAAATCATAATAAATGCATGTTGACACTGATTGTATGAGAAGGAAATCCTGTTCAACGAATTTATTATAGTTCTTTGAGGATCGAACAATCAGGGCGTATAAAGTAGACCCAATAGCTGTAGTGTATTTGGGTTTCTCAAGTGTCACTTAAAGGAGTAGCACACCTGAGCTCATGGTGTTGAGGGTCGTAATTAGCACAGAAAGAGGAAATAACGTACAAATAGAAAACTGCGAGTCATAGAATAGAGTTGAGATAAATAGATTATTTCCAGGTTGGCAAACTGTAACCAGTGGAGTGCCACAGAGATCAGCCTCCACTTCTTACACTGTCCCTTCATCCGGGTCATTATCAGCCAAATCTACTGACAATTCAAATGTAGACTGGGAAGCAAGTTGTGAAGAGGACAAAGGGCGAGATTCTCCCAAAACGGGAGAAATCGTAAAGCTGCCGTAAAACCCGGGCGGGTTTTACGGCAGCGCGCCCCTTCCCGACGGGGGACCGATTCTGGTCCCCGGTCGGGGCTAGCAGCCCGACGCCGTAGGCTCCGGCAAGACGGGCTTAACGAAAATCGTTAAGCCCGCTTGCCGGAGTTAGCGCCGGCTGACGCGTCATATGACGTCAGCCGCGCATGCGCAGTTTGGAAGACTCCAACCCGCGCATGCGCAGGTGACGTCATCGCGTTTTTGCGCGAAACCCGCGCATGCGCGGGCCGGGTTGCCCCTCAGCCGCCCCGCGAATGGATACTGCGGGGCGGCGGAAGGACAAGTAGTGCGCGGGCATCGGGCCCGCTGCCCGCGATCGGTGCCCACCGATCGCGGGCCCATGGCACCCTTGGCACGGCCGTGGTACGGCCGTGCCAATCGGTGCCATGGTTATTAATAGCGAGTTTGTGACGCCGGTTTTACGAACGGCAAGACCAGGTGTGTCTGCCGTCCGTAAAAACGGCGTAAAGGGCTGGGACTTCGGCCCATCTAACAGCTGAGAATCGCTGCCGCCCGTAAAAAAAACGGCGGCAGCGATTCGGGTCGGGACTTCGGCGGGGGGGGGGGGGGGAGAATAGCGGGAGGGCGGCAAAAATGTCGGGAAGGCCCTCCCGCTATTCTCCCACCCGTCGTGGGGGGCGGAGAATTTCGCCCAAAGTGTCTGCAAATGGATGTAGATTAAATGGATGGGCAAACATTTGACAAATAGAATATTAGGAATATGTGAGGTTGTCCACTTTGACAGGAAGAATAGAGAAGCAGAATACTATTTAAACGGAGAAAGATTAACAGATTGTTGTGGGCGGAGGGATCTGGGTGTGCTGGTACATGCATCACAAGTTCGCATGCAGGTTAAGCAAGCAATTAGGAAGGCAAATGGAACATTGACCTATATTGCAAGGAGGATGATATACACAGTCAGTGAGGTTTTCTTTAACTGTATAGGGTGTTGGTAAGACTGCTCCTATAGTAATGCGTCCATTTTGGTCCCTTTGGGCATTATTTAAAGAAAAAATAAGTCCCATTTTGGGCACAAAGAGGTCGGTGTAAGGTGCCAAGTATGACCCTGCTATCAAATGGGACATTGCTTTTTGGGAGGGGTTAGCCGAGGCCACACTTACTTCACTTCTTGCACTACAGAGCTGACAGTGACATTTTTAAATGTCACCTGAATGCTCGACCCCCTCAGCCACCCCAGCGCAGCCTCCAGATGTCCCAACTTAGCACTTAAGGGGTCCTGGACGCCCCGCCTCACCCCACCTCTTAAGGGCTGGGCACCCCCAGGCCCAATTCCTGGCTTGGGCAACCTGGCACCCAGGCACCTTGCACTACCAGCCAGGCACCCTACCAATGTTACAAATGGCAGAACATAGTTCAAGAACTCATTCTTCCAGTTCAGAACTAGATTCAATTATTTTAAGCAAATACAAAATACAATTACATGTCTGAACAAAATGGAAACTATATAAACTTGTTACAGTGCAACCATGTCCTTCCTTAAAATTTTAAAATTGGCATGGGTACTTAACTCTTTCCATTAGTTCAATTTTTGGATAAACATATCTTATAATTATGCATATACAAAGATATACAATAACTACAGTCTAGTATAAATACTGTTGTAGGTGCTGCCAAATTCAATATTATGCTCTATCTTTGAGCACAGCAGTGAAGATTTCAGTGTTACAGGAAGAAAGGTCAGGAGGAATGTACTTCAGGAATGCTGCTCATGGCAACTGGAATCTAAAATCCACAATGTAGTTAAAAATATCAGACAGAATTGGGGGGCTGGATTCTCCGCCGCCAGAAGATGAGTTCCGGATGCAGCGGAGAATCCAGCATCGGGGGGGGAACAATCAGGATCGGCATCAGGCGCCGATCCATTTCAAATTCTCTGGCCCCCGCTGCCATTGGGTTGAGGTTCGCCCTCGCGTAAGACCTGTTTGTATCTACTCGGTGAGACGGGTACCATATTCTCTGGGCCTACATGATTCTTCGGTCCTCTGTGCCGGAAATCACTCGGGCGAGAATCACTACGGGAATGGACAAGCATGGCCCTGACGTGGTGAGCCTCATGGTGGGCCAAAGGAGTAATTCCTTAGGGGGAGGGTGCCCCCAAAGTTCATCCAAGGACCTCCCTCCACCCCCACAATGCAAGACCTGCCCAGACAACCCCACTAGACCCACCCCTCCCAGAGACCCCTTAAATAAAGGGATCCGCCCAAGGGACCCCTAAATAAAGGAGAACCCTGCAGACACTCCCTAAATAAAGATAGCGAGCAGTCCAGACAGAGACAGAGAAAATAATTACTGTTGTAACACTCACCTGGGCATACACCTGCTGGCTTATACACAGAAAGCACCACGTGTCACTTCCTGGAAAGAGAATGCAGGCAGCTGTGTTTAAACCACTCAGGTCCTTGAGCTGCAAGTCCTTCATTCATTTTCATTACTTGGCTTTTAGTGACAGCTTTCACACACACATCAACCACTTCAAAGAAAGTTAGGGTGCTGTCAATGTCCAGCTCTCCGCTTCAAAAGCACTCAAGCGTTGGGAGGGGGGAGGGGGGGGGGGGGGGGGGGGAGATTGGAAAACGCATAACTCTCTTTGAAGTGATTCATGATGTTTATAAACATTGTGGTTAGAGCAACCATGAAGGAAGATGAATGAAACAAGGCTGACAGCTGTGTGTGTGGAAGCAGGAGCGTAATTCAGTTGCTTTCCAGCTCCAGCAGGAGAATATAGTCTCCCAAATAGAGAATCTCGCCCGAGAACACTTTGAGAGGAGGGATTGGAAGAGTCTGTTGTATTTAGAGGAATCAACTTCAACTTTTAGACAGTCAGCCGAGGGAGGGGGGAGCAGGGAGCACCATGCCAGTGCACCTGCTCCAGCAACAAAAAGTACTTTAAACAGAACCAACAAACTGATGACCCCAAATGTGGGCCCCAATCCACTGTGCTGTCTCAGGGTGAGCACAATATCAGGCAACCTGGAGGGTGTCAGGCTTTGGAAGTTATGCAAGTCGAGGGCAGCGCTCCTGGTTCGCAAAAATAATTTCAAATGTAGGTTTGCAGGTCCTTTTCTCTTTCATGTCAATAAAACTGTTTGCAGGGTACACAGATGACTCTCAGACCATTCCTGCCCAAAAATTATATTTGGAGTCCTATTTGTCACAGAATCCTGATTTGCATATTAAACAAGACATGAAGCTTGAAATGGGATTTGGCTGCCCAGTGGTAGGCCCATTTAGTAAAAGTGACAGTGGACATAACACCTATGTTAATGGGCCAGTATGTTCTTCTGAGAACCCATTTAGAGAATTTCCCCTCTATTGATTTTGACATGTTAAAATTGATGCCCAAATGCTAGGCATAGAATGTTGTCATAGGGTCAGAGAAAGGTTACGGTGCAGAAAGAGGCCATTCAGCCTATTGTGTCATATTGTATCTCTTCCATATAAAGGGTTATTTTTGGTGTAAGTGTACAGCGCCCCAACATTGTATGCAGCACAAGCCATTCCTGCAGTGATGAGATGTCACTGGGCAACAAACACACGGAGACAGCAAATTACTGGAATCCCAAGGAGCATGCACGTAGAGGTTCTGAATTGCAGGGATATAGAAAAATATTGGCCCAGATCTTCAATTATCTGGATAGTCGGGACCGGACGTTACCCGGAAGATGACCCCTTGGAAGTCTTAATGCAAGGAGTCCATGGGAATTGCCTGGGAAGTCTGAACTTCTGATGGGCAATTCCTCTGCTCCCAGGGCCATCTCTTTGAGTCGTAGACTTAGGACAGTTTTGACTTACTTTCCTGGGTAGTTACACGGGAAATGTTAAAACAAGAAAAAGACCTCGTCTAACACCTGGTAACTGTACAACTGAACCCCGGCAATCACTCTCACTGACCTTAGATGATTATCCCCCACCACCCAACAAGCTTCTGACCTAACCCAGCTCCCCCCACCCTGTCTACCTACTCAACCACCTAATCTCTTCCACCTACGAACCCACCCACAGCCATCCTTCCCCTACCTCCTTACCTACCCTACCCATGTAACTTCTCTCTGTAGATGTTTTCAAAGTTGTTTTGGGACCTTTAAACTACTTTTCGGAATACGTCAGCTAGTGCTGCAAAAAGAGTGTGTGGTTTCTGCATTGATTTTCTGCGCCGTTCTCTATGGGCCAGATGTGAAGGATCCTCCATCAAAAGACTGCCGTGAAATATCGGTAGGAGGTAAGTCTGATCCTGATCGGAAAAAAGGGTTTCCGATCTTGATCAGAAGGTCCAGAGATATGCCTACCTCTTTCATGTGTTCAAACCAAAGTCTGTTTAAGTTTTTGTATGGCGAAAAGACATTTATTTTATGCATTTTTGCACAGCAACCTGGCTGTTGGCACATTAGTTCCTTGCATTCAGTCACATGAAAAATATATTAAATTTGAAGATATCCCAACTTTCACTGTGATTGGTGGTGAAGTTCGAATTCTTGTCAAGCATCATCTTGAAATGGCCCTTTGTGCCAACCTTCTTTCTGAATTGGGTCCGCTCAGCAATCTCCATGGTACTTTGGCAGTTAGTTCTCTTAGAGGGCGGCACGGTAGCACACTGGTGAGCACTGTTGCTTCACAGCGCCAGGGCCCCAACTTAGATTCCTGCTTGGGTCACTGTGTCTGTGCCGAGTCTGCACGTTCTCCCTATGTCTGCGTGGGTTTCCTCCAGGTGCTATGGTTTCCTCCCACAAGTCCCAAAAGACGTGCTTGTTAGGTGAATTGGACATTCTGAATTCTCCCTCTGTGTACCCGAGCAGGCGCCGGAGTGTGGCGACTAGGGAATTTTCATAGTAACTTCAAGTAAGCCTACTTGTGACAATAATAACGATTATTATTATTATTAACACCGTTCACGTTTGTTCAATTCCTATTGGGGCATCCCCTCTACCCTCTTACCATCTATGTTAAGTGTAGTTAGAAGCTTAGTAATTTGATTGCTGTAATTCACTTTTCTCAATGCAGCAACAATCCAAAGGCCTTCACCAGCAGCCGTCACAGGAGCATTGAAATAAATTGTTCATATATCTGGGAGGTTTGACCTGAAAATTCTGACATTCACGTGTAAAATGGTACTGTTTTTTATGTTTTATACCCATCCTAAATATGAAATATTTTTCTACCAATGCTGAAAATAATTGTCAGTATTAACATTCTTTATCAGGTTAATCAGGGAGCTATTTATGAATTCTTGAGCAGTTTTAGGGGTGTGGCTTTCTTCTGTTCCTCTCACATTTAATCAATAATACTTGATTTATTCTGCCCAGATCCATCATCTTTGTTCTCCTTCCACTTAAAATGAGTTGCCATATGCACGCTCCCTCCTCTTTTAGGTTAGTTACGTTACAATCAATACAAAGCACTTAAGTTCCTATTTTAACTTGTTCTTTGCCCGCACTACCATGTGGAAATAATAACCATCCCCTCTGTAACCATCGTTCCTTTCTGTGATTCTTTGTGGGGCCTAACACAATGACCTTGGACCTTCCAGTTGGGTTTCACTCATAGCAATTAAGAATGGCCATGTATGGATAAACTAACAATATGCCATTTATCTACAGTGGATACAAGCAACAAAAGCATGCCACAAGACTGCTTTGGCCCCACGTTGAGAGGCTCGTATATGTGCTAGCAACTACAGAACTGAATAGCACTCCTACAGGAATACAGTGAATTCAAATGCACCGTGCAGCAACTAAGCTACCCTGAAACGTGTTCACTTGCGTGCATACCCAAAGGCTGGCACGTTCTGCGTTTCCATTAGTTTTGAATTGTTACATGATTTATAGATCTGTTCGATCATTTAAAACATTCTTTTATCTCTCTAATGTTGAGCGTATTGCAAATGTTCATGTCCTATTTGAATTCTGCTTTTACTATCCCCTTGGTTAGAAATTTTAGCTTACATGAGTGGATGGAGTATGCGAATACAGTTAAATAAGCTGTGCTATCTAATTTGATAAACATGATAGCAAATGCGTAAACACGTAAAACTAATAATACCATAATGTTTTATTTGTAGAAGTGCTTACATGAATGTGTTAATGTGAAATTTAAATTTATCAAAAGGATACTAGTTTCTGTAATTGCACCCAGTACATTTCATTGTATGATGCGTTTTACTTGTTTTTTTTTTAAAGATGCTTATAATTATATTCCCAATTAAAGCAAAAGCCAAATCTTTAGGAATCGGTACAAAAGTGGGTTGGCATCGGGTCAATACATGTGACACACCCAGGGTTGCAAGACATACACTATAATTTATTTTGCAATGAATGGGCCTAAGTTTTTAAAATTTTAATGGAAAGTGCTGAAAACACTCAGATTTGGAAGCAAAGTTGATGACATTTTCTAGTTCAGAGCAAGTGCAGGAAACAGCACTGACGTGGTCATCAGTGTTCTGGAAAGAGAGGTGAGGCGGGGAATTTCAGTATAGAGCTGGAATAAAAAATGTTCCATACATCCCATGAGAAGGTAAGCGTAGCTAGGGCCAACATTCCCTCCATTATTTGTGCGCGACCTATTCAGTTTTAAGCCACAACCAAACTCGTTTACCCAGTCTCCATGAGACCCTTGCCCACTCCTCAGTCAGCCCCCCCCCCCCCCCCCCCCCCCCCCCCCCCAACGTCCCCTCCTTTCCCCTCATAACAGTGATCAGCAAGCTGAAAGATGCTGGCAATCTCTTCTGTTCTAGCCTGGGAGACTGACTACATGACCACAGTCACCTTCGTAGCCACTGGCAATGCTGGCCTCATCCTGTTTTGATGTCGCAGCTCTGCCTGCAAGAGGTAGCAGATTTGAGTGAAAATGTTCTTTTTTGTTAATGTTTTTATTGCAGTTTTTCATTTTATACACTGTACAATAGACAAGGGTATGTGCATTTGGTACAATATATAAGAAATTACCATTGGTATCAACCCACCCTCACCCCCACCCTTTTTTTGTTGTTTTGAGATATTTTCTTCGGTCTAATATCATTCAGTGGGTGATTGTCCTTTATTTATGTATATATGGTTCTTTCCTCTTCCCCTCACCCCCCTTTGTCGCTTTTTCCCCATACCTCCCTCTCCTCTTCCCCCCCCCCCCCCCCCACCATCCTGCTTTTGTTGTTTCTTTAGGAGTTCTGTTCTTTGTGGCCTTACTCTAGGCCCTAATATCCATTTTGGCTATTCTCCAACCTTCCCCGCCTCTCTCCTTGGCCTCCCCTCCCTGCGCGAGGCACAATTGTTCTTTTTGTCTTGTTGGTTCCCGTGTGCCCCTCCTCCCGTCACTCTATTGGCTATTGGATTTGAACAGGTCCTGGAACAAGTTGGTAAATGACCACCACACTTTGTGCAAGCCATTCTTTGACCCTCGGATAGCAACTTTGATCTTCTCCAGATGGTGAAATTCCGACTGGTCTGCCAGCCAGTCTTCAGCTGTGGGTGGTGCCAGTGATCCCCATGAACAGTTCTGGCTGGTCCAATACCCCGAAGACTGCCACTCTTGGGCATGACTCCACCCTCACCACCACAATCTTGGACATTGAAGAAGGCTGTCCAGAACCCAACAAGTCTGGGGCATGCTCAGAACATGTGGATGTGGTTGACTGGGCCTCCCTGGCACCGTTCACATTTTCCCTCCACCTCTGGGAAGAACCTGCTCATTTGAGTACTTGTCAGGTGTGCTCTATACACCACTTCTAGCTGCATGAGGTTTAGCAATACGCATGAGGATGTGGACTTCCCCATGTTCACTGCTAGAGTCCTCACCTTATTTTATCCCTAGTTCTTCCTCTCATTTTTTCCCATGTTTCAACCAGTGGGAAGCCGTGTCCTTTCTAATAGTCAACCTTACAGGTCCCTGCAGTTTCCCCCTCCCAGATTATCCGTTTCCAGTAGTTCCTCTGCGTTGTGTGTCTTGGAGTCCATGGGTATGCTGTTGTCTCCTTGCGGAGAATGCTCTCAACCTGTAGGTGATGGAGTTCATTCGCGTTAGGTACTGCAGACTCTTTGTCAGTTCCTCTAAGGTCACTAGCCTGTCCTCTATCTAAAAGTCCCGAGCAGTCAGTGTCTCCCCATCTTGTCTCCACCTCTTAAAGGTGGTATCTAGCATGATTGGCACGAACTAGTGATTGCCGCAGATGAGGGCCATGGTGGACATTTCAGTTCAGCCGGAGTGCTGCTTCATCTGGTTCCAAGTTCTCAGGGTAGCTACCACCACTGGGCTTGCTGAGTGCTTTGTTGGCGGGGATGGGAGCGCTACTGTTTAGAGGGCCCAGAGGGACATACCTGTGCAGGAGCTTTCCTCCATCCCCACCCATTCCATGTCTGGTTCTTTCACCCATCACCTCACTCTTTCCGCCGTGGCTGCCCAGTGATAGAACTGTATGTTTTGGAGGGACAGGTCCCCCATGTTTCTTGTTCTCTATAGGACTTTTTTGGGGATCCCTGTTAGTCCCCTAAGCTCTGCTCCTCCCTCTCTCGGGTTCACCGGGATGTCTTCACTCTTACTCAGGTTGAGTTTTTAGCCCGAGAAGGCTCCAAACTCTGAGGAGCTTCATGGTCCCTTCCATGCCGTTTTGCGGGTCTGAGATGTAGAGGAGCAGATCATCCATATAGAGTGATACTCTGTGCTCTCTGACTCCTCGTTGGATTCCTTTCCAGCTTCTCACCGCTCCACTCGACTCTGTCAAAGGATTCTCTGCGTCCAGTTAGACGATCACCTCTAGTGCACTGTCACCGGATGGGATCATTACCATGTTCAGCAATTGTCTGATGTTCGCTGTTAACTGTCTACCCTTGACAAAGCCCGTCTACCTGTGGTACGCAGTTCTCCAGACTCTTAGCCACGATTTTTGCAAGTATTTTCGCATCCACATTGAACAGTGAAATGGGTCTGTATGATCCGCATTCCGTTGGATCTTTGTCTTTCTTGGGTAACAGTGGTATGGTGGCTTGTGTTAACGTTGGACGCAGGATGCCCCTTGCTAGTGAGTCTGCGAACATCTCCACATGTACGAGACAAGTGCATTCGCAAATGTTTTGTCAAAGTCCATCGGGACTGCGAAAGGTCCCTTCGTCGCCTGCATGGAGCTGATGCTCTCCATGGTCTTTTCCAGTCCTAGCGGTGCTTCCGGTCCCCTCCTCCTATTATCCCCAACATGGCATGTCCATCGAGGAACTGTTTCATTCCCGAGTTCCCGTCAGGGAGGCTCAGAGGTACACATCCCCCAGTAGAAAGCCTCAAACACTTTGTTGACCTTTTTTGGTTCGGCTACCAGTCCATCCCTGCTATCTTTCACCTGCGCTATTTCCCTTGTGGTTGCCTGCTTTCTCAGTTGGTGAGCCAGCAGGTGGCTGGCCTTTTCTCCTTGCTCGTAGAAGGTCCCCAGTGTCTGGTAGAGTTGGTGCACTGACGTCCTGGTGGACAGCAGGTTAAAGTCTATTTTTAGCTTTTTCCTCTCCGCTACAAGTTCTATGGTCGAGGCCTCGGAGTATCTTCTGTCGACCTCCAGCATGAAGTTGATCAGTTGGTGCCTAGCCGCTCTCTCTTCTCTGTCTCTGCATGCCTTTTAGGTGATCATTTCTCTTCTAATCACAGCCTTCAGCACCTCCCAGAATATGGAGGGTGAGGCCTTCCCGTGCTGATTGTTAGTAATATACTCGTCTTTGGCCTGTGATGTTTTCTGGCAGAAGACCTTTTCGGCCAAGAGGTTGTGTCCAATCTCCATGTGGGGCGTTGGACATGGCCCATCTCCAACTTCACATCCATGTAGTATGGAGCGCGGTCGGAGATTCCAATCATGGAATATTCCACTCTTATTATCTCAGGAAGTACCGATTTCCCCATTATAACGAAGTCGATATGGATGTAGACCTTGTGTACTTGCGAGAAGAAAGAAAACTCCTCACCAGGGTGCGTGAACCTCCATAGGCACATAGCCCGTGCCTGACATTTTCGCCATTCTGGGGTTTGACCTGTCTGTCAGTGAGTCCTATACAGAATTAAAGTCCCCCTCCATGATCAGTCAGTCTGTATTTATGTCGGGGAGTTCCGCCATTGTCTTAATGAATTCCATGCCGTCCCAGTTGGGCGAATACATGTTGACTAGAACCACCGGTGCCCCACATAGCCTCAAAATAAGGAGAAGTAGATTTAGGACTGAACTTAGGAGGAACTTTTTCACCCAAAGGGTTGTGAATCTATGGAATTCTCTACCCAGTGAAGCAGTTGAGGCTCCTTCATTAAATGTTTTCAAGATAAAGATAGTATTTTGAAGAATAAAGGACTAAAGGGTTATGGTGTTCAGGTGGGAAAGTGGAGCTGAGTCCACAAAAGATCACCCACGATCTCATTGAATGGCAGAGCAGGCCCAAAGGGCCAAATGGCCTACTCCTGCTCCTAGTTCTTATGTTCTTATATCTAGGACATTACCAACAATGACGTATCATCGCCCTTGGTCTGTAACGGCCTTTGCCCATTGGTTCTTCTCTGCCTTGCCTGTGCCTTATCAGTATGGCTACCCCAATTGCTCTTGCCCCATAACATGTCTGTCCCATCCGTCATTTACTTACCTGCAGCCAATCATTCTCTCCCAGGTGTGTCTCTTGGAGGAAGACGGTCAGCTTTCATATTTTTCAGGTAGGTGAAGACTCTGGATCTTTTCACTGGGCCGTTGAGTCCCCTAACTCTCCTGTGGGATCAACCGTGCTTACCTTGCGGATGCGCCCCTGCACTTTACGGTTTCCCTTTGTTAGGGGGCCATCCAAAATGGTCACGGTCACCGTATTCACCCTGAGGCTGGGCCCCTACGCTCCAGGGTTTCCCTTTGTCCAGAGGCCACCCAACATGGCCGCCCACCAACTGTGCGTATGCCATGTGGCTGCCCTTGCATTCCGGGGATTCCCTTCATTTAGAGACACTCCAAAGTAGCTACTTGTGGTGCCATCTTGTTTATTGTTTCTGAGAGAGACATGCCAAAGCCAGTCTAGAGCCCTTCTCCCCCCGTCGTTTAGATTCCCCTGGGAATTTGTTCCTTCTCACATCTTGCTAACCCCTACTCCACCATGGTCCCGCCTCACATATCCTTCCAGCTTCTGTTTATCCCTCTGCTTACCGCCTCCCCCCCCCCCCCCCAACCCGGTGTTGTGCTCCCCCATTGCCAGATGCTGTCTCCTTAGTGGGAGATACGCCTTGCCCCCCCCCCCCCCCCATTACTCACATCTCCTGGCGCAGGCTTTCCCACTACTGTGGTGGACCCCCCTCCCCCCCCCCCCCCCCCCACAATCCTCCTCTATCTCCTCCTCAACCTGTCCATCGCTGCTTCACTTGAACCCTCCTTTCTACAAACTAGTTTTCCTGTTCATAACGTGGTGATGCAGTCCTGTGCAAAATTGTCCATTGGTTCCTCTCTGCCTCTCCTGTGCCTTCTTTATCACTGTCTCCCTTGCTGTCTGTCTGGACAGTTCTTTTGGACGACCCTGTCTGTTTCTACAGGAGCAGTTAAGTAATGTTCCTTGCCCTCGTATGTCACCCAGAGGCGGAGCCACATGTGTTCCTGGCTCAGATTGAAGGTCCTGAGTTGAGTAGACATGGCCTCCTGCAGAGAGAGCTCTTCTACCTGTTTGAACAGGCTCTGCTCTTTGTACCTGTCACCTTGCAGGACTGTGGTGCAACAGGCTGCACCATCCACAACAGGGAGAAAATGGTGTCGGCAAAACCCTTAAAGTGAGAATCAAGGGCTGTTATGTATCACATCACTCCCAGTGAACAACAGTACTGTACAAATTACAAAACACTTCTATTAACTCAGTAACAGCCAGTAGAAATCAATCAGGAATTAACCCAAAACTGGGGCAGCACAGTAGCACAGTGTGTGTGGGGGGTGGGGTGGGGTGGGGTGGTGGGGGGGGGCATGGTAGCACAGTGGTTAGCACAATTGCTCCATGGCTGCAGGGTCCAGGTTCGATTCCCGGCTTGGGTCACTGTCTGTGCGGAGTTTGTACATCCTCCCCATGTGTGCGTAGGTTTCCTCCCACAGTCCAAAGGTGTGCAAGTTAGGTGGATTGGCCATGCTGAATTGCCCTTAGTGTCCAAAATTGCCCTTAGTGTTGGGTGGGATTATGGTTTTGGGGTGGAGGTGTGATCTTGGGTAGGGTGCGCTTTCCAAGAGCTGGTGCAGACTCGATGGGCCGAATGGCCTCCTTCTGCACTGTAAATTCTATGGGCTGTATTCTCCGACCCCCCCCCCCCCACCCGGGGAGGGGGGGGGGGGGGGGGGCCCAACCCGGCCGCCGAATTCTCTGGCACCGGAGATTCGGCAGGGGCGGGAATCGCACCGTGCCGGTCGGCGGCCGCTCGCAGAGCCCCCCCCCCCCCCCCCCCGCCCGACGATTCTCCGGCCCGCAATGGGCCGAAATCCCGCTGGTTCTTTGCCAGTCCCGCCAGCGTAAACTAGACTAGGTCCCTTATCAGTGGGACCTGGCAGCGCGGGCGGGGTCTGGGGGGGGGGGGGGGGGGCGCGGGGTGATCTGGGCCCGGGGGGTGCCCTCACAGTTGCCTGGTCCGCGATCGGGGCCCACCAATCCGCAGGCGGGCCTGTGCCATGGAGGCACTCTGCCTACGCATCGGCTGTGTCAGCCTCTGCGATGGCCGATGCGTAGGAGAACACCCCCCCCCCCCCGTGCATGCGCGGGGATTTTGTCAGCAGCTGCTGATGCACCCGCGCATGTGCGGACCCACGTCAGCCCGCGGAGTCCCTTCGGCCCCAGCTGGCGTGGCGCCAAAGGATCCTGCCAGTGGAGAAAAACAGCCCTCTATCTGCTGTAGAACACATGTTCAACTGTGTGAGGTTAAGCGATGGTATTAGCTGGAGTGCTAAGGTTGGAAATGCCACCTCTAAAGTCCATGTCAGTGTTACAAGCCAGTCTGTCCACTTCAGTGTCTGTGCTAGCGACATACCCAAAATGGTATCCAGTCAGCCCAAACCAGATGTGTGCGAGCGCAGCACTGTGCCAAAAGTACTGGCGATTACGGTTTATGAAAGACTTTCTCAGTTGCACAGTAATCTCAGACAAAAGAAAAATACTGCCGATGCTGGAAACTGAAACAAACCAAAACAAAATGCTGCGAATATTCTGCAGGTCAGATACCACCTGTGGAGAAATGCGGAGCTAATGCTCCAAAATTTGATTTAAAGCTCTCCAGTAGAAACTGTCTGAAAGAAACTTTTTTTAAAAAATCATTTGTAATTCCAACCAACAACAAAAGCTTCAAATATCTTTTTGACCAAACCAAAATAGGCTGCGGACCAAGTGCTGGTAATTGGAATTAAACTGGATAAGTGCTTGAAGGTCGGTGCAGACATGATGGGCCAAAGGTCCTCTTTCTGTGCTGTAAAAATCTACGGGCCCGGTTTAATGCACAAAAAAACGAAGTCTCATTTTGGGCACATACAATGGGGTACTTATCGGTGCCTGCAATGCCAAGAGCGACCCCGCTATCAGACGTGACTTTTTGGCCTCGATGAGGAGAGCCCTGCTGATGCTACACTTAATTCATTTCCTGCACTGCCGAGCTCAACTTTGGAAAATGCCACCCCGATTTCTCAACCCCCTCGCACCCCGCCAACTCCCCACATGGCTTCTAACCCAGCAACCCCCACCCCCCCCTCCCAGACACCTCAACCTACTGTTTAAGGGGGTCCTCGAGTCCCACCTCACAAAGGAAGGGCACCCTGGGCCTGATCCCTGGCACAGGCATCATGGCACCCTGGCAGTGCCAAGGTGCCCAGGTGGCAGCGGGAGTGCCAGGATACCACCCTGCCCAGAGCCCGACCACCCGGGGGCCTCCGGTGGCCTGGGAGATCTCACCCGACCAGGTGCCGTTATGTCTAGCCATAGTTGTGTGGGCCAGTGCTAAACGGCACCATGGCGAGGTCTCCCAGGCGAGGGCATTCGTTCCCGGGTCTCTGGAGCATCATTTGCCGACATATTTAAGTGAGTCCAGCTGCTCATTTAATATGTAAATCTGGATCTCGCCCAGTGAGGACGAGATCCAGAACGCAACGTCTCGAGGTCTTGTCGCAAAGCTTGCAAGAGGCCTCTCGCAAGATTTTGTCGGGTCACCGAGTTGGGCACAAAGGCGCCATTGGATTGCGCCCCACATTACCATAATTTACAAATGATCAGAATTCAGCCCCTTTGTTTAGAAATGTAACATGCTCACATTTCCATTAATTATAAATAAAATATGCACTTCAATATTTGCAGAGCTGTCCATGAATTCATCCAGAAGGAGTAACCCCATTTTTAAAAAAATGGTCTATTAAATCTGTGATTTAATGGGGAAAGATTCACTTATGAAAACAAATAAAAGGGACATTTGATCATTTGAGATCATAGTTTATTAAAAGTAATTTAAATTACATTTTAAAAACATCACTTTTAATTTTTATGTTAACTCATAAATATTTTTACAGCCTAGCTTATGATAAACTTATCTTATTTGAAGGGATAAAATAATCTAAAACCACAAATAAATCCACACATTAAAAAGTCAAAACTGCTATTTAAAGTTGATGAATGCTGCTTGGTGTTTTCACAAGATCATTGCGTTTCTAATTTGTTGACTTGTTGCACTGTTGGTCTCTGTGCAATTAACTTTTGTGCTAGTTCCGGAGTAGAAAGTAAAATGGGCACAATAAGAATCTCATTTCCTGTTGATTATGAAATATTTGAATTCTTTGAGGAATCTTCAGTGCACACAGCAATAGTTAACGTCAAGATGCTCATCAGCCAAGAGTGGATATAAACAGCTTCAAGGTCAGTTTTGATGGAGGCAGTAGCAAGGTCACCATCAAACAAGACTAATTGCAATCAGTAATGTTATCAGAAAGATTAGGTTTCCACAGATGTAGAGTGTTAATACCATCATTTTAAATCTATGACCCTGTAATTGTAGAATTGAACAATGAGTGTAAGTTGAGTTTACGTTTCTGCTGAATTACAGTATTTCTGCATTTGTAATTTACATGAAAATAATTGAGAGCCTTCTATACTTCTGATGTTATCAGTTTAAAAAAAACATTTAATAAAAACCTAAAGCTAAAACTGCATACCTGTGGGTCAATCAATTCACTTGAATCCATTATCTCCATTTTATCCTCTTCTCTTTTCTGTGCTATAAAAGGGTGGATTAAATTCATTATTTGCAGTAATTGAGAAATATTTTTGTTTTAAATTATGGAAGTATATACTAAACACGCACTAATATATCCCAAAAGATTTCGTACCCATAAGCAAAGTGATATGACACAATTAAACTATATCTTTTGCATAGACTGCTGTTGGTAACAATGTGAGTACATTTTAATCTTTAGCTCTGCTAATGCAATGTTTTTCCTACTCAGAATGTATTATGAGCAATTAGCACTCCTCATAATATTCTGTGCCCAAATTCCCATTACATGTTCATGGTACATGAAGCTGCATCAGAAGCACTGAAAATAAAATTGGCCTGGAATGGGTAACTAACCTAAATGTTGCGTGGAAATGACAGCAAATTTATTTTTATATTTAAAATTCAGTTTTATTCTGAGCAAGCTTCCATTTATAAAAAGCTCAAGAACACAAGAATTAGACGCAGGAGTAAGCCATTCGGCCCTCTCAAGCCTGCTCCGCTATTTGATAAAATCTCTGGGTTGTTAATCTTAAATGGGAGACCCCCAATTTTGTCTTTAAACTTTGTCCATTAGTTCTAAACTCTCCCACAAGTCGAATATCCTCCCAGCATCCGATCAGCTGGGCATTAAGTGATTCTTTTCTGTCCATGGACAACCCAGCAAATGGCAGCCAACATGTTCTTCGACCGGGATATCCTGGCTGGAAATTTGGGGATGGCTTGATCTTGTCAGCCTGGTGTGGAAGTGTCCGAGAAGTGACCTTATTGAGTATATAAGCTACTAAACAATGAAGCCACAACACAGGACGACATGCAAGATAAAGAGAAGCGGCACGGTGGCACAGTGGTTAGCACTGCTGCCTCACAGTTCCAGGGGCCCGGGTTCAATTCCAGCCTTGGGTGACTGTCTGTGCAGAGTCTGCACGTTCTCCCTGTGTCTGCGTGGGTTTCCTCTGGGTGCTCCGGTTTCCCCCCACAGTCCAAAGATGTGCGGGTTAAGTGGATCGCCCATGCTAAATTGCCCCTTAGTTTCCAAAAGGTTAGGTAGGGTTACTGGGTTATGGGGATAGGGTGGGCTTAAGTAGGGTGCTCTTTCCCAGGGCCAGTGCAGACTCAATGGGCCAAATGGCCTCCTGCACTGTCAATTCTATATGCAGCGTGCTATAAAGTGGGCAAACTGCTCCCATTCTCCCATACTCAACATAAAAGAACAAGGCTCTGCCACAACCAGTCGTAAATGCTGGTGGACAATTAAGCAGTTCAAGGCAGCAGTTCACTGCCATCACCTTCTCGGGGGCAATTAGAGATGGGCAGTAAATGTTGGTCATGTCAGTAACTCTCACTTTCTATGAAAAGAAAAGGAGAGTAAGGGGACACTGGTTCAAACCAGTAAGGAATATCTTTATTTTTAATTTAGAGTACCCAATTCATTTTTTCCAATTAAGGGGGAATTTAACATGGCCAATCCACCTACCCTGCAGATCTTTGGGTTATGGGGGTGAAACCCATGCAAAGACCGGGAGAACGTGCAAACTCCATATGGACAGTGACCCAGAGCCGGGATCGAACCTGGGACCTCGGCGCCGTAAAGCAGCAATGCTAACCACTGCACCACCGTGCTGCCCTCGTAAGGAGTATATTTAGGACTGATGTCAGGAAGTTCTTTGTGCAGATAGTGATCTTTAGTCTTGTCCATTCGTTGGGAGCTTTTGTTAGGGGCTGCGTGCGTGCAAATGCTCCACATTTTCAATATCCTTCAGTGGTTTTTTTAATTCCTCAACAGTGCTATTAAAACCCAGATACTTTGAACTGCATTTATCTCCGATGGCAGCGCAGTAAATTAAGAAACTGTAAAACTAGCTGAAATTGATAAATAAAAATACTGACCTTTACAAGTGATTACGAAATTATGTGCCTCCAGAATTAGTTCAGTTGCAACATGCCAAATTATGAATCCCACCATGACTAACGTATCCCATGGGTTATAGAGGTCCAAGGCTGGCAGATCCATTCCAAGAAAGATTGATGCAACTATGTGAAGGTAAAATAAGCAATTGACTTTTTTTTTCCCAACTATGAGATCGTTTGAGGGAATGCTCAGAAATCTGACGTGAGGAATAGAAAATACCACTTTTCACAACTCCAATCATATTCTACAAACAGAAGAGCATGAAAGGTTGAAAGACGATTTGACAGAGGTGTTTTTCTTTATTCATTCATGGGATGTAGGCGTCGCTGGTGGACCAACAATTGTTGCCTGAATGGCTCGTCACCTTTCAGAGGCTCGCCCCGGGGAAACTTAATCAGTGCAATCACTGCAGACCTCCATATAAACGTCTCCCCAGCACTTGTTCCAGGTCCATTCAAGGGGAATGGCTGCAAGGAAGCCAGCTCCGTGTTTTAGAGTTATAGATGGTTACAGCATGGAAACAGGCCCTTTGGCCCAGCTTGTTCATGCCGCCCAGTTTCTATCACTAAGCTAGTCCCACTCGCCCACATTTGGCCCATATCCCTCTATACCCACCCTGCCCATGTAATTTCGAACTGCTTTTTAAAGGAAAAAAATTGTGCCCACCTCCACCACAGCCTCTTGCAGCCCATTCTAGATGCCCTCTGTGTGAAAGAAATTCCCCTCTGGTCTCTTTTGTATCTCTCCCCTCTCACCTTAAATCTATACCTTCTAGTTCTAGACTCCTCTCTACCTTTGGGGAGAAATGTCGACTATTTACCTCATCTATGCTCCTCATTAGTTTATAGATCTCTATAAGATCACCCCTAAGCTTCCTAAGCTCCAGGGGGAAAAGTCTCAGCCTATCCAGCCTCTCCTTATAACTCAGATCATCAAGTCCTGGTAGCATCCTCGTAAATCTTTTCTGCACTCTTTCTAGTTTAACAATATCCTTCCTATAATAGGGTGACCAGAACTGAACACAGTATTCCATGTGTGGTCTCACCAATGTCTTGTACAACTTCAACAAGAAGTCCCAACTCCTGTATTTAATATTCTGACCAATTAAACCTAGCATGCTGAATGCCTTCTCCACCACCCTGTGCACCTACGCCTCCACCTTCAAGGTGCTATGAACCTGTACCCCTAGATCAGATGCTGGAATGTGGCGACTCGGGGCTTTTCACAGTAACTTCATTGAAGCCTACTGTGACAACAAGCGATTATCTCTGTTCTGTAACTCTCCCCAAGTCCCTACCATTAACTGAGTAGGTCCTGCCCTGATTTGATCTACCAAAATGCATCACCTCACATTTATACAAATTAAACTCCATCTGCCATTCATCGACCCTCTGGCCCAATTGGTCAAGATTCTGTTGCAATCTCATATAACCTTCTTCACTATCCACTATGCCATCAATCTTGGTGTCATCTGCAAACTTACCATGCCTCCTACATTCTCATCCAAACCATTCATATATAGATAACAAAATGCAGTGGACCCAGCACCGATCCCTGAGGGACACTGCTGGTCACAGGTCTCCAGTTTGAAAAACAGCCCTCCATAATCACCCGTTGGCTTCGGTCGCCAAGCCAATTTTGTATCCAATTGGCTACCTCACTCTGGATTTCGTGAGATTTAACCTTTTGCAACAACCTGCCTTGCGGTACCTTGTCAAAGTCCATGTAGAAAACGTCGACTGGACTGCCCTCATCTACCTTCTTGGTTACCCCTTCAAAAAACTCAATCAAATTCGTGAAACATGACTTTCCCCTCACAAAGCCATGCTGATTTTTCCTAATTAGCCCTTGCCTTTCTAATTGCCTGTCGATCCTGTCCCTCAGAATACCTCTGACAATTTACCCACTGCAGAAGCAAGGCTAACAGGTCTGTAGTTGCCAGGCTTATCCCTACAGCGCTTCTGAAACAAGGACACAACATTTGCTCCCCTCCAATCTTCAGACACCTTTCCTGTGGCTGTCGATGATTCAAATATCTCAGCTAGGGGGCCGGCAATTTCCTCCCTAGCTTCCCACAATATCCTGGGATACATTTCATCGGGTCCTGGGGATTTATCTAACTTGATGCGCTTTAATACCACCAGTACCTCCTTTTCTGTAATATGTACACTCCTCAAGACATCACTTTTTATTTCCCCAACATTCGTGCCTTTCTCAATAGTAAATACTGACGAGAAATATTCATTCAGGACCTCTCCCATCCCTTGTGGATCTGCACATAGAAGACCTTGGGCGGGATTGTCCGACCCCCGGCGGGTCGGAGAATCGCCGGGGGGGCGGTGTAAACCCGCCCGGCCGCCCTGCAATATTCTCCGGCCCCCCCCCCAAACATCCATAGACGTGAATCGCGCCGCGCACCTTGGAGAATGTTGAGGACCGGCGCGACGCAATGGGCCCCGGGGCCACCCCAATACGCCAGGCCAGATGGGCCGAAGTCCCGCCGATGTGACCACGACTCACGCCGGCGTAAATAAAACCACATATTTAACGGCGTCAACCAGTCACACTGGTAGGGGTCGGCGTTGGGCGGCCGCTGGAGGGGTGATGGCACGGCCACAGGTGGTGAGGGGGGGGGGTCGCAGGAGCCGTTGTAGTGTGCGTGCCAGAGGGGGAGGGGCTGGGGGAAGGAGTTGGGTAAGGGCTGGAGGAAAGGGCTGGAGTGGGGGAGGAGCTAGGAGGACTTGGGGGAGGGGCTGTGGGTAGAGGGACTGAGGGAGAGGGGCTGGGGGAGGGGCAGAGGCGCAGGTGGGGGCTGGGGGGGAGAAGGGGGGGCTGGGAGGTGAGGGGGGTTGGGGAGGGTGCATGATGGAGAGGGTGCATGCCGGGGAGGGTGCATGCCGAGGAGGAGGGGGGGCCGGGGAGGGCAAGTGATGGAGCGGGTGCGTGCCGGGGGGTGTGTGTGCCGGGGAGAGGGGTGGTTGGGAGGGTGCGTGCCGGGGACAGGGTGCCTACCGGGGAGGGAGGGGTTGGGGAGGGTGCGCGCCTGGGAGGGGTGGGGGTTGGAGAGGGTGCGTGCCGATGAGGAGGAGGGGGGGGGGGTTGGGGAGGGTGCATGCCGAGGAGGAGGGGGGGGACCGGGGAGGACAAGTGATGGAGCGGGTGCGTGCCGGGGGGTGTGTGTGCTGGGGAGGAGAGGGGGGGTTTGGGAGGGTGCGTGCCGGAGAGGGGCGGGGTTGGGAAGGGTGTACGCCTGGGAGGGGTGGGGGTTGGGGAGGGTGCGTGCCGATGAGGAGGGGGGGAGTTGGGAACGGTGCGTGCCGGGGAGGAGAGGGTGGGGGTTGGGGTGGTGCCACGGCGACAGAGTCGCCCGATGAGGCCCCGTGTGTACCGGCCCTGCTCGTCGTACCAGGACCTCACGGACCGGGCATGCAGAAGGAGACTCCGGATGAGCCGGCAAACCGTGGCACACATCTGCCACCTGATGGCACACCTGGCACTGGGGGAGGACATCCTCTCCCCGTGGCCGTTAAGGTTATGGTGGCCCTGAACGTCTATGCCACAGGGTCATTCCAGGCGCCGAGTAGGGACCTGTCCGGCATCTCGCAGGCATCGGTGCACCGGTGCATCCGTGCAGTGACGGACGCCCTATGTGCCATTGCGGACCGCTACATCCACCGGGCCAGCCAGGATGCCCGGGCAGCAGACTTCGCTGCCGTGGCCAGGATGCCCATGGTCCAGGGGGCGATCGATGGGATGCACGTCGCAGTGCGGCCATCTGCAGATAACAGGGCCGTGTTCATATGAATACGAAGGGGACCGACTCCATGAATGTGCAGGTGGTCTGTGACCACCGCATGAGGATCCTGCACATCTGCGCCCAGTACCCGGGCAGTGTACATTACTCCTTCGTATTGGCACAATCTTTCATCCCCACCATGTTCGAGGGACGCCCCCCCCCCCCTTCATCCCCACCATGTTCGAGGGACGCCCCCCCCCCCCCCCCCGAGGGGCTGGCTGCTGGGTGACAGGGGTTACCCATTGCGGTCGTGGCTGATGACGCCTATACGGAGGCCACAGACTGACGTGGAGAACGGCTACAACAATGCCCATGCAGTGACCAGGGGTGTGATAGAGAGTTGCTTTGGGCTACTGAAGATGTGCTTCAGGTGCCCGGACCTCTCTTGAGGGGCCCTCCTGTACCCGTCAGACAGGGTGGACATGGACGGGAGGCTGCCCACAGTTACCAGCGGGTACGGGACAGGCTGATAGCCGCCCGGTTCACAGACTGGGGGGGGGGGAGTGGGAATCGCCGAGTATGGGCACAGACTGCACACCATGGCACCAGCCTACCACCCTCACCCCACCCACCAAACACCAACCACCCACACCCTATCCGCATGCACACCACCCCTCCATTGCACATCCACCTGCTGCACAACGGGCCAGGCTCACACGGTCGCCGGTAGAAGAGTGTCTATTGCAGGCCATGGAGGATGCTGACAACGAGCCCTGCGATGGACAATATCTGACCCATGGCCACAGTACCACCCTCCACCCGGACCATCCCTGCATACGGCCGTGATACTGCAGCGCACGGTCCCGTCGTCTGCCCAGGGGGATGGCGAGGGCGACTCGGGAGGAGGGGGTGGGGCACATTCACATGAGGCCGACGTTCTATCACCCCTCACACACCCACTGGCGCTCACCTCACAGCACACCCCCGCACGCATCGGACAGAGAACAAAGGCAGCTCCTATAGGTGTGAAAGTGATTTTAATAACAAACAGTTCATACACGTGCCCTAGCCCCAGAACTAATCTGTGCCCTGCACCCGTGCCAACCTACTCAGTGTCTCATTTTTTTGGCCTTACGGGCCCTATGACTACGTCTAGGTGGTTCCCAGATGGTGCAGCAGATCTGGAGGTGGACTCCTGCCCTGTGACTAGGGGCCCCTTTGGTAGCCGTTTCCTGGGGCGGGCGGCCTAGATGGGCCAGGCTGCGGCTCGGGCGATTGGAATGGCGAGCTGCCAGCCTGTCCTGCCCGTTGCCCACCAGATGCACCTGGGACGGAAGGGGGGGGGGGGGGGGGGGGGGGGGGAGTCCGAGGTGTCGCGGTGTTCCGGGACCTCTCCCTACAGGGTACCCGGAACGGGCCCCAGCACTTCCTCCTCCCTCAGGGTGCCCGATGGCCCCCGGGCCTCAACATGGGTGGGGGATACGAACTGACCGAGCACCCGACGCCCCCCCGACACCTGGCGCTGCCAGTCCTGGAGGCCCACCCTGGTATCAACAAGGGTCTGCAAGTTTGCAGCCATGGAGCTCAGGGTGTTGGCCATCCCAGTCTGTGTCTGGGTGACGCCGGCCAGCAGCTGGGCAATGGCGCCGATGCCCTCAGCGATGGCCTGCTGGGACTGAGCCACGGAGTTGAGTGCCTCTGCGATCTGCTGCTGGCTCTGGTTCATGGCTTCCTGTGAGAGGACGCCGCCTGCATGGAAAGCCCCACACCTTGCATACTGCGACCCATGTCTGACACCGTCGCACCCATTGCCTCCACCGCAGACGCCGCCCGTGCGTGACCAGCACCACTACCTGCTCCTGCACGCGGGTGGACTCCTCCACCAGTTAGTGTCCCAGATGCCTCATCGCTAAAGTGCCCAATCGAGGTGAGTGTCTCTGCAATGGTGGAGGGTGTAGGAGATAGCAGTGGCGTAATGGCGTGCTCCTCATCCGACCCAAAGTCCGGGGTCCCCGGAGTGGTCATTCCTGTCCATCCATCCCCTGTGTGTGGGTGTCCTGGGCATCAGTGTCCTGGGCGTCGGTGACCTGTGCGTTAGGGTCCTGTGTGTTAGGGTCCTGCGCGTCAGTGTCCTGGGCGTCAGTGTCCTGCGCGTCAGTGTCCTGCGCGTCAGTGTCCTGCGCGTCAGTGTCCTGGGCGTCAGTGTCCTGGGCGTCAGTGTCCTGGGCGTCAGTGTCCTGGGCGTCAGTGACCTGGGCGTCAGTGTCCTGGGCGTCAGTGACCTGGGCGTCAGTGTCCTGGGCGTCAGTGACCTGGGCGTCAGTGTCCTGGGCGTCAGTGTCCTGGGCGTCAGTGTCCTGCGCGTCAGTGTCCTGCGCGTCAGTGTCCTGGGCGTCAGTGTCCTGGGCGTCAGTGACCTGGGCGTCAGTGTCCTGGGCGTCAGTGACCTGTGCGTCAGTGTCCTGTGCGTCAGTGTCCTGCGCGTCAGTGTCCTGCGCGTCAGTGTCCTGCGCGTCAGTGTCCTGGGCGTCAGTGTCCTGGGCGTCAGTGTCCTGGGCGTCAGTGACCTGGGCGTCAGTGTCCTGGGCATCAGTGACCTGGGCGTCAGTGTCCTGGGCGTCAGTGACCTGGGCGTCAGTGTCCTGGGCGTCAGTGACCTGTGCGTCAGTGTCCTGTGCGTCAGTGTCCTGGGCGTCAGTGTCCTGCGCGTCAGTGTCCTGCGCGTCAGTGTCCTGGGCGTCAGTGTCCTGGGCGTCAGTGTCCTGGGCGTCAGTGACCTGGGCGTCAGTGTCCTGGGCGTCAGTGACCTGGGCGTCAGTGTCCTGGGCGTCAGTGTCCTGGGCGTCAGTGACCTGTGCGTCAGTGTCCTGGGCGTCAGTGTCCTGGGCGTCAGTGTCCTGGGCGTCAGTGTCCTGCGCCGGCTGCGACGGGCGCCGGCTGCGACGGGGGCTCGTTGCTGTGGCTGCCCTCCTCGTCGCTGGGTGTGGCCCGCCGGCGTCGCCGCACTCGCACTACATGTGGGTGGCGTCCGCCTAGTGCTCTGGGTCTGTCCCTGGCTCATGGCTGCCTTGGAACGTCCTGGGGGTGTCATATGCCTGATAGGCAGGGTCTGTCCCCTCTTCCCCCATATCCCCCCTCCCCCCAAATCCCCCCTTCTCCCCCATACCCCCTTCCCCTATATCCCCCATACCCCCCCAAATCCCCCCTTCTCCCATATCCCCCCAAATCCCCCCTCCCCCCAAATCCCCCCTTCTCCCATATCCCCCATACCCCCTTCCCCTATATCCCCCCAAATCCCCCCTCCCCCCAAATCCCCCCTTCTCCCATATCCCCCATACCCCCTTCCCCTATATCCCCCATTATCCCCTTCCCCATAATCCCCCTTCCCCATAATCCCTTACCCCATATCTCCCTTCCACCATATCCCCCTTCCTCCATAACTCCTTCCCCATATCCCCCTTCCTCTATATCCCCTTTCCCCATATCCCCCTTCCTCTATATCACCTTTCCCCATATCCCCCATACCCCCTTCCCCTATATCCTCCCACCCCATATCCACACATATCCCCCTTCCTCCATATCCCCCATACCCCTTCCCCATCCCCCCTATATCCTCCTTCCCCCATATCCTCCCACCCCATATCCACACATATCCCCCTTCCTCCATATCCGATTCCCCCATATCCCTTCCCCATATCCCCCCTATCCCCCTCTCCCATATCTCCCTTCCCCCATATCCCCTTCACCCATCCCCTTCTATCCCCAGATATCCCCCCTTTCCCCATATCCGCACATATCTCCTCCCCCATATCCCCCTTCACCCCATCCCCTATCCCCACATATCCCCCCTTCCCCCACATATCCCCTATCCCTCATATCCCCTATCCCCCATATCCCCTATCCCCCTTCACCCCATCCCCTATACCCACATATCCCCCCTTCCCCCACATATCCCCTATCCCCCCATATCCACCATATGGGGGGATATGGGGGAAGGGGGTATATGGGGTGATATGGGGGAAGGGGGATATGGGGGAAGGGGGGAAATGGGGGATATGGTGAATATGGGGGAAGGAGGATATGGGGGAAGGAGGATATGGCAGAAGGGGGAAGGGGATAGGGGGAAGGGGGATTTGGGTGATATGGGGGAAGGGGGGATATGGGGGAGGGGATATGGGATAAGGGGGCATATGGGGAAGGGGGAATATGAGGGAAGGGGATATGGGGGTTTGGGGGAATGGGGAAAGGGGAGCAGGCAGTGGGGGGTCTCATTTGGCACTGCGTGGCGGGCGGCCATTTTTCCGGGTCTCAGGTGAGGGGCGTCTTTTGTGCAGTCACGCGTCAGTGACCGGTGACGCCATCGTGAATGTCGTCACGCCGCTACTAGCCCATTCCCGGCTGGAGAATTCGCGACATTTCGGGGGGCCCGACGTCAGAGTGATTCGCGCCGTTTTGGCGCCAGGTTCGGGCCATCGCGCCGATTCACGGAGAATCCCGCCCATAGGTTATCCTTAAGAGCTCCTACCCTCTCCCTAGTCACCCTTTTACCATTTATGTATCTGTAAAAGCTCTTTGGCTTTTCCTTATCTGCCAAGACAATCTCATGTCCCCTTTTTGCCCTCCTGATTTCTCTCTTTACTCGACTCCAACAGGCCATTTCCTCTTCAAGGGATCCACTTGATCCCAGCAGCCTATGCATGTTATATGCCTCTTTCTTCCTTTTGACCATGGCCTCAATATCTCAAGTCATCCATTATTCACTCCTTCTACCAGCCTTAACCTTCACTCTAAGAGGAATGTGCTCACCCTGAACCCTAGTTAACACCCTTTTGAAAGAGTCCCACTTACCAGCTGTCCCCTTGCCTGTAAACAGGCTCCCCCAATCAACTTTTGAAAGTTCCTGCCTCATACCATTTGAAATTACAACACCAGGTTAAAGTCCAACAGGTTTGTTTCAAATGCTAGCTTTCAGAGCACTGCTCCGAAAGCTAGTGTTTGAAACAAACCTGTTGGACTTTAACCTGGTGTTGTAAGACTTCTTACTGTGCTCACCCCAGTCCAACGCCGGCATCTCCACATCATGACCATCAAAATTAGCCTTGCCTCAATTTAGAATTTCAACTTTTGGGCCAGAACTATCATTCTCCATAGCTATCTTTAAACTAATGAAATTATGGTCACTGGTCCCAAAGTGATCCCTCACTAACACTTCCGTCACCTATCCTTCCTTATTCCCCAAGAAGAGGTCAAGTTTTGCCCCTCTCTAGTCGGGCCATCCACATATTGAATGAGGAATTCTTCCTGAATGCACTCAACAATTTTCTCTCCATCCAAACAACTATTGCTACGGCAGTCCCAGTTAATGTTGGGAAAGTTAAAATCTTCTACTATTACCACCCTATTTTTCCGGCAGCTATCCGTAATCTCCTTACATATTTGCTTCTCGCTTTTCCGCCGACTATTTGCAGGCCTATTGTACAGTCCTATCTCTCCCTTCTAATTTTTCAGTTCTACCCACATAGACTCAGTGGGCGAATCCTCGGATATATCCTCTCTCTGTACTGCTGTGATGTTGCCCTTAATCAAAAATGCAACTCCCTCTCCTCTGCTATATCCTGGTTTATCTTTCCTATAGCATCTGTACCCCGGAACATTGAGCTGCCAGTCCTGCCCCTCCTTTAGCCATGTTTCAGTAACAGCTATAATATCACAGTCCCATGTACCTACCCATACCCTGAGTTCATCTGCCTTGCCCGTTAGGCCTCTTACATTAAAATACATGCAGTTCAATCTGCCTTCTCTGCCTTCCACTTTTCTCCTTCCTGACTTTTGTTTCTATCCCCTCTTTACTACCCTCTGACTTCCTGCATTGGTTCCCATCCCCTATTTCACCATCTCTCAAGCCACACATTCATCCTGACTGTCCTGTCATTCCTACTCTGACTAGCACGTGGCACTGGTAGTAATCGCAAGATTACTACCTTTGAGGTCCCACTTTTTAGTATAGCTCCTAACTCCCTAAATTCAGCATGCAGGACCTCATCCCGTTTTTTACTAATATCATTGGTGCCTATATGCACGACAACAGCTGGCTGTTCACCGTCCATGATGTTGTCCCGAATCAAAAACGCAACTGTTCACCCCCCCCCCCTTAAGAATGTCCTGCAACAGCTCTGAGACATCCAGGACCCTTGCACTCGGGAGGCATCATACCTTCCTGGAGTCTCATTTGTATCAGCAGAAACGCCCGTCTACTCCCCTTGATCGTCTCATCCGTGAGCTGATGGAAATGCAAAGACAGGGCTGTGTGAGTCAGTGTTTTACAGAGGGAACCATGTCCAGATTCCTGGGGTGCAGCGGAGGCTTGGTGTACTCTACCTGCAATCCGGGAGGTGGTCCACCAGCAGGGTCATCAGCAATGGCTGCCTTGGTCAGTGCCAGCACTCTGCAGAAGAGGTTGGGGCAGCATTGTAGGAAGAAGATGAATGGCCCTCTTTGAGGGGCCAGGATAGGTCTGCCAACTCCAATCTCTCACTGCATCCCCTCACCCACCCTTAGCATCTACAAGGTATTCTCTCAGCCATTGACCTCATGGATTGTCCACCTCTCACATAGCCCTCTTCCCCCCCATCCCATGGTGCCCCCCCACCCTAATAGTGCCCCCCCCCCCCCACCGTGCCCCTACCCCAATCTCGTTTGCTCCTCACCCCAATCTCATGCATGCCGCTCCTCAACCATCTGAACTGGCAGGTCTGTCTTCTACAATCTCCCCATCTGTGTCTGCGCAGGACTAACTGGAGCATAAACAGCATGAGATGGCGCAGCCACTGGAGTCATGCTTAGAGACCTGACCCAACTTGAAGAGAGAGTGCTGGAATTGGCCAGGTAGGAACCTGACCGTGCCTGTTCTGATGGCGAAGTGTGGGCGGAAAGAAAAAATGAGAACCTGCAGGACACACAGTAAGTAAAGTTTACGTAAGTAAAAATTTCATATCATTAATCCTCCGTGATGTGCTGTGATGTGCTCCGTGATGGACAAACGGTTGACTAGACCGGACCATCCTCGTACCCCAGGCAGATCAGAGCAGAGCAGCTCCGAGGGAAACCTCTCCAACCTCACCCTCGAAGGGGTGTCACGGCTGTCACCAGTACCCTCCACCAGAGCCGGTACTCGCATCCAGGTGGGAGTAACTAGTAGGCAGGCTTCTAGGTCACTCACTGGTGAGCACCTCACTGATGATGATCCACGACAGGCAGAGGCAGGGATGTCCCAGGGATCCGACACTCAGAAGCAGCAAGGCCAACACTGCGAGGGTGGTATCTGCAGTGGAGACCATGGTGGAAAATGTGCACTCCGTGCAGGACATGCCCGCTCCATGGCTGAGGATTTCAACCGCATGATGCAGGCACTGGTGGGAATCCATGAGTGTCAGCATCAGAGGATGACGGGGCTTTTGGACCTCACTCCAGCTGCCACTTTACCCCATGCAGGAACACATGGGTTCCCGGGCACCAGAAAGGAAGAGGATCAACAGGGGCGCAGCCTGGGGCCTCCACCCAGAGGACCTCAGAGGTTCCCAGCGTATCTGACACACACCCTCCCTGTGAGTGACACACTTCCAGCCCTGCACACCAAGGAGGGCAGCACTGTAACATCCGTGCTGCTCGATGCTGCGCCAGAACCCTCAAGGTCCAGGTCTCCCAGGGGACTCTCTTCAAAGTCATTTCAGGCAACAGGGCTTGGAAGGCCGCACACCGCCTCTACCTCAGCTGCGGATCCGACACATACACCTAGAAGTAGTGTGAGGGTGAGGAAGAAAACTGGCACCTAGTGGGCACAGGTGATCACAGGCACTAGTTAAGACAGGGAACCACTGTCATATAGCACTTGTATTATATTTCACTTCCTTCAAAGCCCATGGGTACATTTGCTACTTCATCCCTCCGCAGTTTCAGAGTGGCAGCCCTATTTCTCTCCACCTCCCACACTGTTGACCCCACCCCCCCACCCCCACTCAGGCCTCACATAGCAGCCACTCGTCTCCAGTGATGAGGATGCAACAGGCTGACAAAGTGCTGAGAGGCTGCCTACCTCAGAGATTAGTTGGAGGAACACACCAGGACCCGTGACATCGTCGGGGGTGGAAGCAGAACAGTAGAGACAGCAGTAGCTGAGATTTGTCATCCCGCGTCACGGTGTCATCACGGTGGTGGCCTGCAGCTGCCGCACCCTGCAACATGGCCGCACGTGGACCCGGCCTGCCAAATAATGCTCCCCTTTGACCAGGCTCGCCACCCCCAGACCAACCCCCCACCAGTGACCCCTAACCCCGCCAAACGGTCCGACCTAACTGCGGCGGCGCTGGACACACAGTCTGCAGCTGCCATGCTGGGTTCCCGAAACAAAATAGGACACGTGTCCCAAGCCGTCAGGAAGTCGGCCCAACGAGGGCGGAGCATCGGGGGAAGGGCCTCAGGTGACGTCCTGAGGCCGTCCCGACGGCGTGTGGCATACTCAGAGGGGGCGGAGCATCGCAAAAGCAGCACCGCCCCCGATTTTGCCGCCAACGGGGATTCTCCAGCCGATCGTCGAATGCGATGTCGGCATTGGAGACTGGAGAATTCCGCCCACTGAGTCTTTGCTGGCTCACTGCAAGAACAATTCAATGAATCATACATCTTCCCACTGTTCTGTAACCGTTCTATGATTTAGAATGCATAAAATATAAGAGGTAAACGTATTTGGGCTAATGGTGGACTCAGGGGAAAGCACAAACTACTGCTGGTACATTGTCACCGCTATTGACGCATCGGCAAAATGTCTGACTTAAAGAAAAAACATTTGTCAGCAAAGAAAAAGATAACCGTGTATCATGTTCGCTGTAGTTGTGTCATCTATAAGTGATAGAAATGCACTCTGTGACACTATAGAGGCGGTTTTCAGCCCACAATCGGCATCAGCAAGAACAGAGGCGCAGGCGGAAAATCCCATGGGAATCTGAAAACATGATTCTCTCCGGAAAGATTGATTCCCGTTTTTCCCCTTGCACCGCTCGTGATGTGAAGAGGTTCACGCCCAGAAATTGCAGGAAACTCCTTTAAATACATTTTAATATACTTACCAAACCCCCGCCACATGATTTCCACCCCCCCTCCCCACTGATTATTCATACCTAACCGATGTGTACAGGTGCTGGAAAACAAGAATCAGTCGAGGGGGGAAACAAGAATCAGTCGAGGGGGGATCCCCCAGGAATGCAGAACTATGAATAGCCCTCGAGGGAAAGGGAGGTCCCAGGGTGCAGTGCCAGGGGCAGGCACTCTTCGAAACCACATTGGGGGCGGTGTTTGTGTTATGTATGTGGGGGGTTGGGAGGAGCCCTCAATGCTGATCTTTGTGGTGGGGAATGTGCGGATGAGAGCCCCTGATGCTGAAGGGGGTGGGTCCAGATGAGAGCTGATGGTGAGAGAGTGTGTGCTGTTGGCAGTAGTGGGGGAGAGGGGTATTCAGAGAGCTGATGGTGGAGGGGGTGCCATGGAGGGAGCCTCAATCTTGGTTGGGGAGGGCTGGTAGGGGAGGAGTCCCAGTGCTGATGGTTGTGTGGCAGTGCCCCCCCCCCCGATGCTTGTTTGGGGACGGGGGGGGGGGGGGGGGGGGGGGGCGGGGTCTTATTTTTTGTGCTGATTGGACACTTTTGGACGTCCCGATCTCTGTGGAGGCGTCCTTGCCTGCTTTTTCAATCCTACCCCACCACAGTGACGGCATAAACCACGTCCCCCAGAGTGGCTCAGAATCTAGACTGAAAACTCAAAGAATTGCCAAATACTTTTGCACATTTACTTCTTTAAAAGGTATCGCTTCATACCTCTCAATGTTCCTTTGTTCATCGTGAAACATGCAGGATTCAGATGGAAAAAAAAGATAAACTGTTTCCCACAGCTGAATGGTGAATAATCAGGGAGTGCAATTAAATCTGTCAAATGGTTAGGATTTTGGAGTGCACAACTTTATGTGGTGGATACAGATCCAACAGTAGCCGTCAAAAAGACTTGAGGGAGAAATAAAAACTGCAGCGAGCTGGGGAAAGAATGGGACTAACCAGGTGGCCCTTCGTAAGGTCTGTGCAGATGTAAAGAGCCAAATGGCAGCCTCTTAGGGCAGCACGGTAGCACAAGTGGTTAGCACTGTGGCTTCACAGCGCCAGGGTCCCAGGTTTGATTCCCCACTGGGTCACTGTCTGTGCGGAACGTTCTCTCCGCGTCTGCGTGGGTTACCTCCGGGTGCTCCGGTTTCCTCCCACAGTCCAAAGACGTGCAGGCTAGGTGGATTGGCCATGATAAATTGCCCTTAGTGACCAAAAAGGTTAGAAGGGGTTATTGGGTTATGGGGATAGGGTGGAAGTAAGGGCTTAAATGGGTCGGTGCAGACTCGATGGGCTAAATGGCCTCCTTCTGCACTGTATGTTCTACGTTCTCCTATTCTGCAGTTTTGTATAATTTTCCTAATTTCACTGGCACAATTTACCAATCAAGATACTGGCTAGGAAATCTGTTCTTGACCTAGCCATCCAAAGCTGTTTGAGAGACGCACTAATTAATGTGGTCGCCAATTTTCTGTCACTCCCCGATTAAAAGATGCAACATCTATTCTGTACTACTTCCAGAAGCCAGGTTGAGAGCATGGTTTGAAAAAAAGCAACACACTGATATTCCAGTCTCTGATGAACTGATTTTATAGGACGTCAATCCACCTGCGGTGTTCTTTGTGCTGCTTATTTCAGGATGGTTGGCGTAGTGTTCACAAAGACCACAAAATAGCTTGAACTTAAACAAAGCTGGAAATTTATTAACACTACTAACTTGGATTCGACACACTCTCCCCCAAGGCTTAGCATCACTGTCTTATATAGTTATAACTATAACTCCCTCTAGTGGCTACTCTTGACACTTCATTAACCCTTGCAGTTCCTACAGTTATACCACGCCACCTAAAAATATATATAAAATTTTACAAGCATCTTTCTGAATCAGACATTTTTGTTTTAAATTCCAGCCAAAATAACTATCAGTTTTTGCTTTCAGTCACTGTACATACTTACTTGCTAATGTTCGAGCAAAGCTGCCTGTGGCCCAATGCACCCAGTTAAAAATAGACCGTCTGCAAGAGACAAAAGAAAAGTTGGGCTGAGGTCTGCACTTGTTCATAAAGTTAGGCTTTTCATTTGTCTTTTCAGATATTTTAAGAGTTATTTGGTTTTCTTTCTAATGATCAAAAGATTGTAACATAGAAAACAGTAAAAAAAAAACATTAATGCTATTAAACCTACCTGGGCGTTTGTGGATTGGGTCTGAAAATGGCCATAATCGGCTGAAGGATTACCAGTGTGAGAATCAGACAGCCAAAGTACGGATGGGCACCTGCAGACTGGGAAGAGTTTAAAAAGTTAACTCATCGATAATGTATCTTCCAAGCAGTACTCATTAAGAACTCCCTTCTGAACTTAGAGTAAGAATCAAAGGTATAAAAAGAGAAATTACTCATGGTATTATAATAACTGTAAGGGTTAATTAAGTGTCGAGAGTGGCCACTAGAGGGACAACTGCAGTTACAACTATATAAGGCAGTGATGCTAAGCCTTGGAGGAGAGTGTGTGCAGGAGTTAGATCGAGAGGGTCAGAAGTGCAGATAGTGTAAGTGGTCATAGTTTATTAGCTGTAGATAAGTGTAAGTTTAAGTATTATTAATATGTATTGTTTAGGAGTGCATGTTGAATCCAAGTTAGTAGTGTTAATAAATTTGTAGCTTTGTTTAAGTTCAAGCTATTAAGTTCAAGTTAAAGAGGTCCTGATGCACGGACATCAACAGTAGGCCAAGGACAGAGGCAACAGCGTGAGAGCCAGATCGAGAATTAAAATCTCTGGAATCTTAGGATGGTGTTCAAGGAGGTGTTCTGCAAAGCTGTCACACAGCCTGCATTCGGTCTCCCCAGCATGGAGGAGACCACATTGTGGGCAGTGAATTCAGTAAACTAAGTAGGAAGAACCACACACCAATCACTCCCTCAACTGGAAGGAATGCCTTGGTCTTTGAACGGTGAGGAGAAAGAATGTAAAAATCAGGTGTTGCATCTGCCGTGCTCAGATAGAAAAGGTGCCATGGAAGTGGAGTGAGTTCTGGGGTAATTGAAGAGTGGACCACGGTATCATGGAGGGAATGGTCCCTTCAGAATGCTGAAAGGAGAGGGTAGGGAAAGATGAATTCAATGGTAACATCATGCTGAAGGTGGAGGGAATTAATGATCCGTTGAATGCAGAGGATAAGGGAAATCCTAGTGCAGTTCTGGAAGGAAGGTAAAGGGGTGAGGGCGGAAGTGTGGGAAATTAGATGAACATGATCGAGGACCCTGTCAACCAGAGTCGGGGGGGGGGGGTTCAGTAGAACAGATGGACAGAGACAGAGGAACGGGGAGCATGGAATGGAATCTTCATGTAGGGTGTGAGGAAGTGTAGTTGAGTTAGCTGTAGATTCAGTGAGCTCATAGTAACTATTAGCGAAGGAAAGAGTTGGAGATGGACCATGTGAAACTGAGAGAAGGCTATAATTGGAAATTAAGTTGAAGAAGTTTTCCAATTATGAGTGGGAGCAGGACACGGCACAGACATCAGTGTGCCAGTAAAGGAGTGGAAGAAGTGGCACTGAGTAGGACTGGAACAAGAAATGTTTCACATATCCTACAAAAAGACAGACATAACTCGGACCCATACGGTCACCCACAGTAACACTTTATTTTTTATTGCAACACCTTTTTTTATTTGGAGCAAGTAAAGTGAATTTGAGGAGAAATTGCTCCATGAGAAAACAAGTTCAGTTAGACAGATAAGGGTGGTAGTCAATGGAAACTGGTTTGTCCTCCATTCAAGGAAGAGGAAAAGAGCCCCAAGGCCATCCTGACTGGAGATAGAGATAAGCAGAGGACTTTGTTTGATCACGTCAATGGGAATTTCAAATGAAAACACACAGATACGTTAGCGAGTGTTATAGAGTTTCCACCCACTGAAGTATTACAAGAGGACACTTGCATATGTTATCTGTGCGATCTGATGCCAATAATGTTTAATCCACTTTTTTTCTTCATCAATATAAAGTGGCTCGCTGGCTTTTATGTTGTACGTTCGAAATTAAGTGCAGTCAGCTTTGTAACTTGAAGTATTCTTCTTGCCAGATAGGATTTTGAGAATGACTGACAGCATGAGATGCAACACCTGATTTTCCTGTTAGGGTGGAGATCGGCTTCTCTGCCCTATGCCTCGGCGTGGCAGGGGGACTTGTTGGAATTTGTGACACTTGAAAAGGTGAAGTTTGAGTTGAGGGGGAGGATAGAAGGGTTTTACAATCAAAAAAAGTCTTCGTCGCGGATCGTCATGCGCATGCGCAAGCCGCGCATGCGCAATGGACACCGAACTGCACAAGGAAAGAAAGCCGATTTGCGCATGCGCAAGTCATGCCAACGCGTGACGTCATGACGTCTGAGAATCCTGACCACGCCCACTTAAAAGGGAAATGCCCGAAAATTGAAAACAAGACACTTAAAGTGGTAAAACCAAATTTTCTTGCCTCAGAACACAGAAAAACGCCTGAACTTAAACCAACAGTGAAAAACAACTTGCACAAAACCTTGGAAAAAGCTGCCTTCACCACACACAATGAAGCGAACAAAAAGAATTCCGAAACAACAAAAGATGATTTGTTTTTCGACGATTACCTCTCAGACCTGACTGGGTCAGTCGGATATGCTTATCACAGCATCAGCGACACGGTCGCAAAGTACAACACGAACCAACTCGTGGTAGATGAATCCAACCAAAATGCTTTGGTTTTCGAAGAATACTACTCAGACACAGCTGAGTCAGTCGGATATGCTTATCACAGCATCAGCGACATGGTCGCAAAGTACAACACGAACCAACTCGTGGTAGATGAATCCAACCAAAATGCTTTGGTTTTCGAAGAATACTACTCAGACATAGCTGAGTCAGTCGGATATGCTAATCACAGCATCGGCGACACGGTCGCAAAGTTCAACACGAACCAACTCGTGGTAGAAGAAGCCAACCAAGATGAAATGGCTTTCAAAGAATACTACTCAGACATGGAGGAGTTATTTGGACATGCTGATCACAGCATCAGCGACACCGTTGCAAAGCTCAACACGAATCTACTCATGGTGGATGAATCCAACACCATGGTGCCATGGCAGCTCGTCGATACATTGGATGACAGCAATACCCAAGACGAAGACGACGCCACACAGAGAGCACAGGAAGACTCCACGGAGCGAGCGATGACAGGCTCCACAGTGCGAGTGATGAAAGACGCCAACAGGGATGCAAGCAAACACTCCCGGGCGGACACCAAGCATGAACAAGACCATGAAGGTAAACCCGCTGTACCTGAGCAACCGCAAGCAGACTATGAAAGTCTACCAAGCTCACAGGAACAAGAAGAAAGAGCGGACTATGAAAGTCCAACACGCTCACAGGAACAAGAAGAAAAAGCAGACTATGAAAGTCCAACACGCTCACAGGAACAAGAAGAAAGAGCAGACTATGAAAGTCCAACACGCTCACAGGAACAAGAAGAAAGAGCGGACTATGAAAGTCCAACACGCTCACAGGAACAAGAAGAAGACAATGCACCTCTGCCCACTGCATGCGAAGACAGTGACAAGGTGATCACACTCAACGTACAGGATCACAGTGAGACTGACAGTTCTCAGCTTGTCTGTACCGAAGCACAGAGCGAAAACAGTAACAAGGTGCTCGCACTCGACGTACAGGATCACAGTGAGACTGACAGTTCTCAGCTTGTCTGTACAGAAGCACAGAGTCGGGCCACCCAACAGTCCAGAGAGACGATGCCGAAAGAAAACATGCAGATTTTGACTCCAGAAGAGGAGCACCTGGAGCCCAGAGAGACAACGCCAAAAGAAAACATGCAGATTTTGACTCCAGAAGAGGAGCACCTGGAGTCCACAGAGACAATGCCGAAAGAAACCATGCAGATTCTGACTCCAGAAGAGGAGCACCTGGAGTCCAGAGACATCAAACAAAAAGAAACCATGCAGATTTTGACTCCAGAAGAGGAGCACCTGGAGTCCAGTGAGATAACATCAACAGAAATCATGAAGATTTTAACTCCAGAAGCGGAGCACCAAGAGTCTAGAGAAACCACGTCAACTGAAATCATGCAGATTTGGACTCCAGAAGAGGAGCGCCGAGAGTCCACAGACACCGCGTCAAATGTAATCAAGAAGACTTTGACTCCGGAAGACGAGCACCAAGAAAGCAAAGATGCGGAATCCAATTCTCCACAACTGATTGATGTCACCTGCACCGATGCAACATCAGATCATTCGCACCACTCGCGAGAAGACGAGCACCAAGAAAGCAAAGATGCGGAATCCAATTCTCCACAACTGATTGATGTCACCTGCACCGATGCAACATCAGATCATTCGCACCACTCGCGAGAAGACGAGCACCAAGAAAGCAAAGATGCGGAATCCAATTCTCCACAACTGATTGATGTCACCTGCACCGATGCAACATCAGATCATTCGCACCACTCGCGAGACGGAATGCTCAATGACTCAAATTATCCACTCGGGACACTCGTAGAGTATAACAAGAAAAACAAAAGTCAAAAGAAACACAGCAAGAACAAAAACAACATGAAGCGCGACAAAACCAACAACAATAGCAAGAAGCACAGCAGAAACGAGAACGACAACAGCAAGAATAAAAGCAACATGAAGCGCAACAAGACAAACAACAAAGTCAGGCACAAAGATAGCGACAACGACAGGGACAGAAACAACAAGAATGGCAACAAACACAACAAAGTCAGGAACAAAGATAGCGACAACACCAAAGACAGAAACGACAAAAACAGCACCAAGACCGGCAACGAGAACAACAAAGTCAGGAACAACGACAGTGCCAACACCAAAGACGGAAACGACAAAAACAGCGACAAGTACGGCAACGAAAACAACAAAAACAAGAACGACAGAAACAACAGCAATGAAACAACGACTTGTACACAATGGCACTACTTGGCACATGACGGACAATGCCACAGCGCATGGCAAAACGATGACAAGACTACAAACATGTCATGGGATGACGACGAATCGCATAAACACACGTCTGCTCCAGAACGAGCAAGCACACCAGCATCCAAGGCGGATGAGACAATAAATCAACACCACAAGCACAGAAAAAAAAAGTCCATGCCAGTCAACATCAGTGATGTGACCATGCAGACACCTCGGGATGACGCATTGGGTACTTAAGATAACAAGGAACACCAACAACATTCACAGCGGACTTGCAATATCAATATCACCACGTCATCAACAACAAAAAGAAAAAAAGCTCTGAACAAATTCATCAAGTTTGGACTCATAAATGTTTTTATTAAGATTGGACATATAAATACATTGGCTTTGATAACTAAGGCAATAGCATCATCACTTGTATAGATACGCATATCATAAGTTACTGTTTTGTATAATTTTCTTTAATGATGTACAGAAACGGGGACTTCCGGTTGCGGCTATGACCAGCTAAGTCGCACATTTGGCAGCTCCTGCGACAAAGGTGTTTAAGGGCCGATTGGAGGGCCCCGACGGTACTGTAAAGACGAATCCCGGTGGGGGAAGGCTCCCTGAGGAGAGTGAGACCAACTTTATGGTCGGTACTCGGAGAGGGGCGACAAAAAAAGCGGCAGCAGCTCCCCAAAAAAAGCGGGGGAAGAGGACCAAAATGGCGGCCGGTGGTGCACTAGAAGATTGGAGAAAATGGGCGGAGGAGCAGCAGGCCGCTCTCCTCCGGTGTTTTACGGAGCTGAAAGTGGAACTCTTAGAGTCCATGAACGCGACGACCACAAGGCTGATGGGGGCCCAGGCGACCCAAGAGGCGTCGATAAGAGAGCTGCAGCAGGAGATGGCGGTGAGGGAGGAGGAAGCCACGGTCCTCGTGGGAAAGGTGGAGGTGCACGAGGCACTCCACCTGAAATGGCAGAGCCGCTTTGAGGAGCTGGACACGCGAATGAGGCGGAAGAACTTGAGGATCCTGGGCCTAGCAGAAGGCCTGGAGGGGCCTGATCTCCCGAAATATGTAGCGGAGATGTTGAGCTCCCTGATGGGAGAGGGGGCCGGTCCATCGCCCCTGGAGCTGGAAGAAGCATATCGGGTCATGGCTAGGCGGCCTAGGGCAAGCGAGCCCCCGAGGGCGGTGCTGGTGCGGTTCCAGCGTCTCTGCGATCGGGAGAAAGTGCTGAGGTGGGCCAAGAGGGAGAAAAGCAGCAAATGGGAGAATTCGACGGTGCGGCTATATCCGGACTGGAGTGCGGAGGTGGCAAAGCGGCGGGCCCGGTTTAACCGAACGAAGGCGGTGCTGCACGCAAAAAGGATCAAGTTTGGAATGCTGCAGCCAGCGCGCTTGTGGGTCACCTACAAGGACCAGCACCATTACTTTGAGACCCCAGAGGAGGCATGGACTTTTGTTCGGGAGGAAAAGCTGGACCTGAACTAGAACTTGGGAACGCCGGCGGTCGAGGCCGCCCGAGTACCCTTGACTGATCAAGTGGCCCATGTCTTTCTTAGGCCAGGTCGGAACTTGGTTAAAGTTGATGGATCGTTTGGTTTCTTTGAAACTTGTGTTATGGGGGGTTTCTTTGTTCCTTTTTGTGTGTCTCTTCCCGTTGCCAACTTCCCTTAATTATTGTTGTTGTAGGGGGGGCTTTTTTTTTTTTTACTGTTTTTTGATCTGTTCTTTAAGGGTTATGGTTACTGTTGGTTAAGTACGTTATTATTGGGTAGTTATTTAGTTATTTAGTTATGCAGGCATAGTTATGTATTTATGTATTTATTTGCGATTTGTCATTTATATTGTTATATTGTTAAGTTGGGGAGGCGGGACGGGGGGGGGAGCAAGTGGGTTATGCGTGTTTTCTTTTTCTCTTTTTTCTTCCTCTCGTTTTAAGGGGGCTTTGTTATCGGTGTGGATGGGGACGGGGGTGGTATTGAAGATGGCGGGGTAGGGTGTGGCCGGGCGAAAGCGCGGGCTCTCCCCTGTTTCCCGCGCGCGGGACGGAGGAAGGGGGAGGAGAGAAGAGTGGGGTGTGGCCAGCAATGGCGGCTTTTCCCGCGCTGAAGCGGAGTCAGAGAGGGATGGCAAGGGGGGGGGGGCCTCCCCCCCCCCCCACATCGAGAGGAGTCGGAGTGTGGCAGGGGCAGCCGGGTCAGCGAAAACCAGCTGACTCTCGGGAGTACGATGGTGGATACACTGCGGCTAGGAGGGGTCCTAGC